>NC_059429.1:26693399-26997523 GCF_021028975.2 Sphaerodactylus townsendi
TACTCTGAAGTTACTTCAGAGGGGAAGGGGGGGGGGGACAGCCTTCCCCAGAAGGCTGCTTTTGCAACAAGGAGCGCCTTTGCCCTCGCGTGGCCCCGCTGTGAGTGAGAAAGGTCTGTTTTCAATACAGAGCGAAGCCAATTTACATGTTAATCCATCACCATCATAACGGCAGGCAGAGTGATCTCTTTCCATTCAGCCAGCATATTCACGGCAAACAACCACACTGTCCTTTCTCTCTCTTGGACAATCTTCCTTTTGCCGGTGCTGCCATATTATACATTTTTTCCTGCTGCCTCTTAATCCTCGGTGCGATGCCAGGAGAATTATTACCAGCGAGTCT
This sequence comes from Sphaerodactylus townsendi, assembly GCF_021028975.2. Lineage (NCBI taxonomy): Eukaryota > Metazoa > Chordata > Lepidosauria > Squamata > Sphaerodactylidae > Sphaerodactylus > Sphaerodactylus townsendi. Next base: position 26,693,743 of record NC_059429.1, read on the forward strand.
GGAAATGCTCCAGGCACTTGATGCACTAATAAGGAGCTGGCTGGGAAGCCACCGGCGTTACTCCCAACATACTGTGGAAATGTTTTCCCCCCTCCTCCTCCTTCTTTTCCATAGAAAAATATACAAGAACCAAGTAGTAGTAGTAGTAGTTGATGTTAGGGACAGTCATAGACCAGTAGCATTAAACATACAGTAGCAAAAATATTGACAGAAAACTGTTAGATGATGGAGTTCAAGCAATACGAGATGTACTGTCGAAGGCTTTCACGGCTGGAATCACTGGAGTGTTACGTGCTGTATGGCCATGTTCCAGTAGCATTTTCTCCTGATGCTTCACCTGCATCTGTGGCTGGCATCTTCAGAGATCCTCTAAAGATGCCACCCACAGATGCAGGCGAAGCATCAGGAGAAAATGCTACTGGAACACGGCCATACAGCCTGGAACACCCCACAACACCCCCAATACAAGATGTGTTTCACTGACAGAAAACTGTTAGATGATGGAGTTCAAGAAATACCAGCTGTGTTTTGCTGAGTCGGCACTGAACCATGGCAGACTGCTGGCTGCACAGAGCCTAGAAACTCTATCTGATGATCCAGAGTCAAGGTCCCCTGAGAAAAGGGAAGTATGCAATTCCGCCAATCTTGCAGGATTTTCCTGGAGGACAGGAATGATAAATGCACAGCTGAGATAGTCATAGAAGGGGCTGTGCAGCAAAATGTGTCCAGCTGTTTCAATGTCTCGGCTTGCACAAGGTTATATATGTTTGCTGAATATAAAGGAACAAAGAGGAAGACTCCCAAAATAAGATATTTGCTTGTTCTGTAACAAGCAAAAATTCCCACGTGTCTTTATTTTTATTAAATTGCTGAGGTCTTCATAAAGAACACTGAAGGTGAAGGTAATTATGGCCAAGGAGCTGAATCTCCTCCAATACCAAGCAGCTCCATGCTCAGACCAGCCGCCTTGGTGCCAGCCTATGCACTCTGCCCCTGCTGGCTATGGGCCCAACACATGCACCTGGGGATACCTGCTATGTCAGGATACCAACATACCTGCTATGTCAGACGATCTTCTGCCACCTCTTTCTAGTCCCCACCATTGCTCAAATGAGGGGGGGGCGGAAATAGGGGGATAAAATGTTCTCAATGCATCAGTGTCACTTTCAGCTAAAACCTGGCAGTGATGGACACCTGGCCACTGATGCTCTAGGATTTTGTCAGTCTCTGTGATAAATTGTCTCTCCCCTCCCTTGCCCCACCCTCCAGTCTCCCAATTGTTCCAGACAGTCACCTGGAAATCCTACATGCACCTTGTGATCCCTTCTGTAGCACCATAAGGAAAAATGGCATATATATTTTTTTTGTTAATCAGAGCAACAGAAATGACTGGCTGTCGAAACTCTTTGCTATTGGGTAGCTGTTTTTGTTGCACCCACCATCACATGTGCACACTTACACAATTGTCCTGTAAGTGGAATTTTCTGATAGCCCATTTCCCCCCTGTTATATTGTGTTTCTCATCTGAAACACACAACTTTCAGGACCCAAGGAAACACTGTCTCTGCTCATTTACAGAGGGCTCTTTTTTCCCCTGTGTTCAGGGACTGCTCTTCCACATCAACTCATTTGCAGAAGAAATTCTGCACATGTGCTCCAGATGCTTTCATGTGGGAAAACAGCCGTCAGCCACCTTTTATAATTAAAAGACCAAACTGGTGATATCAAAACCACAGCAAGGTACCAACAATGAAGCAACACAAGGACCGTTTCCATAACTGAAATTATGCAGTTCAGCATTGCTGATAAACTTGTCAATTAATCATCCATAGAGTATTCGTGGCTCAAACAGTGGTTGTTGCAAGCCCTTTAACAGAAGTGGCACACAATAAGTAACAAGTATACACAGGAAAACCCTGCACAATTTTTTTTAGTGAATGGCTTGCGCTTGGATTACTGGTACCTGATCAAATGTATCAATTATTGTTCAGGGAAGCATCTCTTAGAAGCAATTTGTCCCATCAAAACATATGCCTGATGATTATTCTGACATCCCAACTCCCCTCCAATACACTTTGATTTAAATATTTCATTATCTTTTTTTTAAAAAAGAGCCATAGTTGGTTACATACTGAGCCATATCTTGCTCTAGCACAGGTGTCAAACTCGCACCCCTCCAGATGTTATGGACTACAGTTCACATCATCCCCTGCCAGCCAATTGGCCATGCTGGCAGGGGCTGATGGGATTTGTAGTCCATGAACATCTGGAGATCCACAGGTTGCAGACCCCTGGTCTAGAGCCATAGATTGGCCACCCTTCTTGTAGAAGTTTCTGGAAAACATTCTGCAGCTGTGAAATTAGTTCTCACCAAGGGTTTGCCCAGCCAATTGGGCTTTGCTGGGAGTGTGTTTCCCAGAACATGCTCAGACTTTCCTGAAGCTGTTTGTTTCAAGGGAAGATCTATCATGGTAGGCTAGTTGCCTGTCAGGCAAGTTCATCCACCAGTATGACAGCCAGAGTGGTGTAGTGATTAGAGTGTCCGACCAGGACCTGAGAGATGCAGGTTCATATCCCCTCTTTGCCATGGAAGCATGCTTGGGCCAGTCACACGCTATAAACCTACCTTACCTCATAAGTCTATTGTGTGGATTGAATGGAAAATGGGATAATGTTGCGAGTGAACTGATTTGGGCCCACGCTGGACCCAATGAATAAACAAATTAGTAAATAGGAATTCTCTGACAATCATACAAGGAACTAGGAGTTTTCCTGGACATGGTTTGAAAACCCACTGGTCTTTCTCATACAAATATGGGGAATCTCAATGTGTTCATCTACAACATTTCAAAGCATTATCTCCTGGGGTTCCCTTCTCTAATGCTTTCGCACATGCTGAATGATGCACTTTCAATCCATTGTCTATGCACTTTAGCGATTGTTTACCAAAATTAGTGGATTTTGCCAAAAATTCAGCTGCAAAGTGCATTGAAAGTTTCCAACATGCACTGTCTCTAAGTTTCCTAGAAGCACCCTGAGAATAACACTTCTGAACAGGCAATCCTAACAATATCCTCCCAGCAATAAGCTTCTCTGAATAACATGGGACTTCTGAGTAGTTTTACTTAAGATCACTCCATAAGAGCAGTGGTGACGAACCTATGGCACAGGTGCCAGAGGTGGCACTCAAAGCCCTCTCTGTGGGCACATGCGCACAGAGTTCATCATGGGACAGGTAGGGTACCAACAGACGAAGATGATAAAAAGCCAGACGAAGAATCCTGATCAATGGCCTAATTTTTTTTTTTAAGACTGTTGTGAGGACAAGTTTGATAATGTGCCATCAATGTCTCCAAACACTGCAAGGTTGAGAAAGTAGAACCCTCCTGCTCTGCAGTGATTTCAAAACCTCCTGATAGTTACCAGTCTTACTCTTCTCGCCCAGCTAGGACCTTGAGTTGTGGAATTATCCAATATTCAGGTTCAGGAGAGGTGAGCAACTGGGAAAGGACCAAAAAGGATCAGCCAAGAAATCTAACAGAGGAGTCTCTCTTCCTATAAAATGCAGAAGGCAGACTATAACAATAGCAATACAGCTAGAGAACAAACACTGTGAAAGACCATTCGTGTACTTAGAGACGAATCAATTTGGATTTACTCTGTAATCAGTTATATTCTATTTTTACAGTACACACATTGTATTTATGCAGTGAATTCTAACATAAAGCTGAAAATGTGGCATGGAGAAAGGAAACCAGTTCAAGAATAAAAACTCACACAGATTCACAAGGGAGTAATGAACCTAAAATATAATTGGATTGACCCAGATGACATCTGAAATTTGAGCTCATCCTTACGTTGATGTCTGCAAATGCTTTGTGTTAATGAAACTCTACACAAGTGAGCCCCACAACCTGCTTCAAGGCACCTGCTGCAGCCTTTCCTGGCGCCTACCTCCATTTCCCTCAAAGCAAGGGGCCAATCTAGTGGTGTTCTTTCTGGTTCTGGTGCTGTCAGCAAAAGACTAGGGTGAGGGATTAGAATAATTGCTTCCCATTGTCCCTCCATCTCCACTGTGGCCACCCCAGGCTGAAGCAAAGGGTAGCCCTTAAGCCATCTACTGAGGGGGTGGGTGTTGGGGCCGTATCCAGAGATAAGGGAGTTGGGGACGTATCCAGTTCAGAGCCTGAAGCAGCTGGTCCAAATGCCCTGTCAGATGCCCTTTGGTTAACACTGCCCCAGGGTCAGTTCTGGCTTTCCTCCATCTCATTGGGGCAAGAAGTTCTTCAGAAAAGCTGAGGGGGCATCACCTTTGGGTTTGTAAGGAAACAGATGCTTCAGTTAAGAAGTTACTTGGTTTGGAACCTCTCATTTGCAGGGGGAGGCCCCACTTCCCATGGTAGCTATTTTTGGTTGGCCACATTCTTCTCCTAACACACATTTTATGATGGCACCCAACAGTGGTGGGTTTCAAATAACAACCAGTTCCCCCCCCCCGCACACACATCATGCCCCCTGCCACCCACCTACCTGCTGTGAAGGAACTTCTTGTGAGGGTGGAGGGAGGGCAATGGGGCCTTGTTGCTGCTGCTCTGAAAGCCCCCTTGCGCCCCCTCCCCTGGGAGAGAGGGTGATGGGGCTTTTAGCGCCTCAGAACAGCTGGGCAGCAAGGCACCTGCTCCGGGGCTCTGAAAGCTACTTTTGCCAAACTCAACAAAAAATTAGGTACTGGTTCTACCAAACCAATGCGAATCGGCTAAATCCCACCACCGGCACCCACTGCTTGTTCTTAAAATTCCAAAACTTCCCACAGACAGAGCAAAGTTAGAGACCCATGCTTGATACTGACGCACCCCATGATCGTCCCACCACCTCTTGCTGCTAGAATCAATATACAGTAGAAAGTGACATCATGGGTCCTATTATTCATGGAAACCATCTATAGCTACTCAGCAGACGCAGAACTTTGATTCTTATCTCCTTTGGAATTAAATATTGGGGAAACAGCAAGTAAATTTCATTAGAAAACTGGCTGAGGAAATCATGGGAACTATTGGTCATGCTTCTGCTAAAAATTACTCTGAAATGAAGAGAATCTAAATGTCAACACATTCTATCTTAAAAGTATAATTCTGCACTGATTGCTTTTTAGCATTGAAGCAAGAGATGGTTAATTGCATTTCAGAATCATTATCGGCATCCTGTTATCATTTCCCAGGGCTCTGCACTGCTATGAGATCATGACAACTGGTTGAATATGATTTCAGTCTTACACTTACTTCCTTGAGAGCAAGCCTCATTAAATCCAGTGGTCCTTACTTTTGAGCAAACATACACTATGAAGTAATTGCACAGTGGGCTGTAAAACCATATGAGGCCCTCTACCTGGTCCATGAAGAGCTGGATGTTCTAATTCATTTATTTATTACAACATTTATATCCCACCTTTCCTCTTGGTTCAAGGTAGTTTATTGTTACCATATTGCCCTGGCATAGCGGGGGGAGTGCTTATTCACAAGTATCCCTGCCCATGTGCCAGCCTAAAGGGTGATGCTGGTGTTGCAGAGATGGGGAGCCCATTCTCTGGCAATAGTTAGGTCTACCTACAAGGAACTTCCAGTAATTTTTTTCCTTTCTGTTCTCATGCTCTCAGCTTGCTTGCCATAGCAGCACATTTTCAGCTCCACAGCCAAAGAAGAATGTGTCCTCAACACGATGCAGTATCCCTGCTGAATGGATACTCATTTCCAGCCTCAAGAGAACCCCTGATGACATTGCCTCCCCTGATTATCTTAACCCAGACACTCCCTTCTGTAACTAACCTCTCCTGACCACCTTACAATGCACTCTGTTGTTTCTCAAACAATCCATCCGGACACCTCCCAAAGGTTGTCTTGACACCCACCCCCCAAAAAAGGTGATTCTTCAACCTATAAATATCCTACCCTCCAAAGGGCCAATCATCCAGTGCCATTGACACCAGTGCCATTTGTCACTATGCCCAACACGTTGCCCCCTGGAACCAGATGCTCTCCATTTGGTTTTGAACCCCGGATCTTCTTCATGTCGCGATCAGGTCATATTACATATATATATACACACACCATACTCCTTTCTATTCCAAACCTATTTCCCAATACCCCTTTCTATTCCAAACCTATATATGCATATGAAGAGCTCATCTTTGTATACATTGGTATTAAAGATTCCTACCCAGAGCAATATTAATAAGCAGTCTGCTCTGAGCCCATTTTCTCCACATTATTGTGAGACTGTGTCTCCATCCTGGGTAACATTACAATAATACAGTTCTTGATATAGTACTGAGGAACTTGCCTGGTGAGCCAGCATGGTGTAGTGATTAAGAGCAGTGGACTCTAATCTGGAGAATTGTGTTTGATTCCCCACTCACTCCTCCACATGAAGCCCTTCTGGGTCACCTTGGGCTAGTCACAGTTCTCTAGCAGTCACAGTTCTCTAGCAGTTCACAAGGTGTCTGTTGTGGGGAGGGAAAGGAGTTTGCAAGCCATGTTGAGATTCCTTACAGTTGAGAAAAGCAGGATATAAATTCAAACTCTTCTTCCACTGGTCCTCTGAGCACCCACCCAGCAAGAGTCTCTTCCTGAACACACACGCAATGAGCAACAAACAGGAATCATTAAAAATCCTGGCTGGCCAAATTCCATTAATGCGCATAGAAGTTGCTGTGAAACAACACACACTTTTTTAAAAAAATGGTCATTAGAAAAGGCATTCTGAAAGCAAGTTAGATGATGCATGTTTATGGGAGAGCCCATAGTTCAATGTACATAATTTGCTTTGTAAGCAGAAGGTACCAGGCTTCATCCCTGGCACCTCTATTTAAGGAATCTAAGGGCCAAACTAGATGTTATGGCAGGCAAGGGCTTGACCTTTGACGCTGCTACCACTTTAGGGAAGAATTTGGCCAGTGTTTTTAAAAGCTGCAAAGATCTGATGAAATGGTGGTAGCTATGGGTTGAATCCGTGGCTGCCATAATGTCTAGTTTGGTCTCAAATAGCAGATGTTGGGAGAGACCTTTCACATCCAAGTCCCTGAAAAGTGGATGCCACAGTATACAGCACAGAGCTACATAGGCCACTCCAGGTCTCACCTGGAAGTTGGTATCCCTATAATTAAAATGAACAAAAGAAAATGAAACACTGAACAGCCAAGGGGTTTTTTTTTGGGGGGGGGGAGGGGGTGTCATATAGACAGCACAACTTGATAACTGCTGTAGCTTGATGCAGCAGTTATAATAGAGTAATCAGTATTGTTTGTTATTTATATTTCCAGGAGAATGTTTTTTCAAAGGAAAAATGCATTAATTAATTCTCAGTGTAAGAAATGTATTGAGAGGTGGCCTTTGTTTGTTATGTACTGGAACACCAGATTTCAAGACTACAACCAATCATGGAAGTTGTATCATTAGGCTGGAATCAGATGACATTCTTGTTTTGGTTTGCTTGTATTATTGTTGTTTGAGAGCAATTTCGGTTTCTATAAAGGTGGAGGGCTTAAAAATAAGATATTAGAGATCTGCTGGACTATTACAGACCCCTGACATTATGTCTTTATATTTGTACCCATATTTCAAACAATAATCCGTAAATAAAAAGTATTTTCTTTTCTTTTTTTTTACATTGCAATGATGTCAGCATCAAATGCACCTTATTATTGGAAAATTCCTACTTGCAGTGGAATCTTTTTGGCTCTGCTATCTACTGAGTAAAGTGCTTTTCAGAAGAGCTCGTGTACGAAATCGGGCCAGACCGGCCCCCCCTCCATTTAGTGGGGATGATGAGCCACAAACCAAGGCTTAGCGATCTCCACAGTCCATCTGCGATGGCTGTTTTCGTACCTTCCCTCTCTTGCTCAAGAAGAGTGCAATAAACATTTCTGCAGAAATATTTGTTTCCGAGTGTCATTTTATCATATGAGTGGCAACGTCTGAGCCAGGCCTATTAATAGATCCTTCTCTTTAAACAGTTTATTTGGAGGATTTTATGTCTTCAGTCTCTGGGTCGGTCTGAGACACAGGACTCTAAAGAACTTGTCTGGGAAGTGAACAGGTCCCAACAGAGGCAGCCAGGAGAAATTGTGGTCTCTGGGGTACTGTTCAGTGCAAGAGAATGAGAGGCAGACCAACCTGACCGCTAGGGCGAAATTCCCTTGGCAGGTACATTTCACAGCAAGAAGAAAGGTTATATTTGTAAAAGCGGTTTGTCATTTGCAAGTACCCTAATAAATCCACATTTTCTCAAAAACATGTTACTTGCTTGACAGGTGTAATTTGGCTCAATAAGGCCAAATCCCATAGTCTTGTCAAACTCGCGGCCCTCTAGATGTTATGGACTACAGTTCCCATCAGCATGATGCTGGCAGGGGATGATGGGAACTGTAGTCCATAACATCTGGAGGGCCACGAGTTTGACACCTGTGGATTAGCTGCCAGCCTTTTTGGTGTGGTAACCAACCCACAAATCCAAATTTACTTGGAATGGTAACCCGTCCAGGACTGGCTCAAGGTTTTTTTGGGCACCCTCTGTGAACTGTGACCTTGAGCCCCATCCATTTTCTGCAGTGTCCAACCAGATATTATGAGAACAAAGGTCACCATTCCATAGCCTTTGCACATGGGGGTTACATTCCAGCCTTTGGCCACCCTATTCCTCCCCCTAATAAGACACTTCCTCTGCTAACCGGTAGGACACATGTTACTTGATTCTTTATCAGCTAACGTGCATAAGCGCTCTACAGTGAAGAAAAAACTATCAGTTACTGTATGACATGGAAGATATTTTTCCAGGAATGGGTCTTGCTTTCTGAAATGCTGCTTAAAGTGTTGCCTCGGACTACGAACTGAAGTTGGTTCTTCTAGGAACCCCGTCATAGGTTATGATTTTCTTACAGAAGTCTTTTTCTGCATAGAAAATGTATGGGACAGATCAACATTTTTAAAAGGGGAGGGGCAAAAGTACAACATGATGTTCCCCATATATACATGGTTTCCTTTATATATACATATATAATCAACATATATAGTCAACAACTCTTTTAAATGATAGAATAACTTATATTTACCTCTATGAACTATTAATGAATAATTACATTTTTACTTTATCTCTGTAATGTGTGATTATTCACTCAACCCCCCTGCACACAAAAACGCAATCCAAGGATAAAGTTTTTCAGCCTTGACTTTTCCTGGACATTCTTTTTATATACATAAAAAAATACAGCACACATAATTTTGACATAGGAAACCCCAAACCCACCCCATGCTCCTTTAAACCCTGATGAAGATAAAATGACTCAGCTGAAACTACTGTACTTTAATCACTGGGAAAGACAATAATGCTGGGAAAAGTTGAAGGCAGTAGGAAAATAGGAAGACCTACCAATGAATGGGTTGATGCAATAAAGCCCCGACCCTTGGTTTGAAGGGCCTGAGCAAGGCTGTTCATGAAATAACATTTTAGAGGTCATTCATTGCTAACTCAGAAGTGACTTGATGGCACATAATGCATGTGAAGAGGGCCTTCATTCTTGTCCCCCACCTCTCTTTCCCAAGGTGTAAAATCAAGTTCTTTGGGAAGGCCAAGCCTATCAGAGGAGGGGGCAGGTCTACTCATGGCCTTTGGCAAAGCCAAGCATAACACAATTACCAGTTTTAAAGTGGGGGGGGGGGCAAGAGAAGAGCCTATCCTTTTCCCCACTGCCCCATTCCACTCCAGGCTGCTCCAGGACTTGCAGTGCCTCATCAAAGAACAAGGCTGGGGCATTGGAAAGAGGGGGCACATCAGGCAGTCACATCCCTCAAACCTCTTCTCCCCCTGTGAGTATTTAGAACATGCTCTAAGCCCCACCCCCGGAAGTCTCACCAGCCCAAAGTCTACCATAACCACTCTCAACATGTGGTCCCTAAGGGGAAGAGCGGGAAGACCAGGAATTGGAAGGTCCAACAGGTGGGAGAACAGAGTGTGCCTTGGCTGGGGGAAGGAGGGAGGTTAGTGAAACCAAGGAAAGTTGCCTGGAGGTCTTCTTCTTCCACTGCATTGAACTTGACCTCTTTGGAAGCTCCTCAAGAACCCTCCTCTTCGCTCGCCTGATTAACAGCTGCAATTTCTGCCTTACCAAGAGCTGTGTCTCCCCCCTGAGGCCCAGAGGGAGAAGGAGACACATGGGCTGCAGAACAAGCCATCTGTTCTTTGTAGCTGAGCCTCCCCCACCTTCCAGCAGTAGCCTTATGAACAGGGTGGCACGCATTGCAGAATCTCTCGTAGGCAATTCAGCCTTCCCCCCTCCTGCCGCCGCCCCTTTCTACCTGTCACCCAGCGCACCTGCCTCTGCCTCTCTAGATCCAGCCTTGCAAAATGTGCATACCTCGCACTTATAATCAAATGTCACATTTTACTTACTAAGATGGTACAATTGGTCGCATTCATCACACGTGACAGCATATGTTCTTTTCGCTACGAAGCTGAAATATCAGTCCTGGTAAACTGCCTGAAATGACCTAGTTTTCAACCTTACCAGAGTGTGAGGGTCATAGCATGGTACAAGTTGTGCAACCACCCCTACTTTCTATCAACCTTAAAAGAAAGACATGGCTCTTTTACCACTGGGAAACAACCGCTACGCATGGGAGAGTAGATGCTAAGGTAAAGTTTCCCCTTCAGTCGTGTCCGACCCTGCGAGCAGTGATTTCATAGGCAAGCCTCTTTTGTGGGGTAGTTTGCCATTGCTTTCCCTGGCTACTCTCTACTCCCTAGCTATGAGCTAGGTACTCATTTACCGACCAAGACATCGATGGATGGCTGAGTTGACCATGATCCATCTGACACCCAGGGGGCTCCAACTCCTGACCGTGTGAGTGGCAGTGCAAGCACTTAACCACTATGCCACGATGCTACTCAACAGCTATCTGCTGAAAACTGCAGAACTCTGAGCACAGTACCACCTTTAGTCTTCTGTCTGTGCTTGCACTGTGAAGAGGAAAGAGTTAGCCCACACGTTACTGACTTCACGAGCAGGGAAATCAAGACATCTCCATTGCGACAGCCAACTCCGCCCATCAACATGTCACTCATGGGGGAGAAGGTTTCATGACAAATCACTTGCTCTTCCAAATGGAGAGTTTGAAGTCAATTACCTGGGAGTGGGGACTTCTGTCATCTCTCCCTCCTCTGCCAGCTTGAACCAGAGAGGAGTCTGAAGAAGCACACTGGGGAAGGGGGGGCAAGCAGGTTGAGGAAACGTGTGAAGATCACAGATGGCTTCAAAATGGCTGGCAATGGTGCATCTCCCTCAGCATGGTGCATCTCCCACAGCAAGCAGATGGCAGTGAGGTGGCAAAGCCCCCGTTGGGCTTCTAGGCAATTTCCCTGCTTCCTCCTGGCTTGGGCTGCCAGCTGGGGAAAAGGTCAGGCTGCCAAAAAACAGCACCACAATGAAGGCCCCCCATCTCTTTCTCTTCTCTTGCTTTTCCACCTCTGAACCCCTCCTGCCAACTCTCAGCCTTCCCCCCACCCTCCTTCCAGCTACTGCTGTAAAATTACTAGGGGCAGACCCCCCCCCCCATTTTTATTGCAAATGGGGTTGGAAGATGATAACGTGTGCAGCTGACAAGGAGGATGAGTAGAGAAAGAAGGGTGCAAAAATAGCAGAAGCAGCCATTAAGGAGGGTGACCCATTTTCAGAGGCTTCAAGACCTGTTTCTGGGTCTTCATATGAGTGGCAGCGTCTTGCCTGTTGAGCCAGATTTGTTTCCCCGCTCCTACATTCCTGCTGGGGACCTTGGGTCAGTCATGATTCAGTCCCAACTACCTCACAATGTCTCTGCTGTGGGGAGAGAAAGGAAAGGAGTTTGAAAGTGGCCTTGAGTTTCTTACAGGAGAGAAAGGTGGGGTATAAATCCAAACTCTTCTTTTTTTATCCAGACTCCGGAGTCAGTTATTAAGCATATGTACCCGATGATGAGAACTCAAGGTAGAACTGGGGTTCTATGGTGGACCACTCCGCATACTGCCCAACAGTTTTGCTACCTGAGCTGATGGTAGCTGTCTCCAATCTGATGATGAGGCTAAGTGCCTCTGAGGCCAACCTGATGAGAGCTACTTGGGTAACCATGGGGTTGCCTCAAAACATTCTGGTCCCGATGCACGTAGTAGGGCACATTCTTGATTTAGTTTTCTTTAGGAACAAAGTGGCAGCACCTGGCAATAGGGGGATTTTCCTTGCCACAGATCAACCAATATCCAGTGAGGTCTGGACTCATGGACATTGGGAATCTCCACAAAGATGGGAGGCCTGCTAGGATGGCCCGACCAGCAGGTTTCCTGGTGTCTCTTGATGCTATTCTAGTCAGCAAGGTTGGCGATCCTGTTGCATCCCTAGCTGACCTGTGGAATGCATCAATGACTTTGGCTGTGGATACACTCTCCTCCCTCCTATGGCATTAAGAACGTCCCTTGGCTTACCAACAAGCTTCGGATGATGAAAATGCCGCACGCAGAAGTGGAGCATAAAAACAACAAACAACAAAACTCAAAGCAAACATGGTCACAGTTTTTCATCTTGGTGGTCTCCCTTCCCCCCCTCCAACATGATTGATAAGAGATGTTGGGTGGGAGGCTTTAGGTTATTTGATTTATCCTCATTTTAAATGGCACTAAGGATAGGGCTGTACTGGAACTTTATCAATTTGGCATGCCAGCCTGAGCCCAACTGGGGAAGGACGGCGTAGATGATAAGTAATAAATTAAATAAATCAAGCACAGGCAAGCACTTTATTATGCTCACATTTACCATGGTTTGAGCTCACTTTTCTGTTGACTTGCATGCCACCTTTAATTTATTCTCAGGATGTTAGCAGAATGGACTTTAGTTCTACTGCATGAATTTCCCTTGATGAGACTTAATAAAGTGAACAGTAAAGCAGCTTAGAAGTATCTTGTCTACCGTGTTTACACTCTACCCTTGATCCTTGTGACTAACAGCTTCAAGGTAGGCTGGACTGGTAAAGTAAATCTAGTAGGTAATAGATTCCTCTCTATGGGAAGATATAGTTCTGAGTGCTTTGCAAGAGACGGTCATTAAATTCCTCCTGAAGAGGATATTCCTGGACCCAAATGCACTAAACTGTCACTCACCTGATGACCAACATTCCATTTTGGGACAAGGTTCTTGAGCAGGTGGTGGCTATGTAGCTTCAAGTGGTCTTGGAGGAAACAGATCATCTTGACCCATTTCCATCCAGATTCAGGACTGGTTTGGGGACAGAAACAGTCCTGGTCTGTATGACTGACAATTTTCACTGGGAGAATGAGGGGGGGGGGGATTGCATTCCTCTTGGTTCTCCTGCATTTGATGGTTTTAATACCTTGCAAACAATTTATTCCTTCCAGGGGACTTCCAGGAAACATGACAATTTGTTTCCCCTTTCCTACGTTCCTGCTGTGGACTGGTTTGAGTTTGCAGAAGCTCCCTCCTGCACTTTACTGAAAGGAACGCTTACTGTCATTAGAGCAGATTCATCTGACCTCACCCTCTCCAGAAGTTCTGGAGACCTTCAAATTTGACAGGTGAATCAGCTAGGGTTTATCTGAGACCCGGTAGTTCTAAAAACATCTAGAATCAGTGTGTGTGAGATGCCTTCGGCTTTAGGATCTGCCTCTCCATTTCCCCCACCCCACCCCTTTTCAGTTTCACATTCAAGCTTCTTTTTGTGTTCGTATACTTATTATCTTTCCTCCTTTTCTTTTGTTGTTGTTTTGTGAAAAATTAAATTTTAATTTGAAAAAAAAAACCCTCCCAATTTCTTTCTTCCCATCTCCCACCTAAGCCTTTGCCATTTCCTTCATGGTAATACCAGAATCTTCCCTTTTGTTTTCTCTGCTTCTTGATTGCTTTCTCAAACCCACCTTGGCAAAGCATTTGTCGGCATGCAGGACGACCCTGGTTTGATTCCTGGCATCTCCAGTGGAAGGCATCAAGCAGTAGTTGATGTGAACGACCTCTCTACCTGACACCTTGGAGCGTTGTTGCCAGTCTGAGTGAGCAATACTCACCTTCATGGGCTAATGTTCTTGTGGTGCTCTCATGGTGCAGGGAAAATAATCTGGTTCTTAATACTAACAAGACAAAGGAGCTTATAGTGGACTATAGAAGGAATAGCTCAGAAATTCAGGCCTTGGTTATAAATGGGGATCGAGTAGAGCGGGTGGCCAGCTTTAAGTTCCTGGGTGTTATGATTAAGGAGGACTTGGGGTGTTCAGACTACCACGGTGGTTAAGAAGGCCCAGTAGAGACTGTACTATTGGAGACTGTTAAGGAAACAACAACTGAATGGAAACCTGCTGGTGACCGTCTACCGCTGTGCTATAGAGAGTGTCTTAACATACTGCATCTGTGCATGGTTTGCCAGTTGCACAGTGGCAGATAGGAAGGCGCTCCAAAGGGTGATCACTACTGCCCAGAGGATTATTGGCTGCCCTCTCCCCTCTTTGGAAGAACTTTATAATTCCCACTGCCTAAAGAAAGTTCAGAATATTCTGAAGGACCCATCTCATCCGGCATACTCTCTTTTTGAAATGTTACCATCTGGCAGACAATATAGGATTATAAAAACAAGGACAAACAGGCTCAGAGACGGCTTCTGTTCTAGAGCTGTGGCTATGCTGAACTCCATGGTTTCGTGTTGATGTGTTTGGGGCTGGGCAGGGATGGGTGGAGGAAGGGGAATGTGAGGATGGGGTGTGAGGTCTGAAATAGTGTGCATCAAGGAACGCTTGTAAATTTCATTGTGCGTGCACAATGACAATAAATGCTTCGTATCTTACCTTCTATTCAGTAAAAGACAGCTTCGTGTGTTCACTTGCCATACTAAGGTATGGCACCATTTCCTCTGCCATGTACCAGGCAACTTCCCTTCTATTTCGTCTGTCAAGCGTTTTACACAACACAGTGTCCTGAATGGTGAAGTGACTTCTTCCTTGCAAGACTTCTCAATTGACTGCCCCCTTTTACAGTAGGTAGTCTTTTTAAAAAGCAACGATCAAATTTTGTTTTATACCAGACACTATGTAACATTTTCTCTACCCTTTCTTTCATTTGTTTGGCCCAGACAGACAGATGTATGCTTCTATGCATCTGAAGAAATTAGCTCTGTTAGTCTTTTTCAGTCAAGTGTAATAAGATCAGAATTCTTCTCTCTGATAATGGGAATTGGTAGAATCAACCATCTACCCAGTATCAGAGAAGGCAGAGGTGAAAAAAATCTTCTTTGGTCACGACGTTTGAGTGCCAGGGGACAAGGGGCAAGGCCCCATCCCGGCCTTGTGTAAAAAGCCCTCTTTGATTAGACCACTTTGACCACAGGAATCATTTTGGCTAGTTGAACAAAAGGAACTGTCAATCAAGGAACCACATACTTGATAAAGATCTGTGTTCTATAATTCCTTTTTGAACTTATTTTTAGATCTTGGCCTTTGACACTACTCTCTTTCCAGGTGTGACCCTATCATTTCCCTAAATTTGCCCGATTCTCTCCCCATTCCTGGAATAAGCTGAAACGTCTATACCCGTGAGCAAAAATTTGCATTGAACATCCTGACAGTAATACTGGGCATTTATTTGACGGGGGTGTGTGTGTGTGTCAAAATACTTTAAACACATGCATCTCAAACCATTCTCCCCACACACTTCCAGATTACTATGCCCCCTATAATGCAAGGGTTTCCCCACCCAGGAATTCATGGTTGAGATATGAACTGAGGTCCAAACTCACAGCCATCGTACCCAGACAGAGTCCATTCCACAGTACCATTCCAAAAACATCTTTCCCTTAAAATGCCATCCCCTTGGCTTGAGTAAAAGTTCCTTCCCAAATAAACAGGCTGAGAAGGTAGGTTTCCAGATGCCAAAGTAGATAGGAGGCTTTCAAAGAAAGAAGGTTCTCACCCGTCTTACCTTTGCCAATGTTTTTGTGTGCAGCCTTCTCATAGATTTATTGCTATGGAACCACCCACCATGTCGGGCTGAGATCCTCTCCTCTTCTCTCAGCCCTAGATTCAAACCCCTTCCTCTTTGCCCAGCTGGAGAAATTCCCTGTCCTTGTTTGACCTCCGTTGTCATATCCTGTTTTTCTCCTCTTCCTGCTTACCTAGTTATTCAATGCCTCCCCCCCTTTACAAGTTTACCTGCCTGGGTCAGGGATATCAACCTCTCCTCCTCTCTAAAGGGCTCTTCTCACTGGATGTGTTTCCTTTCATCCTTTGAACGTTTCCAAGCCCTGTCCCCCTTTTCTCTATCCCAACCCCAACGTTCAAAAAGAGGAGAAAATATCCAGGCAGCGCCCGCTGTGTTTTCTTCAATCCGCTCCTTCCAAGTTGCTGATCTGAAAAGGCTTGTACCCTAAAACGGGCCTCCCAGCCTTTTGCTGGCAACCTTTCTTTCGTCTGATCGCCACAGATAGTACTTTGGAGAGCAGAAAGAAGGGTGTTTTCTCCCTCTTCTTCTTCTTCTTCTTCTTAAGTTCACGGTTGAGATTTCAAAATAGATTGTAGGTCCTGCGCAGACCCCTCACTTGACCAGGGGCAAGACACGGCCTTTTCATAAACAAATAAGAAACTCTCCTTGAAGTTTCTCCCTCTTTCTCTCCCCCCACCCTCCTTAAATGGGTTGCTTTTGGCACAGCTGCTGCCTCTGCGTTTGGCACCGCGGGTGGGTTTTCTACGCTTTTTACAAAATACAGTTGAGTGTCTCCTCTGCAGCTGGTAATGTGTGTGGGGTAAGTCTTGGACGGGGGAAGCCAGGGGGCAGCGTCTGCTTCAAATATAATTTGCTCGCTGGGGGGGGGGGGGGGGTTTGAACATAGCTTACCTTTCCGGATCATGTCAAACAGAAGGGACTGCAGTCAGATTAAAGGCGGCGGCGGGGTGGGTGGTGGAGGAACCTTTAGCCTGGTGTTGTGTAGGTTGGGTGAGGAAAGAAAGAAGGGAAAATGTTTTTGCTTGCTGGCTTGGTCAATGTAAGGGAAAAGAGGAGAGGAACCTGCAGGTTTTTTACAGGGGGGAGCTGTTCTCTCCCCTGTTAAGAGTGAAGTTAGAAAGGCGTTGTGGGGCAGTGGGGGGGACGGCTGGGAATGTGATGTCACAGCAGGAGTTCTGGCAGGAGAGAAACCCCAGGCACTGGTGCAAACACACAGGAACATCCCGGGCGGGCTGGTGTTGAAAAACTTGTGAATGGCTTTCTCCACCACCAGAACAGAAATTAGGGTTTGACAGTCATTGCTTTGAAATGCAGGAGCAGAAGGACAGGTGGCCCCACCACGGCCAGAATCTGCTATATATGTGCACATATAGCTAGGAATAAACTAACTGGGGCTGTTTTCGCTTCTTTGGGGGGGGGGAAAGCTTTCCTTCGGGAGGGGAGAACAGGGAAACAACTCTGATTGCCCCCTTCTCTTCTCCAACTACTGCTTTTCTGGCGCAGCCCCCCCCCCCCCCCGCCCATCTTGCTGTCCATCAAAACTGGGAGAAAGAGAAGCCGGTTTCCTACAACAAAACTGGCTGAGGGTACCAGACACAGCGCTGCTTTCTTCTCTCTGGAACGATAAAAGCCAGGGAGGGAGGCCACTTTTCTGTTTGCACAGAGAACTGCTTCTCCTAGCCTGAGGAAGCCTGTGCAATCCTGGCACCATCACACTGGATCGGAAGCAGAGAGGAGAAGGTCCTGGGCGGCGGAGTGCGGAGTGTGTGTGTAGATCTGTGGCAAATGGGGATGGTTATCAACCAGTGGCCAGTACCTTGTCCCTGTGGCCACATCGGTGGGGCTGAAATGCAGATGGCACCAGCCCTGGGGCTTTATTCCTGGTGGGCAGCGGTGGGAATGGGAACCAGCTGGACAATAGCACAGGGTAGCTGCCTGCCACATAGGCACTTGAGTTTGTTACACTTCAAAGGCGCAAGGATTATGGATCCTAGCATCTGTCGGTAGCCCATAGCCCATTTGTTATTATTTTGGACACGCTCCTCCCCTCCCCATTTTTATGCAGCCCTACAGGTCAGCTAAAGGTGTAGCAAGGATTTGGTCGGCAGGGTCATCCTTGTTCAGGCGCCACCCCTTAGCGAGACAGGCCACAGCCCTGGGTTCTTCCCAGCGAATGTATCAGCTTCGTAGCTACACAGAACCCTTCGCTCAACACATGAGTAATGCCCAGCTGATAAAGACAAATCAAGCACTGCTGTATTGAAGGCATTTAAAGGAAAGAGAGGCTTACAAGTCTAATGCGGAATATGTGTGTGTGTGTGGGGGGGGTCTGCTTATTTTTTGGGGGACCCCTGCCTTGAAACTACACTTTCCACATGCTGGCAGATGATGGTGGTGGTGGTGATATTCACACAAGGGGAACATGAAGCACCACATCTCATCTGCCCCCTTCCCGCTGCTGCAGTAGCAGCGAAAGCCTCCCTTCCAGTGGCATCCTATGCAAAGGCAAGCAGTCGCCACAGGGCAGCGGTGGCAACAACAGCAGAGGTGTGGGGGGACAACTCCTCCCCCCCTCATGCCAAAAGGGTGCTGGGTGCAGGGGAGCCGGCAGGGGAGGCGGAGGGAAGTTTCCCAGAAGTGTTCTAAGTTTTTAAAACAGATTCCTGCAGAGCTGGAAGGTGCTTGGTCTCTTGCCAACAGACCTTCCATGCCCCTTCGGCCTGCTCCCTCCCCACTCGCCCCTCGCCTGGCCAGCCATCCCCCCCTTCGCCCCTCGCCTGGCCAGCCATCTGGGCCCCCGCCCCTTCTGTCCCCTCTTTGAGCTGTTCGTGGCCATGGGTCCAAAGCGCATCTTTCCCTTTTGACCTCTCGCTCTTGATCGGGCACCACCTAAGTAAGTAAACCGGAGGGGGTTGCACCTGCACCAAGAAGCGCAATTCACGGGCTTGCTCCATCCCAGTCCTGTTAGTGCCACTGGTTGTGATGTCAGACTGGCTCTCTCGGGAAGCCAAGTGCCGGCTGAAAGGGATGTGTGTGTGTTTGGATATCAATGGCCATACTTTGCAGAGTTCGAAACCAGCCAGCCTCGTTTCCTCGGGAACCCCCCACCCCGCTCTGCTCCACTTTCCGATAGGAAGCCCGACTGAGCCGGCCTCCATCGGAAATCCCAACGAATTTTCCGGAGGACTTCCTTCCGAGCAAGGAGGCTGGGGCAAGGGGCATCTTGGGCAGAGGTTAGCAGAGGCGCTCGGAAAGGAGTTCCGTTGGATTCGCTCGGATGGACTCTGAACCCACCTGCCCAGGATTGCCACCTGCCTGCAGCCTCCCTTACCTGGGGGTAAACCCGACCGATTAGCCTGGATCGGGTCGCGCTGCCCCCTCCCGCGAAGGGGAGGGGGAAGAGACAGGGGGGCGGGGGCGCGGGAGCAGAGGGCCGGGCGGCGGAGTGATGCTCAGGATTTATGAGACGGGGCCTCCGCAACATCAGTCCTCCTCCCATAAAGCCGGGAGGGCGAGCGACAGGCTCGCCAGACGCAGGCCCCCACCCCGCCCCGCCTGACCGCCTGCGCTTCTCTGCCTCCTCAGGGCTCCACCCGGCGCGGAGGGACACCCCCCGCGGGCTGCTGCTGCTGCTGCGCATCACCTGGACGGCACCGACAGTGGAGCAAACGGAGCCCCACGGACGGCGGCGGGAGGCTGACAGCTGGGCGCCAAGCCGGACCCCGGCGAGCTCCAACGCCGGTGGTCGGGAAGGGAGAGGAGGCAGGAGGGACCCCGGACGAGGCTCCCGGGCCGGCGGACGATGAAGGAAGAGCGGCGTCGGTGACTGGCGCGGGACGGCAAGCGGCGATCGGGGATCTGGCCGGGGAAAGGCGCCGTCCGAAGACCCTCGCCTGCCAGAGGATGCCCGGGCAGAAGAAGGGCTGGGCGCGCCGTCTCACCTAAGGCGGAGGAGCCGGAGACGGGCAGAGGGCACCGATCCATGTGAAAGAGGCCGGCGTCGAGGGATCGCCGAGGAGGACCCGCTCCGAGACGGCGAGGATGGGGCGTCCGGGCGTGGCCCTGCTGGTGGCGGCCACCGTGTGGCTGTGGGCCTCCTGGAAGAGCCGGGCGTCGGGCGCCCTCGACGGGGAGCGCTGCTGGCTCCGGGCGGCGGCGGCGCCTCCGCAGCACCCCTACGCCTCCTACCCCCGTCCGGCGGCGGCAGCAGGAGGGAGCCGGGGCGCGGGGCCTTTGCGGGCCAGGCGCGCTCGGCGCTCGGAGGGCAGCAGCGTGGAAGACACGTGGGGAGGAGAAGACACGTGGGAAGAGAGCAGCAACGCCTTCCCGCTGCGCCAGCACGCCAGGGCCGGCCTGTTGTCGCAGGGGCCGGGGGCCACCTCGGGCTCGGTGGCCGCCGTCTACTTCTCCGGCGCCAGGGAGCAGCTGCTGTTGCGCCCGGGAGTCTGCGCCCCGCTGCCCCGCGCGGAATTCACCGTCGAGGCCTGGGTGAAGCCCGAGGGAGGCCAGAGCAACCCGGCCGTCATCGCAGGTAAACGCGCGCGGGGGTGGGGGTGGGGGGAGCGGCTGGAAAACTTCCCGACCGATTGTCAGGGCGGGAAAGCCTCTTGAGAGCAACCAGAGAGGTGTGTGGGTGTGGGGTTAGCGTCTGAGCATGCGCTGGAGAGGAGGGTGGTGGATGTCCACTCGGGGTCACTTCTCCTGCGTGACCTTGAAAGCCTGTCTGGAGTTCATGAACCCCAGTGGGCTCAGATTGGAAGAACTCTGTCGAGGCTGGCACTGTTGCTGTGCTCTCTGCCCTGCCCTTCCCCCAGCTGCTATGAACTCCATTCTGTACAAGCCTCCATATCATTATCGATAGACCATGTATCTACTGGAAAGTCAGGTCTGCTGTGTCTCATGGGACTCTGGGGTGAAAAGTGCCTTCAAGTCACCGCTGACTTATGGTGACCGTTTTCGGCAATAAATGTTTGGAGGTGGTTTGCCATTGCCTACCTGCAGGTCACGGCCTTGGACGATTGGAGCCCATCTTGCTTAGCTTCCAAGATTTGACAAGGTCGGGCTAGCCGGTGCCATTGAGGTCAGGGGTTTGCCTCTGAGGGTGGTCTTGGGGCTCAGATCTCCTGCGCCACAATTCAGAACAGAAGGGTTCTGGCTTCTCACAGCCCGCCTTGGAAACCCCCAAGAGACCAACACACAAATATATTCCTCAATGCATTGGACCGTGTCTGACCACTACCGAAGGTTAAATTAGAACAGGTAGACCTGGAAAATCAGTGATGCCACATTCTTACAGTCCTCATGAGGAATACCTTAAGGATATTAGAAGAGCCTGCGAGGGGCCCATCTAGTGCAGTTTACTGAGCAGCTGACCAATTGCTTTGAAGAGACAGATGAACAGGGCTTAGAAGCCGAGGTTCTCCCCTACATCTGCCAACCGGTGCTGGTATTCAGAGGTTTGTTGTCCCTGTACATGGAGGCTCTCTCATCATTCACCATTGTTGAATCTTCTCCTCCATGAATCTGTAAAGCTATACATACATATTTTCAGCACTACCTCCACTGGCAGTGAATCACAGTGTAGTTACTTTTTGAGTAAAGGAGTATTGGCTTTTATCTGTCCTAAATTTCTTTCCCAACAATTCCATTAGGTGCCCCTGAGTTCTAGTATGGGGAAGGGGGTGAGGCCCCTTTTAACCACTTTTTCCCGTTCCATGTATAATTTCATAAATATTTCCCCTGAGTTGTTCCCACTCCTTGACTGTGAAGTCCAAGACTCTTCAGCCTTTCCTTGTAGAAAAAGGGTCGCAACTCCCTAATTGCTTAGTTGCCCCCCTTTGTTCTTCTTCCAGCTCTGCAATATACTTTTGAGATAAGTATAAGGTGATTGGAACAAAGTACAGTATTCCAATTGAGGCCACACTATAGCTCTGGACAAGGCTTTCCTTTCCTATGGCTTGATCTGTGTGAATCTGAACTTATCACCAGTACAATCTGATGTATTGTCAACGGCTTTCACAACCGGATTCAACTGGTTTGTGGGTTAGGCTGTGTTGGTGGAGGATCTTGTTTCGAGCCTGTCTTAGGCTACATCTTCAGAGGTGTCTCACTGAGGGAAGTCTGTGTAACAGACAGTGTGTAACACAGTGTGTAACAGACTTCTCTCTGAGATACACCTCTGAAGATGCCAGCCACAGATGCAGGCAAAACGTTAGGAACAAGATCCACCTGACCACGGCCACACAGCCCGGAAAACCCACCACAACCAGTACAATCTGAATTTATCATGAATACACTGATTCTCAACTCGACCAGATCTGTAGATACTTAAATCCAGAGATTGGGTCTGTAGACAGACAAAGCAGATTGCTCTACAAACCTGAGCCCTCAGGTGTGCAGAAAAATCCGGCTTGTTTCAGACTAGAATCTGGGAGACTCAGTCCCTTCCGCACATGCAAAATAATGCACTTTGAATCCGCTTTCACAATTGTTTGAAAGTGGATTTTGCTATTTTGCACAGTAAAATCCAGCTGCAAAGTTCATTGAAAGTGGATTGAAAGTGCATTATTCTGCACATGTGGAAGGGGCCTCTGGTTCAAATTCCTACTCTGCTGTAGCATCTCACTGGTTGAACTTGAGCCATTCACACATACTTAGCCTGAGTTATTGCTCAGGATTGTTGTGAAAATAAATGAAGAAGAATGTAGTCACTTTAGGTCTCCTTGTGGAGAAAGGTGGGGTGTAAAGGTAGTCAGTAATACATATAGCTGGAGAGCGGATAAAAGGTGGGTGAGAGGGAAGGAGAGAAAAAAAAGCAGGGAAAGACGGGGATACGGTGGCTGGCAGGAGAGAAACAGGAAAAAGTGTGGGGAAGGGAGTACAGGAGGAACTTAGCTGCCCCTCACAAATCCGTGTGGGTTTCCCAAAATATCATTAGGTCTGGATTAGCGGCCAGCACTGTGCAACTTGGCCAGACTTTTCCCAGGAAGAGGCTATTCGGGGTAAGGAAGGAGGGAAAGTTGAAGCTGGGGGAAGGGATAGCAATAGGTTGGCTGGGAAGAAGAGAAGGGGAAGGGGAGAGGCTACGAGGGCTTTCAGGGATAGGAAGGTGGAAATAGGAGGAGTGGGGAAAATGAGATGCCCCCTGCAAAGTCTCCCAGGTCCCCTGTTTGTATAGATGTAGTTCTGCACCCCGGGCAATTTAGATTCTGTGCTGAGAATATTCTGTACCTTCATGAAGTATCAATTGTGTCATATAATTAATTTTTTTTATTTTGCTTGGGCTAGGGTGTGGAGCAGGGCACTGACCCTATGCTCCCAATCCCTGGTACTCTTATTGAGCCACCCTGACATCTGACAGCTAGCATTGCCTGCAACCCTTCCAAAAATCTCTTTTTAGCTGTAAACTCTTCTTTATTTGTGTGTGTGTGTGTGTGTACAATGCCGTCAAGCTGCAGCTGACTTAGAGCAACTTCTGGTGGGGTTTTCAAGGCTAGTGGCTAAGCAGAGCGGGTGGCCGTTGCCTTCCTCTGCAGGGTTTTCCTGAGGCCTCCCTTCTAACTACCGACCCAGTTTAGCTTCTGTTGAGATCGGCTTGTACTATACCACTCCACATCCACCCGTACATACACTCACCAAACTATACCCTGTGTTTCTTCTTAGCTCAAGGTAGTTCATGAGCAGTAATTAGAACATTTCAACTGAAAACCAAATATAACTGCCCTACAGATACCTTCTCCTCTCTGCTTGAAAGCTGTTGATATCCCATGAAAACCTGGAAATCAAGTAATTTTTGCAGTGGTTTCTGAAGATCTCCAATGATGGCAGAGGCGTACTAGAGGAAAATGGTGCCTGGGGCAACACCTGCTCTGGGCACACACACCTCACTGCCCCCCCCCCCATGTCCTATTTACCTTAGCCAGTGGCGGAGGTCCTGGGCATCCTGGCGGGGCTGCGCTGAAGGGCACCTGGCAAGCCCTTGGCTTCTCCTGAAGGATGATGTGATCTAATGGGGGGGGGGGGCTGGGGACAGTTGACCCCCCCATGTCCCTCTGGCAGATATGCCACTGAATGACGGAGCTCCTCTCACTTCTTCAGGGTGTCCATCCCACAGAGCAGGAGGATTTTACATTTCTCTTTAACTAAAAATAAATTTTCAGGGAGGCAAATTAAGTATTTACACCCCAATACAGGGTTTTATCTTACACAGATTGTCCATGTATTTCGCTTTCCTGTTTATAGGTCAGCAGAGTCCCGTTTGGGGTGCATCATGGCCGAATAGCAGAATAATGGTAACTTTGTACATATAAGTGTCTCCTCTGTACCAAATGGGGGCCATACCCCAAACACGTTCAGTCAAAGCAGTGTGTAATGAGCACCCATTCCCAGAAGGCGAAACTACTATTAGTGAAGGGAAGTGGTGTGGAGTGGGTTGCATTACTTAACCCTTTATCTGGCTGCTTTTTAACACACACACCCCCTCCCCTCCCCTCCCCGGCAACTCTCTCCTCTTGTAGGGTTTCAGATATTTGCATTTGAAGAGTTATCACTTCTGTATTGTGCAACTTACCTTCTGTTCCCCAGGGATCACAGTATTCCTCTACATTACCTATGTTTTCACTTCATCACTTTTATTGCCTAGCAGAAAGTTGCTAGGCAGCTTTCTGTTAATCCAAGTCTTCGGTAGATTCTGTGGAACCTTTCCAAATGTATTTGCAGAGAAACTGCGCAGATGTGACTAGATCCAAGCTGAAGATTCCATAGGTGCAAATTCTTCCACCTGAGTTCCATTTCCCCAGATTTCCATTCCCATTACAGCCCAAAATATTCCCCAAAGGTTTGTTCCCAGAGAACCGGAGAAGGCAGGAAAATCACACTTTCTTCAGATGGAAGAAGAGGAGGAGTCTGGATTTATACCCTGCCTTATTCTCCTGTAAGGAATCTCAAGGTGGCTTACAAACTCCTTTTCCCTTCCTCTCCCCACAACAGACACCTTGTGAGGTAGGTGTGGCTGAGAGAGTTCTGAGCGAACTGTGACTAGCCCAGGGTGACCTGGCAGGAGCAGCAGTTGCATAGTGGTTAAGATCAGGTGCATTCTAATCTGGAGTAACCAGGTTTGATTCCCCGCTCTGCTGCTTGAGCTGTGGAGGCTTATCTGAGGAATTCACTCCCACACACGCCAGCTAGGTGACCTTGGGATAGTCACAGCTTTTCCGAGCTCTCTCAGCCCCTCACAGGGTGTTTGTTGTGATGGGGGAAAGGCAAGGAGATTGTAAGCCCCTTTGAGTCTCCTACAGGAGAGAAAGGGGGGATATAAATCCAAACTCTTCTTCTTCTTTATGCGTAGGAGCGGGGAAACAAATTCAGTTCACCAGATAAGAGTTCAGCACTCATGTCGAGGAGGGGGAAATCAAACCTGGTTCTTCAGATTAGGGTCCACCTGCCCTTAACCACTACACCACACTGGATCTCCTTGTACTAACTGAAATCCTTGCACCCACTGAAAGATTATCCTGGGCCAAAACTGTACGATTAAATTTGTCCAGATTTGCAAGAGGTATTTTCATTTGCAAAATGTCGCAGCTTGTTTTGCTTTGCCTTCAACTTAGCAATCTAGTTTCCAAAGGTTCTGAGTTGTACTCCGCATGTTAATGTAAGTCAGGGTAGCGATCAGGTTGACTTTGCTAGATAACTTGTGTCGTGCCAATGCACTGTGCTTCCATTTGACCCTGGGCACTGTGTCTAGATGCTACAGTATTCTAATTCAGCCTGCTGTCTTCTCTGAACAACTTCATGGTTTTTGGATCACAGACTCAGTCATGGTGTCATGCCAAAACTCTGGCCAGTATTTGGTAAAGTGGGTACTCTTGGAAGTGAAGCAGCAACTAAAATACTTGTCTAGCAACCACTGGGTGGCACCCTTGTAGTAGGCAAAGGTAACTAGGCAAGGCTTTGCTAGCATAATTGGCACAGGGTCATTTTCTTTATGAGGATCCTGAATGACAGAAAAATGAAATACATGGAAGGCACCATCTTTCTGTGTGGGAACTGTGCATGGCTTCTGGGGTAGAGTTGGAAGGAACCTCCACCAAACTTGAAAGCAAATCCACTTTAAGCTGGCATAATTTCAAATCCACCAAACCCAGGGCAGCTTACTTGCCAAATGCTCAGTGCCCTCTGGATTTTGCAATTCCAACCAAAGACTGATTGCAAAATCCAGAGGGCATTGAGCATGTGGCTAGTAAGCTGCTTTGGGCTCAGTTAGCCTCCATATAGGGCCACTATAGATGATTGGTGATGTTTTGCACAGTACACACCAACTCTTTGGTGCCTCTTTTCCGTGGTACCCCGTTCCCTTTTCCCCTTACAAATAATTACAGGAATATGAACACGCATGAAGCTGCCTGGTATTGAATCAGATCATTGGTCTATCAGGTCTTTACGGTTGATGTTGTTTGCTCCGCTGGCAGTGGCTCTCCATGGTGTCAGGTAGAAATCTTTCCCATCACCTCTACCTGATTCTTTTTTTTTCAGGAGTTGCTGGGTTTTGAACCTGGGACTTTATGCAGCAGATATGCTCTGCTGTTGTTCAATGGCCCCTCCCTGCTGATGGGCACCATGTGATGCGATGAGAAGATTGTATCGTCCAAGGGTTTCATGACCAGAATCAACTGGCTGTTATCGGTTTTTTCAGCCTGTGTGTGGCCAGGGTTCTGGTGGGCTTTTGTTCCTATGTTCTTTCACTCTACATCTATGGGTGGTGCATTTTCATTACAGGAAGCGACATGCCCCTGAAAATTCCAGCTATAAATATAGAAATGTTAGGAGCAAAAACTACCAGATCCTGGCCACACAGCTTGGAAAACCCACTGATTCCAGCTATAAATATAGAAATGTTAGGAGCAAAAACTACCAGATCCTGGCCACACAGCTTGGAAAACTGCCAAACTTCTGCTTTTAGAGCTCCCTTGTTAATGATTTTAGAGTGGTCAGAAGACATTGGTGTGGAGGCTTGAAGAGGCCCTCTCCCCAACCAATCCGTGATGAACCCTCCGGGGATGGGGCGGTATAAAAGCCTAATAAAATAAATAAATAAAATAAATAAACCACTAACGCTACCATCCTTAATGCAGCAGCAATGCACAGGGTGGCAAGGACTTGAGGGCCAATTAGTTCTAATCCTGAGCGCATGTGAGCATAGGAGCATGTGAGCCTTATCCCAAGTCAGACCCATAGTCTATCAAGGCTGGGGTTATCTCCTTCAGTGGTGTACCACCCATCGGGAAAACTGGGCAGCTTCCCAAGGTGCAGAAATTTAAAGTCACGTGTGGGCAGCTTGATTTTCTAGCCCCACCCACTCTCTACAGTGGCCCACAAGCAAGGCGGGATGAGCAAGGAGTTTCTCGCCGTCATGGAGGACTCCTGCTGTCACGGAGGACAATCCCCAATCACCGGGCAGAGCAACCCCCAGCCGGGTGGGCAGGGCTACCTCCGCCCATTTGGGGGGGGGGCATCAAACCCATTAATATATAATTCCTGAGCTTTAAGTTAATTTTAAAATGATGACAATTTGTCCCGGAGAACCTTCTTGGAATGGGGTGTAAATGGCCCAGTTTTAAAGCAAAATAAAACCGGATGATGTGAAAGATCTCTGCCTCAGACCTAGATAGCTGCTCCCTGTTAGAGTAGACAGGAATGATGTTGATAGACCAAGAAAGCAGTGCTAAGCAGATCTACTCAGAATATTACTCAGGTCTGGTTCTGGTGGGTTTTCCAGGCTGTGTGGCCGTGGTCTAGTGGATCTTGTTCCAACGTTTCGCCTGCATCTATGTGGTTCATTCACAAGCCTTTATTGGCATAAAATAAACATACAAAATCAGCATACAAAATTTGCCCATTATTGCTCACAATTATAGACACTGGTACTAAAATACTAAATAACTTCAAAATATATACATGGTCCTTCTGTAACTATAGGGACATTCCTTCAGCTAAGGCTAATCCCAATTTTAAACGCCATTACCGGATACCTCGACAGAAGCTAGCAAAATTACTGCTGGCTATATGTGGTCATAATACATAGACATTGGTTGGTATTCATCTAGACTCTACGCCTATTATTGTGCCAGCAGTAATTTTGCTACATTCTCACACACTGTGGGATCCATGTTGTTCAAAAGCACAAAAGCATAGGTATCTTATAGAGCATCAGTTGGGGATTTAGTTAGGTTATACAGAAATGGGATAAGTGCAGATTGGTGACATTCTGATTACTTTGCAAACCTTACTAACAATAAGAAAGAGGGTATGATTCGAAAGAAGTCTCCACCTGACCTAGCATTGCAATATGGACATAGCCTCCTCTGTTTATCAATTTGTTGATATCTCGCCATATAGAGCAGCATAGAAGGCATTAGGATTGAATCTGGCCAAAGTGTATAAAAGCTCTTCTTAATTTAGGTTGGTGATCCACTGTAAATAATTGGCCATGTGTCCTTGTTCAATTGGAATAAGCAGGGTCAGGGGAACACGCTTTCCTCACAAAGAGCTGCTATCATATCCCGGATACTCTTGTTCTATTAGCTTAGTTTTCAAGCAGCTATATGCTCTCTTGATAGGAAAAAGAGGAATTAACTACTCTTAATGAAAAGCTCAAGAGTGTTTGATTTTTTTCCCCGTGACTAGTTTCCAGCCACCCAGAATTTGCATAGTCGAAAGCATGAGGTGTAAACAAACCGGAGTGATCCTGCAAACAGTGGATAACGTAGCCAGCATCTGACAGTTCTCGTAGCCAGGCCATCGTGTGGCATATGATATTTTGCCCTAGTTCTAAAGACTGACATAGGGCTGGCTATGAAGCACAATCTAAGCCCATATAATTTTGTGGAAGAAACGGGACTGGGCTGTGTTTATATTTTTGCTTTATAGTCTTCATCCAAATAGGGTGCTCCATAGAGGAGCTGAGAGTCGATTTAAGCATTGAACACCTTCACGCGGGAGATGGTATATACCGGTGGCCCACAGTGAAAAAGAAACGCTGGAATTGCTAGGGCACTGTTGTTAGCTGCAGCGAAAGTGCTAACTTCCTATGTACCGCTCCAATTAAGGTTGCTAGGTAAGAGTTATGCCTAAATATTTGAACTGGTTAACTTTGTTCTCAAGTGGGTCTGTTATTGATGGTCCATGTATGTGACTCAGGGTCTTCTAGTGAAGACCCATTATTCGGTTGGTTTTTTCATAGTTAATTACTCAGTCTGCTCCTCTTACAATATTCAGCACAGCAATTTAAGAGACGAGTAGAGACCAACTTTAGTGTGGGAAAGAAGAACGGTGTCACAGCATACAGTAACGCTGGCACGTGTTTAGTGCTTAGTTTGGGAACATGCCCATTGGCCTCTGGAGGGTTGCTGGCACTCAGATCACTAAGGAATATATTGAACAAAGTGGGGGCCAATGTACAGCCCTTGTTTGACCCCTCTGGTTGTGATGTGATATTTTCTGTGAGCGGTCCTTTGTTGGCTGCTCTTATTCTGCAGCTAGTGCAAGTGTGTAGCTACTTTATAAGAAACAGTAGTCTGGGGTCCATGTGTAACGCCACAATTTCATCCACAGTAGGGCTCCTTAGATATGGAGTCAAAATGCCCCTTTTAACCATCCAGGAAGGCTGCAAAACAGTTTTACGGTTATCATATGAGTTAGTACTTT
This sequence comes from Sphaerodactylus townsendi, assembly GCF_021028975.2. Lineage (NCBI taxonomy): Eukaryota > Metazoa > Chordata > Lepidosauria > Squamata > Sphaerodactylidae > Sphaerodactylus > Sphaerodactylus townsendi. The sequence continues at coordinate 26,723,459 of NC_059429.1, forward strand.
TGTTAGCTGAAGTGTGCTAAAACTGTTACATGATCCAGTGCGTTGATTTATTTTTAGTGAACCAATTTGCTCCCGGGTCCTATTACTTCTGCTTGTTTGAACCCAATCTTCCACTCTCCTAAGGGGAGTAGTTTTGCATATAGTTTGCCACACCATGATAATAGGCTTATAGGACGCTAGTTTGATGGATTTGTAATATCACCCTTTTGTAGATTTGGGGACAATCTATAGACGCCCCAGCCACATCTTTGGGATGCGTCCTGCTGTAATTTACATGGGTAAATAAGGAAGCGTTTCAGAGCTTGCAGCCCACCACTCGGGTGAGGATTTAGCATTTGGTATTATTGCATCAGGACCTGGGGCCTTTTACCGCTTTTCAAACCACTGATACTATAGTTTACTCACTTCTTGAGGATTAACCCCAGGCCAATCTGGTAGCTCCCTCTGGTAATTTTCGAGGTGGAACTTCAGGGTATTCAGTTAGGGCTAGCATTGAACAGATTAGAAAAAATAACTGAACCATCGGCTCTTGAAGTGAAATATGGGGCAATCTGGATACCGCAAGTTTGGGCCCTTCTATTTAATATGATCTGCCAGAATTGCTTAACAATGTTATTTTGTTAAAGTGTTAGCTTGAGTTATAGTTGTTCCCACTGCTGTTCGAATTCGATTTTTTCGTTTCCATTTTGTACCCTTACATAATCTTGAAAATCCTTTTCAGTTAGTTATATTGCTGAGTAGCTTTTCCTCACCTGTGCTAAGTGGTAACTTCTATATAATGATCGTATTAAGTTGTTAAATTCACATACAGTAGCTGCATCAAACCATTCTCTATGATCCTGTTTACAGCCTTAGGATTTTGGTCACCGAGGAGACGGCTTGAAGTTCCCCTGCTAAATTCTGAAACTAGTTGTTCAAAGTGATGTATTCCATCGTTCTGGTGTGTCAGCTCATAATATATTCTCTTTTAATTTATTAAAATGTAAAAGAGCTATGAAGTGTTTCTCGTAGCAGCTGCCACCTGAGGTAAATCCATGTTATTTTCTGATGTCCTAAAGTTGGTGGGTCCTCTATTAGTCCTTTACCTCAAAATGAAAAAAAGTTACATTGAGTGGAAGATGATCACTTTAGCCAGTCAAGTCCCCAACGCTAAAAAAGATGTGACACACTGGTGTAGATAGGGGATATTAAGATGTAACTCCATCACGCTTAGTTAACCGAGCGAAGCCACTGGGTTGCAAAGCTATCTGCATTCCTGTAGCACTTGGAGGCCGCTTTTTAACTCATAATTTGTTAAATTTGATGGCAAATTTGATTAACTGAATTCCTGCCGTGATTCAATGAGAGTCCTTTTGAGAGGAGACGAAGAGCTGGGGTTAGAAGAAGCTGTAATGCACGTAGATCATTATCCCTCCTGACTTCAAATCGGGCCAAAGTGGTAGAAAGGTCCCACTCCACCTCCATGCGTTAAAATCACCTACCAGGATCAAATTCCTCCGTAGATGGTTGTTTATTTTCTAAATTTTCTGGCCAAATGATGATATCCTACTCCATGTGCGTTGATTTAAGGAGTCTCGCGCTTAATCCAGCAGGTATATACAAGTCTTTCACTATAATCATGTGGAAGAGCTTCCCCTCTACCAAAACAGCCTGTGCAAGAGGGGGACATGAGCTCTAGAGGAGTTGCCGGTTGATGCTGTTGGCTACAAATAGTGAAAGTCCTCCAGAATAACGCACCAAACTTGGATACTCTTGCAGTAGCAGGGAAGAGAGTATTGTTGGTAGCCATTTAAGGCAAGCTCTGAATTGGACCAAGTTTCCTTGTAAGGCTATAAACGTGTGAAATTTTTTTGTAGATAAGTGAGGAAATCACGATATCGCATTTCTCTTGATCCATCCGGCTATATTCCACTTGGTAGATGAGGGAAATCAGCATCTCTTCTCTGACTTGATTTGGAGATACTTCCCCATGCTGTAAGTTGGTCCCAGATTGTATTAAGAGATTTTGAGATAAGGGTTGGCGTCACTGAGATTGGTCACTCCATGGTTGTAATCTGCGTGGAGTCATTTTGGACCACACATCCATTACCTTGTAGCCTAATCGGGTCTGGCATGGAGTGTAGGCTGTGTATCTGGAAGTCAGTGGAAGAATAGTCAATTGCATAGTCTCTTTGGTGGGCTTATTGAGTTGTATTATCCAAGAAGCTCCTTAAATGCACATGTATTTCAATCGGTAACTTTGAATGGAAATCCCAGATGATCTGTTATTATCTATAACCTGATCTGTTCTCTGAGACTGTAGTAACCTCCCTTTGACAGAGGGATGCTGATGTTTGGGTGGGCTTGTTGGATTGAAGTGGGGGTCATCCTCAGCTCTTTTCAGTAGTTCCTCGAACCAAGATTTCTTTGGAGCCTTTTTAGGAGAGTATCTTTATCCAGTACATTTGTGGGATCTGAGGCAGTCTACCTCCCAATGTAAGGGGGGGAGGTTTGATGATATACATTCTCAAGTGCTAGAGAGGTAGCCTCCTGGATAGGTGTTGGAGTAAGATCAATATTTGAGGGGAACAGTGTGTTTCACCGTGAGCTGCTGTGGGTGGCTTTGGACACAGGCTCTGGCATTGTAATAGGGTGGTCTGTGTTCTTGGCGAGGTGCAGCCTCAAAGGCCTTTGTAGTAGGGCTGGTTGAATAAGGTGTTGCCTTTAGCTCTGGACTGGCAGTCCCCCCTTTACTATATGTGGGCACACAATTTCTGCTTCATTAGGAGGAGTTATCTGGGAGAACAGTAACTTTGAATCTGCAGGATTATAGGCAAGTAAGGTTGGGCAAGAAGGGGAATTTCCAGAGCATAATACATCCCCAAGGCCTCTTAAACAGAATTGGGAGCAGAATTGAGGCGCAAAACATCCTCCACTCTCAAGCTGATATGTTGGTGGGAAGAGTGGGATTTCCTATTCAGGGACATCTCTCAGTTAGTTTCCACTCAACCGCTAGTTCTTTGATCTCCCTTTGGTAAAAGCTTCTGAAGAGTGTCCAGTTCTTGTTAGGGGTTACTTCAACAGCAGTCGGTTTGTTGAACTCCTTTGAATTTGCATTTCTCTTGTCAGGTGTAGCATGGGTGTCCTCAATGAGTCTGTGGATAGTAGTATTCCTAAAGAGATGCATAATTTTAATATCATACCTTCTGGAAAAAAAGTGGCGATGTTTCAACAATAGTGAAGGCATTTTAGATGTGCTAAAAGTTAGTGCAATTCTTTTATAGTAATCCACAGGGGGCAAGTATTCATATGAAGTCAACTGAATCTTGTATGGAGCACACTCTAACAACTGGCTCAAAGAGAACCTAATTGCACTATGATCTTGTTCCTAACGTTTTGCCTGCATCTGTGGCTGGCATCTTCAGAGGTGTATCACAGAAGAAAGTCTATTACACACTGTGTCTGGTGTGTAACAGTATGTGTAACAGACTTCCCTCTGTGATACACCTCTGAAGATGCCAGCCACAGATGCAGGCAAAACGTTAGGAACAAGATCCACCAGACCATGGCCACACAGCCCGGAAAACCCACCAGAACCAGTTGAATCCGGTTGTGAAAGGCTTTGACAATACATTACTCAGGCCTGTTCCATGGAGCTTACTCCCAGGAAAGTGTTCTGAAGTCTGTACTCTGAATAATTTTTAGTGTGTGTTTGTGTCCTTTTTTTTGGCCAATTTATTTCTTTTTAGAGATACCGGTAAGTTATTTTGGGTATGTCTTGTTGCATAATTGCTCATGGGCTCAGTGTCATGATGCTGTAATAGTGGAACAATGCAATGTTTTCTTTTTGAAAAATCCTTCAAAATAAACCAGCATGCCAATTTTTCTTCAGTGCTTTTGGCACAGGATGTTAGCTTTTAAGTAGTTTATTGTTTTTATTTTACATAGTTCTTCCCTTGCACTTCTGTCGAGAGGCATGGAAAACTAAATGTTGTCGCCTCTGCGCTTTCTTCGCTTCCCATCATCATGCAGGGGTGCTATAATCTAGTGATTTTCCTCTCCTCCCATTCCCAACGAGGAGGACATGGTAAACTCAAAACATCCTTCAGTTTAAATTAGAAGGAAGCGAATCTAAAATAGGAACAAGAGTCTACCAGAATTGCCAAACACAGCTCTGGAGGGAGATTTCCCAAACAGAGGATGCCATTTCTAAGAAAGCTGCAAATGTCACTGCCCTTATCTGTTCCTCTATGCACAAGGACAATACTGGCGCACAAGGGAATATGTGGAAGGCAGCATTCTTTCCAGTATCCTGATCTCAGGTCATTTAGGGGGTTAAAGGTTAAAGGCAGCGCCTTGAATGGGGCCCAGTAACACACAGGCAGCCGAAGTAAGACGTTTTTGGAACTGCTGTGTTCTCCACCAAGTGGTCAAGAGCGTTTTGCACCAGCTGCAGGTTTTGGGTGTTTTTTTAAAGACAGGTGGAGTATGTTATAATACCCTCCTTTGGAAGCTCTTTTCTTTGTGTTCTATAGGGTATCCAGCCACATCACTTGGGATGCCAGGATCCTGCTGGCTAGCTAGTGTGTGACACCCCAGGCTTTTTGGGCCACAACAAAGAGGGGTGGGGGAGACAAGAAGCAAGCAAGATCCATTCTGTCTCTGGAGAAGGTCTATGTCAGTGGTTCTCAATCTTCCTAATGCCACGACCCTTTAATACAGTTCCTCATGTTGTTGTGACCCCCAACCCTAACATTTATCCATTTTACCAATGGAGAACACTGATGCAGAGAGTCTTAGGCAACCCCTGTGAAAGGGTCATTCTACCCCCAAAGGGGTCCCGACTGCCATGGTTGAGAACCACTGGTCTATTGGGTATGAGCTGTGGGTTCCTCTGTGGAACAGACAGCAACTCCAGAGTGGACAAATATTTTTCACCCCTGAAACTGAGGTGGGGAGGGTTTTCTTCCTTCTCACCTTTCAACTCAATCTGAATCCTCCTCCCCAGGTGCACACGTGGCTGCTTTTAAGTTCAAAAGAGAGCTGGGGGCGGGGTCTTTATGGAGCCTCTTGCCGGCATGCGGTTTTTTGCCCTTTGGCACCTTGTCCTTCCCTTTGCCCCAGAGTAGCTGGCTGGAAAGACTTGTGGTGACAAAGCCCACTTTTGTGAATGGAGGAGTGAAGTTTTCACCTTTAGGTGGGCTGAGTTTGCGTTGGTGGTCTTCAATGGCCAACCCGTTCTTCTGGTGCTTAGGTTTTTTCTCTTCATAGGCCAGGTAAGCTGACTATCTTTGTATCAATATGGGGTTTTTTTGGGATGCTGCTTGCTCCAGTTCACATTCCAGTCTTGAAGACTCTACTCACTGGCTCCCTGACTTCGGGGATTCTTTTCTGTTTTGAACTGGTGCTGGACTGGAACTGTCTGATCCCAGCTTCAGACATGTTCCTGACTTTATTTCTAATTGCTGTCCAGGCTTCTAAAATGGGGTCCGTCACAAGATTCATGGTTCCTCAAGAACAGTGTTGCGCTTCGAAGTGCTGGGAACGTGGTTCTGTCGCATTTTTATTCGGCTTTTACTCCAAGGAGCTCTAGGTGGCTTACATGGTCCTCATGCTTTTTATCTTCTCAACAACCCTGTGAGGAGGGTGAGATGGAGACACAGAGACCCCTTCTGCACATGCAGAATAATGCACTTTCAATTTAAACTGATAAGAACAGATTGACTCGCATAGAGTATGTTACGCTTGAGCTCAGCCAAAAGGCCGAGAAGCTCAGAAGCTTGAGCTCAGCCAAAAGGCCGAGAAGCTTCTAGCTACGGTGTTCTTTTAACATGCCAATAAAGGCTTTCTGTTCACTGTTCACTTTCAATTTACTTTCACAATTTACAATTACAATTTACAAAACACAGCGTGTAACAGACCTCCCTCTGTGATACACCTCTGAAGATGCCAGCCACAGATGCAGGCAAAATGTTAGGGACAAGATCTGCCAGACCACGGCCACACAGCCTGGAAAACCCACCACAACCAGTACTTTCACAATTGTTTCCAAGTGGATTTTGCTATTACGCACAGCTTCAAAGTGCATTGAAAGTGGATTGAAAGTGCATTATTCTGCATGTGTGGAAGGGGCCAGAGAGAGACACGCAATCTGGCTGGGTGAAAGTCACCCAGGAGGTTTGCAGAATCAAGCACGGATTTTAACCTCTCGTTTGAGTCTGATGTTCTAGCCAACTGCGTTGCGTCTCTTAGAATGGCAGCGGCTGGAAGGCACCATTTCCCCCCCTTTCCCGAACACCTTACTGCCCCTCCAGCCTTCCAGCGTGTCGCACAGGCCAGAGGACACGCCCCCGCTGCCCTGTGACTCCAGAGCTGTCGCGCAGGGCAGGGGGCGGGTGTGTCCCCTGGCCTGTGCAAGGCGCCGGAAGGCCGGAGGTGACAGTAAGGCGTTCAGGGGACGGCGCAGCCTCTGCGCAGCCTGTGCCGTCTTCCCCACCCCTACCAGGACCGTCCGTGCAGATGCACCCCTGCAGCGTGGCTGTGTGGCAATGGCCTTAGAAAGCTGTAAAGTGCTGTAAAGTTGCAGCCGACTTATGGAGGCACCGTCGGGTTTTCAGGGAAAGAGATCTTCAGGGATGGTTTGCCATTGCCTGCCTCTTCATTACAACAGTATTCCCATCCAAGTACTACCGAGTTCTGGCCCCGCTTAGCTTTTGAGATCTGATGAAATCAGGCTAGCCTAGGCCATCCAGGTCAAGGCAACTGAAAACATACATCTTAATTTTACTGATATCTGGCATGTTCCATGCCAACCAAACACCATCTGTTGTGAGTTCTTTATTATGCATGTGCATAGTTTCCCCCACCCCCTGGATTTGCGTGGCCTAGCTGCAAAATTGGTAGGTCAGAGCATTGCTCCAGGATGCCTCCCACCCTCTGGCCAAGTCACCTGATGAAATATGTGTTCTGTGGAATAGACAAGGAATGAGCCTGTCTCAGGATATACAGAGATGGGACAGAGGCTAGGAATGTCTCATCCAGGTTGTCTGCCGTGATGCTCCTCTGGGGGTTTCGGTTGCTCAGTCAGCACCAAACTCTCTGGATAGCTCCCTGAATAGAGAGCAAGGCTGACTGCTTGCTGGACAGGGCAGATTCTCATCCCAGACACCAAGTGATGCATAAGACTTGTCAGGTTGTGCTGGAGTTTGGGGGGTGCCTGGTTGCTCCAGCGAGTACTGTTGCACAAGTCCAGTTGGAATAGGTTCAGCTAGAACAGCAATTCCTTCTAGTTGTGGAAAAAAATTAATTAATCAGAGGGAGTCAGAAGTGACGTTTCTCGTTGTGTCTCTGTATGATTCACTGTGCTGGCCTTGAAAGGACAAATTTATGCCTGTTTTCATCTTGTTCTTGACTAACTGAGAAATCCTCCTCCCAGGAATTGTAGATTGTAGAAGAGGATTTAGCGAGGGCTTTGCAGCATTCTCAGTAAACTACAGGTTCCCAGCTAGAATTCCTGGAGGGACACCACAGTGTTCCAGTTGGTTTAAATGTAGAGTAGAGAGTTTGGATTTATATCCCCCCTTTCTGTCCTGCAGGAGACTCAAAGGGGCTTACAATCTCCTTGCCCTTCCCCCCTCACAACAAACACCCTGTGAGGTAGGTGGGTCTGAGAGAGCTCCGAGAAGCTGTGACTAGCCCAAGGCCACCCATGTGTGGGAGTGTACATGTGTGGGAGTGTACAGGCTAATCTGAATTCCCCAGATAAGCCTCCACAGCTCAGGCGACAGAGCTGGGAATCAAACCCGGTTCCTCCAGATTAGATACACGAGCTCTTAACCTCCTACGCCACTGCTGTTGTGGCTGGCCCTTAAGTGTGTTGTATTGCTTTTGATGCTCTTCAGCACTGAGAGAAGATCCCTCCCTCCCATCTTACCAGTTCTGCCTGCCCCTGTTTCTCTGTTTTCAAAATCTTCTTTCTTCCTTGTGCAGGTGTGTTTGACAATTGCTCTCACGTTGCCAGTGACAAGGGTTGGATTTTGGGCATCCGCTCACAGGAGAAGCTGGGGAAGAAAGATGCCCGCTTCTTTTTCTCAGTCCGGACGGACCGTGTCAAGAGATCCTCTGTCATATTGGCACACCACCGCTATCAGTTCAACACCTGGACCCACCTTGCTGCCACCTACAATGGGCACCAGATGTTGCTGTACCTCAACGGGGAGCGTGTCGCTCGTAGTTCCCAGCAGTCAGGTGCCCTGCACAGCCCGTACATGGCCTCCTGTCGCACCTTGATTTTGGGCGGTGACAACTCAGAGGATGGGCACAATTTTCGGGGGCATGTGACCCTGCTAGCTCTTTGGAGTGTCGCTCTGCCACAGGAGAAACTTCAGCGGGCCTTCTTGAGAAAGATTGAAGATAGGGAGTCAGCTATACTATTCAGTGCCAGGTTCAGCCGCTTAGATCAGCAGTGGGTGGCATTTAAGGATGGGACCTACCCCCTGGTGGAATCCTTCCAAGCCCCAGAACCTCAAGTTCTGTCCCCGTTCTTGCCGCCTCCTTGTGGACAGACTGCCTGCGACAACGTGGAATTGATCTCCCACTACAACAGCCACTGGCCGCTGAGGAATGAAAAAGTGGTGCGCTATCGTGTGGTCAACATCCATGACGACGACGGGTTGCATCCTACCGTCACCCTGGAGCAGATAGTCCATCAGCATCGAGCCCTGAGCAAGGCCTTCGGTCCTTATAACATCACTTGGCAGCTGAACTTTCATGAGGAGTACAACTCCTTGCTCCGTTACCGTGCTATCCTCATGAACTGCGAGCCCGGCAAGATTGGCAACGAGGTCTGCGACCCGGAATGCGAGCACCCGCTGACCGGCTATGACGGAGGGGACTGCCGGCGGCTGGCACGCTGCTACACCTGGGAACGCAGAGACGGTGTTTGCAACATGGAGTGCAATAACATGATGAACGATTTTGACGATGGAGACTGCTGCAACCCCAGGGATCTGATCTTAACGCGGAGGGAAGACTCCAGTTTCCACCCTCGGATTCTCCAATAATCCGTCGTAAGCAGCAGGAAGGTCCTGGGGCCAGTCCAGGGCCTTTGGTCACTCTGATCGAGATGACCTTGTTCTCTCCGAGCTGTGTCGAAGCCAGGTTTCTGCGGCAAGGGCTTATCTCTGATTAGAGGGAGCTGTGGAGCAACTGAAGGCCGAGATCTGTTACTTTGCTTGTGGGCACTGTGGAAGAGTCTGGCAGGTCTCCCTTGGGGAAAAACCGTAGCTAGTACCTATTTGTTCCGTTGCATACTGTTGTTCATTACAGGTCTCCCTTGGGGACAGAATGCTGGACTAGGTGAACCTATTGGTCTGATTCTTCAGGGCTTTTTGACAATATTCTGACTTTATTTATTTGTTTATTTATTTGTAAGTGGCTAAACTACCAGAGTCGGCGTGGTGTAGTGGTTCAAAGCAGGGGCACTCTTGTCTGGAGAACTGGGTTTGATTCCCTGCTCTTCCACTTGAGCTGTAGAGGCTTATCTGGTGAACTAGATTAGCTTGTGCACTCCAACACCTGCCAGCTGGGTGACCTTGGGCTAGTCACAGTTCTTCAGAGCTCTCTCAGCCCCACCTACCTCACAGGGTGTTTGTTGTGAGGGAGAGAAGAGAAAGGAGATTGTAAGCCCCTTTGAGTCTCCTTACAGGAGAGAAAGGGGGGGGGATATAAATCCAAAGTCTTCTTTTTCATCTTATACCAAAGGCTGTAGGAGGCTTACACTGGTTAAAACAGTAAAAAAATTACAATGAAAACATCATACATACATTATAACAATTAAAACAAAACAATAAAAATAGCATAAAATCATTTTATCCAGCAAAGGCCCTATGAGCTTGAACAGTGCCATGCTGTGAAGAGAATGTCTAATAAGATATGTGTTCAAGGGTTACACCTCCTGGTTGGAAAGCAAGTTGGACTGGTTGGAAAGCAAGTGTGGTCACTCTTGCAACAGTGCTGCAGTTTTCCCTGGAAGAAATGAATCATAGCCATTTGCTTCAGAGGGGTAATGTGAATGGGATTTCTTGGAGGAACCATTGTGGCAGCAGTCTAAGGGCCAACTAGACGTGACGGCATCTCCAGGGCTGACCCAAGGGCACTGTGGGTGCCATTTTAAAGCGATTTAAGAGTGTCAATGTGTGGGCTTAGGCATTTGTTATCTTCCATGACTTTTTAAATGTTGAAACAGCTGTGAGGCCTGTCTGTGTGTGGGCGGCCATTGTGGTACTGAAAGGGGCTCAAGAGGGCTTTACTTTCTTCCCGTAATGTCAGTGATTAAGGTGTAACTTGGTCTTCAGTGTATCATCAAAGGCTTTTATGGCTGGAATCAAGTGGCTGTTGTGTGTTTTCTGGGCTGTGTGGTCTGGTAGTTTTTGCTCCTAACGTTTTATCTGCATCTATGGCTGACATCTTCAGAGGCATGTCTTGCTGTGATGTACCTCTGAAGATGCCAGCCATAGATGCAAGTGGAACGTTAGGAAGAAAAACTATCAGACCATGGCCACACACCCCGGAAAACCTACAACAGCCAAACTTGGCCTTGTTCACAAGGTCTCATGCCAGGCTCTGTTTCGTGGTCAGGTCAGTGTTTGTCTGTGCGTGTAGCATATATGGGAGAGAGAGGTTGCTACAGTGCTTCTTAAAAATGTATGTGCATAACTTATTATTCTCATGCAGCAGATGGTGAACTGAGACTCAGAAGTATTCAGTTAAGTCGGTAGGGAACTTCATGCCAGAGTCCACCATCTCCCAGATCTACATCTCTAATTGATGAATTAAATGCCATTTGTTTATTTGAAGAAGATGAAGAAGAGTTTGGATTTATATCACACCTTTCACTCCTGTAGGGAGCCTCAAGGTGGCTTACAAGCTGCTTTCCCTTCATCTCCCCACAACAGACACCTTGTGAGGTAGGTGGGGCTGAGAGAGTTCTGAAGAAGAACTACCAGCCCAAGGTCACCCAGTAGGAATGTCGGAGTGCAGAAACGCATTTGGTTCACCAGATAAGCCTCTGCCACTCAGGTGGAGGAGTGGGGAATCTAACCTGGTTCTCCAGATTAGAATCCACCATCTCTTAACCACTACACTACGCAGAATTTTCATCCTGCTATCCTGAGGCCCTTAAGGTTACCTTTCTGCTTACTAGGTCCACCTGTCAGAATCAACCACTTCATGCACTGAGTATGGTGGATATTGGCCATACTGTCAGAGGGGATTGTTTATAGTAAAAAAAAATACATTCATGAAGTGCATGCCAGCCTTTGCGTCTCATAGAAGTGGCATTGTTGAAGGTCATGTGCGTAGGAAATGTGTAGTACAAATAATGTCAATGGAAGGTGTTGATTTTAGTGGGATAGCAGCCATGGGCAAATATTGTGCTGTTGAAAGTATAGAGGGAGGGGGAAGAGCAATCTGTGTGGTGTTTTGTCCCTCCTCGCCCCATTATATACCCATGCATATTGGTCACCATCGATTGAATGTTGTATACGTCAACCTGCATTCCTCTCTGTATCTAGAGCTGAGTGGGAGGCTCTTGCATGATACTTAAAGGGGTTTTTGCAACACACATCTGTTTCTGTGTATTTTATCTTGATGCATTTATTCACTTTCTTTTTGATTCAACATGTTGTCAAAGCAATTTACACACTTTTTGAAGTCACAGTTGACATGAGAGAAAAATCATTACAAAATACCTGTGAAAGTTGGACTATTTCTTTTCAGTTGTCATCTTTTGTCACAGGTAGAGGGAGACCCGTCGCCTGGTCTCGTTAGATCTCAGAAGCTAAGCAGGATCGGCCCTGGTTGGTACTGGGATGGGAGACCACCGAGGGTTACCAAAGGCCACTGTGCAGAGGAAGGTGATGGCAAACCACCTCTGTTAGTCTGTTCTTTGAAAGCCCTAGTGCAGGGGTCTGCAACCTTTGGCTCTCCAGATGTTCATGGACTACAACTCCTATCAGCCCCTGCCGGCATGGCCAATTGGCTGATGGGAAGTGTAGTCCATGAACATCTGGAGAGCCGCAGGATGCAGACCCCTGCCCTAGTGAGACAGCTAAGCCAGCGACAACTTGATGGTGCTTTACACACACACACGAGAAGACCATGCTGTACCTGAACCTTATGCACAATCACTACTTTGTCCAAAAGTGGCAGCATCTGTATTTGCAACCTTTGTATACATGTTCAAGAATGGAGGGTTCTGGTGTGCATGCCCTGAAGTGGAAAATATGCCTGTCACTGATTGCTGTGGGCTTTCTGGGCTGTGTGGCCAGTGTCTGGTAGATCTTGTCCCTAATGTCTTGCCTGTATCTGTGGCTGCCAACTTCAGAGGTGCATCACAGAGAAGTGCGTAACACACTTCTTACTGTGATACGCCTCTGAAGTTGCCAGCCACAGATGCAGGTGAAACATTAGGAACAAGATCTACCAGACCACCGCCACACAGTCCGGAAAGCCCACAACAACCAGTCACGTCCGGCCGTGAAAACCTTCGACAGTACATGCCTATCACTGTTTTCAGACAAAATGGCAATTATGCATACTGGGAGGGTCGAATGAAACACATTCTCCCCATATCTGAGAACAGACATGATGACTGAAAAGGGCTACTGTCAGCAGCCATTCTGATCAGGTTGTATTCTCAGTTTCGCTATCTGGAGGAGGTTCATTTTTGTGGCAGGTGTATGAAGTAACCGTGGTTTTGCCTGGTGTTTTAGAAAACGTGTTGACATGGCCTTCTCACTCTAGTGGAGGGAGGGGAGGGGGGAGGGGTGGGGTGGCATGCAAGGGAGGGGTGGGAAAGGGCCTGGCAGCTGGACCTGGCCCATCCACCCTAGCGGAGGGGAGGGAGTGGCATGCAAGGGAGGGGAGGGATGGCATGCAAGGGAGGGGAGGGAAAGGGAAGGGGCCCAGCATCTGGACCTAGTTGAGGGAGGGGGAGGGGAGGGAGGGGGAGGGGTGGGGTGGCATGCAAGGGAGGGGAGGAAGGGATGGGAGGGAGGGAGGGGTGGCATGCAAAACCTGGCCCCATTTTTTCCCTTCATGTATACAATAATCATTTTATTTAGTGTGGGTTTTAAAAAATGCATTAACTAAAAGTTTGTGTGTGTGCAATATTTTCCTTTGGGTGTCAGGAAGAAGGCAAAGAGAAGGTTAGATGGATGTCTTTTAATCAGAGAATTCTAGAAAGTGGTGGTACTCTGTGTAGTAGCCAGTCTCATAATGTCTGAGAATGCAGGCTGAAGACCCCTCTATCTTCAGTCCTGAGGGAATGAGAAAAAAAGGAGATACAAAGCCTACATTAGCAGGCATGCTTATTGGCATTACAAGTACAATGTTAATGAAAATGGAATAACTAAACATTTAAGCATCAGTATTCTTGCTGTGTTGCAACTAAGAAGAGTGACAACATACAGGCATTCTGTGTGATATGAGTGGTACAAACTCGCAATCTCTGTCCCAAAAGCCAGTGCCTTGAAATGTAGCCCACAAATGTTAATGCAAATTCTACCACATCTGTGGTGTTCAGTCTTCATCGAAAACCTAGATCATATTCAAGGGCCATGAGAATTTGGATGCTCGTCATAAAATATTTGCTGCTGTCTCATGCATTTACTATGATCTTGGGTTCCTCTTTGATAAATGGTGGCTTGGATTCTAAGCAGTGCAGGCTGAATTGTGCTTCAGGGTGGCGGCTCCCCCCCCTCCCCCGGCCTCTGTTCTGACTGCTTCCTTTTGTGCCCTCTGAAATCATACTGCAAGGGAAAGTTGAAGACAGAAGGAAAGGGAGAAGACCTGACGTAAGATGGATTCACTCAATTAAAGAAACCGTAGCTCTCAGCAATGCTGTTAAAGATAGGAGGTTTTGGAGGTCATTAATTCATTGGGTTGTACCAGTGTGATTCAGTGGTTGGGGTGTTGGACTAGGATCTGGGAAACCCAGGTTTGAATCCCTACTCAGCCATGGACACTTGCTGGGTGACAAATTTTGGCTTCAAACCTGGTCTATATTGGGGTATGAGACCTCCAAGGTTTACCAGGGCCATGATGCAGAGGCAGACAGTCAGAGGCATAGCTGGGCCAAACTGCATCTGGTGCGCATACTATATTTTCCGCCCCCCGCGCCCCCCTGCCGCTCTGCCCTTCCCCCCCCCCCGCGGCACCCCTCCGTGGCGCTTTCCCTTCTCCCCTTCTCACACTTACCTTAGTTTCTTTCCTTTTTCAGAACTTTTTCAGCCTGCAAAAATCCTGTTCTCAGTAAAAACATCCTAATGGGAACTATACTTCCCAGGAGACCTTGTGAGCCCCAAGGTCTCCTGGGAACTGTAGTTCCTCAGGCCGCGGGGGGCGCTGCTGGGGGGTACCACAGAGAGGGTGGGGGAAAGGGGGAGGGACCTGGGGCAATTTTCTGCGCCCCCAGGCATGCACCTGGTGCACTGCGCACCCCCCGTTTCCTTGTAGCTTCACCACTGCAGACAGTGGCAAACTACCTTTGAATGACTTCTGCTTTGAAGACCTTTCAGTTCATCATTACTCAGCTGTGACTTGATAGACAAAAAGTAAAAGTGAAAAGAGTTGTACTGACATTCCAGGGTGCCATGGGAAGAGGGAATGAGAAATCAATGTTTAAATCTGTTGTGTGGATATTTCACCCCAAGTTGCAGTTTTCTCATGAGGCAGTGAATGTGTGCACCTTTGAATGGGAGTACCTTTTAAACAGTGTTCACTTCAGTGATTTCTTGCGGCCACATAAGAATAAGAGTTTGGATTTATATCCCCCCTTTCTCTCCTGTAAGGAGACTCAAAGGAGCTTACAATCTCCTTTCCCTTCCTGCTGTCTACTACAAACACCCTGTGAGGTGGGTGAGGCTGAGAGAGAGCTCCGAAGAACTACGACTAGGCCAAGGTCGCCCAGCTGGCATGTGTTGGGAGTGCACAGGCTAATCTAGTTCACCAGATAAGCCTCTACAGCTCTAGTGGCAGAGCAGGGAATCAAACCTGGTTCTCCAGATTAGAGTGCACCTGCTCTGAACCACTACACCCTTTTTGGCTGTACCTTCCGGTGCAGACTGTGAGAGACGAGGCTCCTGTCTTAGAAATACTGTTTCTTCCTCTCCCTGGCCCCAAGGGGGTGTGTGTTTTTAAAATGCTGATCCCGAAATAAACATGAATATTAGCAATCAGAGTCTGTGGGACTCCCTTTAAGTCCAAGAGAAAGCCTCACTGGAAGGATTTAGCTAGCGTTTTGGTTGGCAAGTTCCATTGAAAACTGTTAGTGCTGTTTAAACGAATACATTGTTTTCAGTTTGCTTTGGCTCAGCCGAGGCCATTATTTTTAGGAAATAGGAATTGTTCCTATTCAGACTGAGGGGGGCAGGCCAGAGGCTGTGGAACCCGGAGGCTCCACAGCCCTTCGCTCCAAACAAGTATAAAAGAGGCCACGAGAGAGAGAGAAATCCAAGCACCAGGGAACCTCTGCTGCCAAGGCCAACATTGTGGGAGTTGAAGTAGTCTTGGGTTTTTAGTTTAAAAAAAAATGGTATCGAGTTTAAAAATACGATCTTTACATTGCATAGCCTTCCCAGTAAATTATCCCAAGGACCCTTCTACGTACAAGGGGAAAAGGTGAACGTCTAGGATTTTGGTCTGTTTACACAGAGCTGCTAACCTGGAATGCCAAGACGCTTGGCTCTGAATAGGGAGTGGGATTTATATGTTTAGAATCTGATATCATATATGAAAGAGTATGGAAGCAAAAGCTTTTGCCGCCAGGAGGTAGCAGTACTGGCAAGTTCCTTTTATAAACAGAGTTCAGAAACAAATAGACTTGGCTCTTGTCCTGGATTTGTCACAGTCAAGGCTGTAGCGAAAGATATAGGAATTTTCGGCTCTCGCCGTCAGGAAGCACCAGAACTCAAACTAGGAATTTCCGGATCTGCACTCTAATCCCTTGTGGTGAGCCACTCAGGACTGCGATGCTGTAGGTTCTCAGGGCTACGCTGCTTTCCCAAGCTCCAGGATAAGGTTATTTCTTTGGGATGTCTCTTGGTTTCCCCTGACCTGATGGGCCTCTGTAGGCGTCTCCGTCAGCCAGTTCTGTCTGCTGGGTCAATACCGGGAATTTGCACTCTCTGCCTTGCCGACTCTGTTGGTTACCCACGGTCAATCCTTCTCCTAACACTCATCCATTTGGGACGTGTTTTATAAGGCAACATCTTACTGACTGTTTTACGCCTTTCAGCAAATCTCATGGTTCAGATCTCTGCTGGCTTCGTTCTGCTAGGCTTAGCACGAGACAGTCGGCCAAAAAAAGAGCAAACCTTGGACAGAGTTAGCCCGCACATAACACAAATATTGATTCTGCAGATCTGCACAATTGGCCGTTGATGCTCACTCTTTTTGATGGCTGCCAGAAATGGCACAGGGCGGCGTGCTGAGGGGTAAGCTCCTCTCAGCTTGGATCTGCGTGGTAAATACAACTTCTTTCTCAAACAGAGTTGTCCTCTTCTAAGTGCATTGAGGTCAGTGGGCTTAGGGGTCTGCAACCTGCAGCTCTCCAGATGTTCACAAGCTACACTTCCCATCAGCCCCTGTCAGCATGGCCAACATCTGGAGAGCCGCAGGTTGCAGACCCCAGAAGGATGCAACTGTGCTTAGGATTGCAGTGTACCTATTGTGTAGTATTGAACTTGAATATGTGGATGGAACTTTCCTATTGATTCTGCTGAGGAGAACCATGCCTGTAGGTAGAGTTCAAGTGTGTATTACATTCCAGAGCTGAAAACTTGCAATAACAAAAGTGTGTGTGGTGGGGGGGTGTGTGCTTTGTAGCTCAGAGGAAGAGCATGTGCTTTGCACACAGAAGGCCCCAGGTTCAATTCTTGGCATCTCCAGTCCGAAAAACAACAACAATTGAAGTCAGTGATGTGAAAGATCTCTGCCTTCTGTCCGAATAGACAATACCTGCCTCGATTGATGTTTGGTCTGATGCAGTTTAAGGCTGTGATGATGCACTAGATCAGAGGCGTATGGGGGGAAAATGGCGCCTGGAGTCAACTTGTTCTCCGTGTTCCCCACCCGAGCCCTGCCACCCCAAGCTCCCTGCAGCCGGGCTTCTGCCCTCCCCAGAGCCTGGGGAGAGCAGGACCTGACCTACATGGACGTTCTTTTAAAAGTAGTGAGGCTGGGGGGGGGGGAGGGCAGGGCTCGGCGGAGGGAAAGGAGGAGGGGAGGGAGGAGGAGGGGTGGAGCGCCGCCCCGCTGCTGTCCACTGCAGCCCCCTGCCCCCTCTTCCTGGAGGCAGGATGCTGCTCTCCCCAGGGCCTGGGGAGGGTAGAAGCTGGCCTGCAGGGAGGCCAAGAGAGGGGTGGGTGCTGCATTTTCCCTGGATATAACATAGGCAATTGGTGTACTACCCTGCTTTCCTCTACTTTTAAGGAGTCTGAAAGCATCTGCCGCTCTCCACAATAGACATCTTGTGGGGTGGGTGGGAATGGGAGAGAGTTCTGAGAGAACTGTAACTAGCCAAAGATCCCCCAGCAGGCTTTGTGTGGGGGAGTGGGGAAACCAACCCAGTTCACCTATTAGTGTGTATGTATGTATGCATGTATTTCATCCTAACCTATACCCAAAAGCCTCAGGGTAGGTTACAACATAAGAGCCATAAAATTCAATACCACCTAAAAACGATCAATAAAACCTGTTTAAAATTCATAAAAGCCGATTAAAAATTCATAAAGCCTGTTTAAAAATTAATTATTTTACCAAGAGGGGAAAACCATCTCTTCAACCCAAAGCAAAAACAAATAGGTACGTCTTTACCACTTTCCTGGATTTATATAATGAAGATGCTTGATTCGCCTCAAGGGGGGAGATTGTGCTACAATCATGGGGCCAGTCTACCACTCATGCGGAGGAGCGGAGAAGCAAACCCAGATCTCCAGATTAGAGCCTGTCACTGTTTACCTCTAATTTCTTGTTTCCATGTGGCTTGGATTGAGGCTGGGTATTGAACTTCTCAGCGAGAACCAGAAGAGCAGGATGATGTCATGGTGGCAAGGCAGAAAAGTGACTAAATGCAGCTAGGGCTAGTGTCCAACTTTGGTGCGAATGTGTCAATACCCTGAAAATGAAATTGTTCTTAGGCTGTGACTATGCCGGTTGCATTTTCCTTGGACATAACAGGTTGCTGGCATGCTGCTGGCTGGATGATATCTCTGTTTAGGGCTTTACTTCCTACTATTTTTGTAGCAATGCCTCATTAAAGAGGTGTCCTTGAGCTACTGCAGTAAAACTGGACAAGCTATTGTAATTTTGTGTGAAGTGTAAAGTCATAGTGGTATACCTTCCCATGAGAAAATTCATGTGAGTTAGTGCTTAGGGCCTTTCAATCTGAAAGCTGCAAGAGTAAATTTTCTTGCAAGTCAGGGTAAAGTAGCTTGTCAAAGTTGTATGCAAGGAGGTGCATGAGGCTGTTGACTCCAGGGGCGTGTTATCATGCCCATCCCTAAGTAAATGTTCTTTGCAACAGCATCCCTGCTTATTGCTTGAACTATCCCCATCTGACTTGCTGTCCTATATGATTTGTCTACCAAACATTGCTCTTTATGGATTGCAGACGTGCAAAGAGCAGCACAGAAACAGGTAAGGAACACTGAGCTGAGAAACAAACCCAGCTCACTGGATTGATTAGAAGTTTCGGATCCTAGCATTTCTATCAGGCCTGGCTAATCCCTGTTACTACCTGCCAGTGGCGTAGGTGCAAATCCTTGTTCTCTTGAGTGCCTGAAGAGGATGCTGCGACTGGAGCATCTGTCATTCCCAATAACTGGCGAGCTGAGCTTCCAGTTTCCCAAGTTAAGCTTAAGTCAGATTCCCAAGTTAAGCCTGAGACTGCTTGACCCCAGTGCCCTGGGTTTGCAAGTGGTACCGTGGCACCGAGACCCCCAGGTGCCCTGGCTAGAGACGTGACATTTGAAGGCAAAGTCTTAATTAAGTTGGACCTTTCTGTTTGAAACTGCCCAAGTCACAGTTTTGAAAAGAAAACAAAAAATGCACCTTGAGATGCAAGAGCACTGGCAAAGGGCAATGTTTCCAGACCTGTTTATATGGAAGACCATCGTATCCCAGGCTCTTGTCAGCTCTCCCAGGCCTCCAAGCATAACGTACATCTTTCATCTTGTCCTGTTTTCTCAGATATTTGTTCAGCCAGCATATGCAGGAATACCATATATATCCAAATGCTATGAGTAAAGCACGTCTTAAGAAGGAAGCCAATTTGTGTGCCTTTATTCAAGTTGTACAGCTTGGTTTATAATGCAGTTCTAATACTTTTTGCTGGGCGCTACGGAGGGGATCCCTGGGAGGGTCAGAGCTGTGAGAAACGGCACCCCTTCCTATCTACTGAAAGTGCCCTCCCAACTCCTTTTGTAATTGAGTAGATCTATCTGAGCAAAACTCTGAGGTTCCTTCCGCACATACAGAATAATGCACTTTCAGTCCACTTTCACAATTGTTTGCAAGTGGATTTTGCTATTCCGCACAGTAAAATCCAGCTGCAAAGTGCATTGTAAGTGCATTATTCTGCGTATGCAGAAGGGGTCTGAATGTCTGCTTTGCAGGCATCTGGCTTCTCCCTGCCAGCTTTAATGGGATTGATGTCCTTTGAAAGGCAAGCCATGTGTAGTATCTTGGATTTCCTCCAGAGCCTATGAAAACACTTAGGAGTACTTGGAACATTCCCCCCACCAAAACCCCCAATAACAACAAAAAACCACGAGAACCAGTAGCATTCTTTTAAAACGGAAGTCTCAAGCTTGTTATTCTACCCTAGCAACTACCAGGTTGCTCCTTAAAAGGGCTATGCACGAAGAACAGGATTTCTCTGTGCACTGTCCTTTACTCAGTGCAGAGTTGAGTGTAGCTTGTAAAAGAAGCAAGCATAGAACCAGCGGTCAGAAGCCATGCTGTTTTCAAACACTGGAACTGAGGGAGAAATTGACCTAGTGCAGTGGTGGCGAACCTATGGCACGGGTGCCAGAGGTGGCACTCAGAGCCCTCTCTGTGGGCACGTGCGCACAGAGTTCGTCATGTGGGAGGGAAATCGCCCCCCCCACACACACACACATCTAGGCTGGCCTGGGCTGCTGGACCTCAGTGAGCAGGGAGGACTCGGCTGGTGGGCCTGGTGCCTGTGCTCCAGGTGGCTGCTGCCCTGGGGTGGGGCAGAGATGGTAGAGAGGCGCAGAGAGGTGCATGTGGGACTTGCTGGAGGCTACAGCAGGCTTGCCCCTGCTCGAGGGGGTTATTCAGGTTAAATTGCCGCGTTGGCACTTTGCGATAAATAAGTGGGTTTTGGGTTGCAATTTGGGCACTCGGTCTCGAAAAGGTTCACCACCACTGACCTAGTGTCTCTCATGGTAACCTACTCCTTCTGCTTCAGGTGTTCAGCCACACTGGCCTGTGAAAGAGCAAAATCTGAGTCCAGTGGCAATTTAAAGACGAGCTAGATTTCTTGGGTATGAGCTTTTGAGGGTCAAAGCTGGAGCGTATACCCTGGAACTCTTGTTCTTTAAGGTGCTCCTGAACTGAAGTCTGGCTCTTCTCCATCTGTGAAGACTCCGTCAGGCACTTCCAGTCCCCCCAGCATTTGGTTTGATGTCATCCCCTTCAGCTGAGGCAGGGAAGAGGTTGGCTCCCTGCCGGGTGCTCCATTCAGCCTCTCACTCAGACAGGCACGTGAGGTTCTAATGTAAATAGCAAAGGCTCTAATGCTGGAAACTCTCTGTTGTGTTTTTGGAGTGCAGGCCACTTAAAAGGGTTTTTACTACCCTTTTTTCGATTGGTCTGCATTCGCAAACGGTCTGCTGGTGAATCCGCATGCCGCACTCCAGCAGCTCTCGGGCCATTAAGGCCTAGCGGGTCAATAAACTGCCTCTTCAAAAAAATCTATTATGTTCCATTTGCAAGGGATTACCGCTTGCGGGATTGATTTTGTCTCTCAGCTCCCATTAAACAAAACAAAACAAAACAACCCCCAAGGAGCTGGAGCAGTAAGATACAGACTGAACTAAGATTTATTGGTGGAGGAAAATGATAGCCCATTAATGTGGTTCCCACTCCAAAATTCTCTCTTGAATATTTAGAGACATGCACATAATAATAATTGTTTATCACGTTTCATTCAACCCCGCTTCCAAGAAGCTCAGGCCAGTATTACGCGAGTCTTTTGCCCTATTTATTCTCATCACAACCTTGCAAGAGAGGGCAAGTTGAGAGAAGAGTCAGGCTGACTCAGTCTTTCATAGCACCAGAACCAAGTCAGGATTTGAATCCAGATCTTCCTGGCCCAAGTTTAACTCTTTCCTGCTTTTTCACAATATGTAGCCTATCCAGATGAATGTGGCCACAACTGTGTATGATGACTTATTAAGGACTGAATGAATCTGCTGTTTTCAGACTGCCTGGGTTTTCTCAGAGACCTGGGAGGCTTTGTTAGTCACAGATAATATGGGTCAGTGTAGTTGGTTGTTATTATTCATACTAACTAAGGCCCGGTGTGGGGCTATGGTTGGAGTGTTGGGCTAGGATCTGGCACGTCCAGGTTCGAATCCCCACTTAGGCTTGGAAACTCTGGGTGACCTTGGGGCAGTCACACACACGCTGTCCAGGACTGGGAATGAACCTATTATTCCTGGCCTCATTTACATGAACCAGGCCAAGTGCACAGGAAACAGAGTTCATCAAGATCCTGGGTAGTAGGGTGGTGGAAGCTGGCTGAGAGTGGAAGGAGGCAACAGACTAGACAGAGAAGAGGGCATCACTCAGGCCCCTTCCGCACAAGCAAAATAATGCACTTTCAATCCACTTTCACAATTGTTTGCAAGTGGATTTTGACTTCCGCACAGTAAAATCCAGCTGCAAAGTGCAATGAAAGTTAATTGAAAGTGCATTATTCTGCATGTGCAGAAGGGGCCTCGGAGAGCCAAGGAAGAGGGCTTTTTCCCAGGGAGCCAGAGAAGCCAGCTACGTGTGTCTTTGTACCAACATCATTGCAGACCCATGCTCCCAGCTGACCTGCAGTGGTTTCCCTTCTGCGTGCAACCTGTTCGCCTTCTTCTGTGCTCTTCATTTCTGTGTGGCAGAATCAAGGGCTCTGTCTCAGAGCCTCCCTTCTTGGCCAGACTTCTGCCTCCCTTCAGTCTCAATCCAGCTGCAATGCTGACCCTCCTGGTTGTAACATGTGCCTTCTCTGAAGCTCAGTGTTGCAAAATTGTAGAAAATGTCAATGTGGTCTACATTCTATTTTGTGTCTACATTCTATTTTGAAAACAGATCTGAAGCTTGGAGAAGAAGAAGAAAAAGAAAAGAAGAAGAGTTTGGATTTATATCCCCCCTTTCTCTCCTGCAGGAGACTCAAAGGGGCTTACAGTCTCCTTGCCCTTCCCCCCTCACAACAAACACCCTGTGAGGTGGGTGGGGCTGAGAGAGCTCAGAAGAACTGTGACTAGCCCAAGGTCACCCAGCTGGCGTGTGTGCGAGTGTACAGGCTAATCTGAATTCCTCAGATAAGCCTCCACAACTCAAGCGGCAGAGCTGGGAATCAAACCCGGTTCCTCCAGATCAGAGTGCACCTGCTCTTAGCCACTGCTCTTAGCCACTACGCCACTGCTGCTCTATGCTTTATGAGATCAAGAGCCTCTTCAAGGTGGGGACTTCCTTGGCACTTCCTTGGCACTCTTCAAGGTGGGGACTTCCTTGGCACTTCCAAGGTGGGGACTTCCTTCCACTGCTGCTCAAGCTTTATGAGATCAAGAGCCTCTTCAAAGTGGGGACTTCCTTGGCATTTCACCCTTCCGGCTCATGGAGAGATCTGTCCCAAACGCACTGGTCTCAGGAACGAGGTATGCAGGCTGTCAAAAGCCATGATGCTGAACATGGGGCTGCTTCTGAAATCAACAACTTTGTGTTATGTTCTTCCTTCTCTCTCTGTAACATTCAGGTAGATAAGCGGTTCATGGTACATCACAGTTCACAACTTTTGTTCCAAATCATAAGCTGGGGCAGGGGAGAAATAACAAGGGTATCTGCTGAGGGGAGGGGAGGATTTGACACAGGATTCCCATTTTCAGTGGCAGCACCATAACATCTCGTTCTAGATTTTGGACCAGAAAAGCAAACAAACAAATAAGCTAAACACATGTACACACAGAGAGAGAAATAAAAAGGGAGAAAAACCTAGGAGAATTTACTTGGAGTAACTAATTTTTAACTCTATATCTATAAACGTGAAATACCACTAACTGACTCACTGACTGACTCATCAATAGAACTAAAAAACCACCGAACCTACAAAGTTGAAATTTGGCATACCGGTTCATTATGTGATTTAGGTGCTCACATATTTTCAAAATATTCAGTTTTACTCGAGTTATTACACATTTACTGTTTTAACTGCTCATCTCTGGCCATCTGCGCGAACATTCTAAGGGCAAACCAGCCCCTCAGTCCATAGACTTGGTGCACGAACATTCTAAGGGTGACAGTTAAACACCACCAGCTTCATGTCCTTCACGTCCTTCACCATGGTGCGCCACTCTAACACCACCTTCCACAATGCATGTGAACCTATTTGAAAATAAACCCATCAGTCCACAGACAGGCGGTGAGGAAATATGCCGCATGTCACCCATCCCAAAGTTTACAAAAAGGCTGCAAAAAAGTATGCTGAATGTCACCCCGAAGTTAACAGACTGGCTGTGAAAAAGTACTCCTCCACCCACCCTCACGTTAACAACACCACTACAGCCAAATACTATCAAAATAGATTACAAACCACACTATCACCTTGGACTACTAAACATTTGTTGGGTTTTGCATATAGACATCAGATAGATTACTGTGGAGACAAGTTTATTGCTCTCGGCCTCCAATCAACCTTGTTCTTGGTGTCGTGCTCTGAAGTGGCAGGATGAGTCCCCAGGAATGTGCTGCAGTGGCGGTACAGTCCCTGCCCTTCAACCCAACCCTGAACCTCTTCACAGCCTTCTCACTCATCAGCATCCAGTGGCAGAACACTTCCTTTCTGCATCCCGAAAATACAACGGCTGCTTCCAAATGACGTCTTTTGGAGCCCACCAGGTGAAAGAGAGCAATAACACATTGCATTAGAAAAAGACAACTACAGGAAGCTGCTGCAAAATATGCAAAAACAAACCCATCAGTCCACAGACTGGCTGTGAGAAAATATGCTGCATGTCACCCCAAAGTTCACAAACAGGCTGTAAAGAAGTATGCTGAATGTCACCCTGAAATTCATAGAGAGCCTGTGATGAAGTATGCGTAGTGAAGCATGGGTTTCCTGCTAGTTTTTTATATGTTAAATCAATTAATGCTGTGCCCTTCTCCCTAATGCAGACACCAAGCCCCTTACACCCTCCATTTTATCCTCCATTTTCTGATACAAACAATGTTCCCAACTCCTGGGTTCCAACCAAGGACGTAGGTAAGGGCAGAGGGGGGATTTCCTCAGGTTCAAACCCCCCCCCCCCATTACATGTCCGAAGCTCCGTCTCTCATTTGTGGGTTTTTTGTATTTTTTCCAGTGTTATTTCCGTTTTTGGCCTGCAGGAGGCGCATTTTCTAGGCTAGGAACACCAAAACTTCAGGAGACTCTCCTGCTGATATCAGCCAGGTTTGGTGAAGTTTGGTCTAGAGGGTCCAAAGCTATGGACTCCCAAAGGGGGTGCCCCATCCCCCATTGTTTCCAATGGGAGCTAATAGGAGATGGGGCTACACCTTTGAGGGTCCATAACATTGGCCCTCCTGAACCAAACTTCACCTAACCTGGGTGGTATCATCAGGAGAGTCTCCGAAAGATACCCTGAAAGTTTGGTGCTGCTACCTTAACAATTGCACCTTGACAGCAGGCACCTCCCCAAATTTCCCCAGATTCTCCTTTTAAATCCACCCCCTTCTGCATGGATTTAAAGGGAGAATCTGAGGTCCCCAGTTTAAACATTGAAAGTGATGCTGTTTCAGGGTGGGGGATAATCCACCTCAAAACAGCATCACTTTCAATGTTTAAACTGGGGACCTCAGATTCTCCCTTTAAGGTGGATTTAAAAGGAGAATTTGGGCTCCCTACTTTAAACACCATTGAAAGTGATGCTGTTTGGGGGTGGATTCCAGCATCACAGCAGCCACCCATGGGGTGCACAAAAGTCATATTTTTCACCGGGCTCCATTTATCCTAGCTACGCCTCTGCTCGGAGGGGAGGGCAGAAGGGGCTGCCGGCTGCTGGCTGGAAGCCCAGCCGGTGTGGGGCGGGGTGGACAGGCAGGGGAGTCTGCTATCCCTGGCCTCGGAGAACTGCTTTTATAAGCACTGAGGCCGGGGGCGGGGCCCCCAACCCCCCCCTAAAAAATCTATACCTACGTCCCTGGTTCCAACACTCCCAACTCCAAGGTGTAGAAGCAGCCTGCCCCCACCTTTGCATTTACTATTTTAACTAACTCTTGGACAGCAAGGAACGTAACAACCTTCCCCCTCACATATACACAAACATACTTCTATTCCTTAATTCTCCATCACTGTAGCTGTTTTCAAAAATCTGACTTGGACCCACCAACCATATGTAGCAGGAGGGGGCACCACCCACAATCCTCCTGAAACACACAGTTGCCATTTTGTGTGAAAAGGGCAACATCCATCTTTTTCTATGTACATACAGCTTTTGGAATGCGAGAACACGTGCCCTTCATAAGAACCAAAGCTGAAAAACAGGCATAATCACACAAAATGGTAACTGCACATATTTGCAGATCCCATTACATGCGACGGATGTCCAAAATCAAATGTCTGAAAAAGGTTTTAGGAAGCCAAATGCAGAACCAATAAAAAGAGAGTTCTAGGCAGAGAGCAAAGGATCCAGCAAGCTTCCAGAAACTCCCTCCCTGTTTCTCCATTGCAAGTGCAGCAGCTCTTGGGCTCCTTTTCAGAAACTAACATAGGGAGGCGATGTGTCAGTTTTCTCAGGAGTAAACTGGTTGCAAAAGGAAATGCCTTCTCCACTTGCACCCAAGTTATCCTGGAAACGCTTTTGTGCTTTGACCTCGGACGCTGATCACAGCTCAGTGCGTCTCTTCCCATACTATCTCCTTTCTCACCTTCCCTGTGCCAACACTTTGATCCTTTTTATGAGGAACAGATTGTGTTCGATGTTCATCAGGTGCTTGGATCTCTCAATAATTCCACTATTAAGTGTGATATAATCTCTACCCACCCGCTAATAAAACCAAATTGATAACATCTCCCAGCCCGTCCCTTTTGTTGCAGTCCCAGACTCCTCAAATATAAGTTTCCAACTATCAGGATCCGGGCCAGTACATGGCAGCACAAATGGGCATGAGTCAGAGATCAGGCATGGGTGTGGGAGATCTATCTGGTGGGAAGCGGCTCACGGATCAAGGAAGTGTCACAATCAATAAGCGAAGCAAGAATTTTTAACCAAAGCAAGCAGCGCATAAATCTGGCCAGGAAAGAGCACAGGCAGGGGTGATGGAGTAGGCAAGAAAAGAAGAGCAAAGCTAGATCAGAAGAAGAGAGGAGAGTAGAGCTGGAAAAAAACCAGAGAGCCACTGTTGAGCTAAAATGCCAACAAACCATCCTCCAGATTAGTTCTGACTTGGCAGCTTTTACCCAACCTTTCATAGTCACATCAAGCTTAGTATACTCTGTTCCACAGAAAGATGATAGTAAGGTTGCATATTCCTCCACCACAGAACAAAGCATCCTGGCCCTTCTTTGTTGTAGAATGCTCCGCCTGGGTCCTAGTGCCGACCTAGCCCAGCTCCCCGCATGCCTTTGACAGTTTAAAAGTAAAAATACATTTTGGCATACATGCTCTTTCATCAAAGTATCATGATCAATAATGCACAAAATAATCATTCGGACAAAGGCAGTGCATAAAAATAAATGATAATTCTCATATTCATTTGGGACAATATTCTAATGTGGAAGAATACAATTTTCTCAACTGCTACACCTCCAATGACTGAACAATCATCTTCCTGAGGAACAGAGTATAGTAAAGATTGACATTTCCTCACTATTTCAAAGCATGGTTCTGAGCATAGTAGGGGTTCAAATACACATAATTACAAATGCAGAGCCATTTAATATAATTGCACATAGTGCCTGGGCCCCAGCCCCCAAGACAAAGAGCCACAGAGCAAGAGTCTTTGTGGTCTCGGACGAACAGCCTCACATCTCTGGCGCAAGGTTTAAATGTGTACCTGGAATGAGAATGGTAGAGGGAACCAATGGCTGGGGCAGTGTGATGTAGCGTTCAAGAGTGTCGGACTAGTATTTGGAAGACCCAGGTTCAAATTCCCACTCGTGTCATGGACGCTTGCTGGGTGAGACATTCTTTCAGCCTAACCTACCACAATTAGAGGGTCCTGGTTACATTATTGTTTAGTGCCAGTCATGCTCTAGGGCAGCCATTCTCAACCAGGGTTCCGTGGTATGTCCCAGGGGTACCGCGGCAACACTATCGCCCCCCCTCATTTTTGTGGTGTCTCCCACTCGTGCCAGCAAGGACAAGGTCAGCAGCCTCCACCACCCCCAGTGCTTCCCTTCACCCTGGGAGGAGAAGGTGGGGGTGTGTGGCAAGCAGGGGCAATGGGAGGGGAAGGTGGAGGGTTGCGGCAGGGGTACCGTGAGATATGAAGAGTGAGGTCAAGGGTACCCTGACCTCGAAGAGGTTGGTAAACACTGCTCTAGGGTTATGTCCTGAAGCAAAGAGAACAGGCCTCCTAATGGTAGTAGAAAAGAGACAATACTGGCAGGAGTAACTAGTTGTGCAAAGATGAGAAAGTTTGTCCTTGTTGACATTTCCTTTTTCAACACTACTGTTCCATTGCACAAAAACACTGGAGTCCCTTGCATCTGTTCAGTCTCTCCTGCCTCCCCTGCTGAATTGTGAGAGCCAGGATCCGAACTCTGGCTGGGAATGAATCAAAGTGTTTGCAGCATACCAGGAATTGCAAAAAAAGAAAAGAAAAAGGTTTTATCTGAAGGTGTTCACTGCCAGCCGTGGACTTCAGAGCAAAACATCTGTAGGTTGTGTGTGTGTGCGCGCGTGCATGCACATTTTGTTGATTGGTACAGAAGTAAAGCTTGGCTCAGAATCCCAAAAAAGCACTTTGCAAACCAGTTCCAGCTGTTCGCTCCCTTATTCCCCGAGACAGATGTTTGCACTGCTAGGAGGTCCTTCCCAGCTGTGCACAGTGCATCTGGAATTGCTTCCATCAGGAGAAGCTCCCCAGCCTGGCAGCAAGTGGAAGGACTGTAGTCAGATGGGCCGTTTTGTCCTAATGGGATTAAAAATAATGGTGTGACTTCATCCTGTTCTCTGGGCTGTCACCCTGCTAAGCCAGCTTGTCAGCCTTAATGAAAATCTTGCCACAATCTTTTGCTTTTTGTTGGGAAAACAGGAGCCAAATAAATATAACAAACGTCCCAGAATGCAAATTCCTATTCCCGTACTCCAAAGGTGTAGACAGGATTGCAGTAATGCCTGTGGATGTTTTATTAGGGTGGGGGCTGAACACTTTATCTGTTCTATGATATCTCTTGGTCTTGCAAGACTGGAGAACGTAAAAATGTGACTTCACGGGTAGGCTTTGCTCTTTGTGTTCAGTACCGCTCTACTCTCTCTCCTCCCGCCCCCTCCAAAATGCTTTTTTAACTTTTGAGATCACCTTGGTATAATTGCTAACTGAATAATAGCACAGGAGTCTTACAGGAAGACAAGGGGCAACATGGTGGTCTCATGCTCAGGAGCTGTTTTCTATCAGGCATGAGTCTCGATCCAGACCCCTTGGCAATGAACCTCCTGTTTGTTGTCAAAGCCTCTGTTTTCAGTGTATGGCAGAGAACGAGACTCACTGCTTTCAGAGACTGTCTCTTCAAGCTGATTTTTTTCCATCCCCCAGATAGCAAGATCTACCAAAGATATAGCTCCCTGCTTGTCCTTCCTTTGAAGTGACAAACTATAACAAAACAGTAGAATCCTTCCTGTCTTTCAGAACCATATAAGATTTGTGTTATGGAATTCTCCACCCCCCACCCCGCAGTCTAACAAGTGTGGTAAGACTTTGTACTAAAACTGTGCATTCTAAACTTTCTAAACTTAGCTGCTGAATTGTTAAAAATTAATGTATTTGAAGCCTCCTTATTGGAAGGGTGTACCTCGGTGGTGGGATTCAGCTGGTTCGCACCACTTTGGCAGAATCGGTTGTTAAAATGGTGCTTGTTAAACAACCGGTTGTTAAATTATTTGAATTTCACCACTTGTGTACCCTCCCCCCCGGTCGTCTTCAAGAGTTAAACTGTGTCATAGCTTCACCAAACTTCACCATACCTGGATGGTATCATCAGGTGAGTCTCCTGCTGATACCACCCAGGTTTGGTGAAGTTTGGTCAAGGGGGTCCAAAGCTATGGACTCCCAAAGGGGGTGCCCCCTCCGCCATTGTTTCCAATGGGAGCTAATAGGAGATGGGGACTACACATTTGTGGATCCATAACTTTGGCCCCCCTGAACCAAACTTCACCAAACCTGGGTGGTATCATCAGGACAGTCTCCTAAAGATACTCTGAAATTTTGGTGCTGCTAGCTTAACAATTGCACCCCTGACAGCAGGCACCCCCCAAATTGGGGGATAATACACCCCAAAACAGCATTTAAAACTGGAGACCTCATATTTTCCCTTTAAGGTGGATTTAAAATGAGAATTTGGGCTCCCTAGTTTAAACACCATTGAAAGTGATGCTGTTTGGGTGTGAATTCCAGCATCACAGCGGCTGCCCATTGGGGGGCCCCCAAAACGCATTTTGCACTGGGCTCCATTTTCCCTAGCTACGCCTCTGCTCGGAGGGGAGGGCCGAAGGAACTGCTGGCTGCTGGCTGGGAGCCCAGCCGGTAGGGGGAGGTGCGAGGCGGGGCAGGCGAGTCTGGTGTCCCTGGCCTTGGAGAGCTGCTTTTATAAGCACTGAGGCTGGGGGTGGGGCCTGTGGGGTGGGTAGAGGCATGGCACCACCCCAGGAACCCTCCTCATAAAAAAATCTATACCTATGTCCCTGATTGAAGTTGCTATATTGATGACAGGACCTTGAAGCAAGAACTGAATGAAAACAGGAGTCTGTGCGTGTGTTTTAGTTTCACAGAAGTGGGACACATAGCTGTCCTATGATTACAGTCAAATTTTAATGCTCGAAAATCATGGGGAAATTATTTCCCTTTCAGATTAAAAGAGAGTGCCACAATGGATTTTAAGCCAAGTTGTTTCTCTGTCACATGCAAAACATCCTAATTGAATTAGTGGTGTGGGCAGAGTACGGTTTCCTCACTATTATTTGTGTGTGTGTGTCAGGTAGCTAAGAGTACATAGACACTCTGGAGATGTGAATGGGCAGAAGACAGGATATACAATATGGTAAAGAAATAGCTGATAGAAGCGATAATGCAGATGAGACAGAAATCTTGCCATGTGATGATGTATTCCCATTTCTCAAACAGAAATGCCAAGGAAGCCTAAAGAGAGCTATGGGATGGCAGAAGCTGCCAGTACTTCTTAGTAGATGAGGCTGGAATATCATCTGTAGCAATCCCTGGATAAGTTTGACTTGGCCACCACTATGCAGACACTGACGGTTGTGATGCACTCTATGACAGTCTTTGAAAAATTCTTGGGAACTTCAGTTAGCTGTCTTGTATCTTCCCCTCCCCATTCCTTTTCTGGCGATCTGGACAAAAACTGCCCACACCTTTTCCCTTATATCTTCCCAACAAAAAGGAATGATGGTTCCATTAAAAATAAAATGGAAATAGATAAGTGGTAATAGATCATTACATTGTGATATAGCACAAAAGCAGTTAAATTTTAAAAAGCCTACAAAAAGTCCTGCGATAATGTAGCGAGAAAAGAAAGGTTGGAAAATGGTGCCTACAAGGGACATAGGCTGGAAAAAGAGCATGGATATAAATGGGACCTTTCCAGGGCAGGAAAATAGGATCCAAGATGTCTTTGGCAGTGGAGAACACAGTGGCGCTCTTCTGTAGCATTTCTGGTGTTAAAAATTTTTTTAACTCAAGATCCATTTCCCCAGACCATCTGATTCTTCTGCCTACATAGGACAGCTGTGATCTATAGCAATTGGTTACATGCGTCTGTGTTGTTCTTAGGCTGATTTTTAAACTGAGAGGAAGGTGATCTCCCTCCAAGTAGGGGAACACCTGAAATTCTTGCACATATGGAAGTAAGGAATTGCACACAAGAATGTAATCAATTGTACTGGCTCTGTTACCTGCCATAAAAGTCATTTCACCAGGGTGGTCCTTTTCTGAAGCACCATTCAGTATCTGAAGACCTTTTTTCTGTGCCATCTTGGCCAAGAGGAGGCCGGCGTAATTTGCCTTTTGGTCTTTGAAAATCCGTATGTGTGGGAGCTTATAATTTCCTAACCCCCCATTCTCCAGAAGCGTATGATATTTTGTTGCTAGAAAGGAGTCTAATTCCGGGCCTAAAGCGAGCATTTAAGTCTCCCGCTAGTAAAAATTAAGGCCTCTAGGGCATTCCAATGAAATTCTGTGTTACATATTGGTCCAAAGCATTCCATTTTTTGCTCTTAGCTGGAGCTTCCTTACTGCTGGTGGAGAAGTACACATTTATAATGATGACTCGAGGCTGGCCTCTCTCCATGATACCTGGGAACAGGACATCGCTAATTGAGGTGGAGTCGGCTAAACGGATAGCATTTGGCTTTTAGGGTGGTGGCTATCAGTATACTTCCAAGCCTCCTTTCAGTCTCCCCGGACCCTACTCACCTGGTGTTGCTCCTAGATTGCATAGCTCTGAGAGTAGCCACATCAAGTTCAAGAGGGTTGAGCCATCCATGCGTTTCTTGTAAAATAATGATGTCACTTGAAAATCATGTTTGAAGGAGTGGAACATGCGATCATAGGATGTGATGCATCTCATCCCACCCTGCTACGTTCCATGGGGAAATATAAAGTTTGATGTATCCGTTCCTCAAGTGGTTTTGCATGTCTCTGCTGTAGTCATTTAGTTGATAATTCATTTCTTGGTTTGGCTGTAGAGGTGTATTGTGTTGCTAGTTTCATCTTGAATTAATTCTATTTTTTCTTTCATGCGTTTCTGCTTGCACAGATATCTGTTCTTGGCTGGTATCACTCCATGTTAGTCAAATTCTAGTAGGCCTGTCTTGTCCGGTGAAGATACAACCATTGTTTTTTGGTTGTTTTCCTTTTTGGGTTTTCTTTTCCCTCATAGTCCCGATCCAGTTCCCTTTATTGTTTTCATCAATATATCTTAAGCGCTTTTTGATTTTATATTTCCATATTCTATCTCCATTATTTCCCTGCTTCCATGATTTCCCTTTGCTCCTTTTCCCTTGTCATCAAATTTCTAGAGGGCAGGAGGATCAAGCTCCATTTCCACATCTGATTTCCTCCTTTTGACCTTGAGTTGTATGGTGTCCCCCCTCTTGGCGTGTGAGAATTTCCTTCCCTCTGCTTTCACTTTGTTTTGTGATTTTGTGCCCTAGAGGTGGGGAAAAGATTAGTAAAGTTTTGTTCTTCTTCTACATTATAGCAATGGTTCTTTCTGTTCCTCCATACATTCCAATCGTGAATTGTTGACTCCTTCTGTACTCAGGTGTATTAGTAGATTTTTCATCCTCTTCTCTTTTTTTGTGTTCTTTTGGTACTTGCTTCCTGCATAGTGTTAATTCTTGTTTTAGGGTCTCCATTCTTTTTATGATATCCTCCTGTTCTGCAGTTGGTAATGCCAGATAGGATATTTTAAAATTGTTTTCCAGCATCTGAAAATTATCATCCATTTCTGCCATTGATGTCTCTGGTTCAGTGTTATTACAGTCCTTTCTTGCTTTATTTATACTGTTGAATTTTGCCATGGGCTTAGCCATTATGCCGGCCCTAGATATCAATGGCCATGTGAGCGCATTATTAAATATACGTCTTGGGAAGATCCTTTTCCTTTCTAACTGGTTGCACATTTTCATTAAGGTTGAGGGAATATAATCAGAATAAAAAGTCAAAATTATTCTTTTCCATTGGCTGTAATTTTGGAGAGTTTCTACCGCCTTTAAATCTAGATGTTTAATTTTTCCTCTTAATAGCTCTCTCAGATGATTTCTGGCCTGCTGTTTATCATTCCAGGGCACTGATAAGCCTCTGTATTTGCCGATCTCCAAGCAGCTTGAACCTTGTTTGGAACTAGGATTAGCAATTGTGAGGGTTTTTTCTATCTCATTAAAAGTTAATCTCCTTGCCTTGATGACATTTTTACTTGCTGGTTTTGGAATTGTCTGTTCATTTCTTGGAAGTTTCCTTATGAGTTTTGCTCTTAAGGATCTCATATCTATTTTATAATTTATAGTTTGTATTTCTCTGAATATTTTTCTACTACTGTGTCTCAGCTGTGAGAAGTAGCAACTTGACGATACTCATCATGTTCATTTACTGCTGGGAGGTTGTTCATGGTGTTTCCTCTCCCCATTATTTTGGATTTTTTTGTTCGTTTTACTTTTATCCATTCCCAAGCTTGCCCCACAAATTGTGAGGCTGGTAAGGGTGTTTTTCACTTCCTCCTCCTACCTCCTCGATTTGTAGGGCTCTGTAACGGTTTATTGTCTCTATTTGTGCAGGATAGAATTCATCAATTCTTAACTGCTTGGCTTTAAATGCATTGTGGTCCTCGTTATCTCTCCTGCGTTTTTTACAGCTCATAGTAATTGCTTCAGCGTCTATGTTTCAGAGTCTTAATTTGTTTCTTTAGTTGTTACAAGAAATTAGAGACAGTTCACTCTGGTTAACGCATTTAAGTATTATTAAAATTTGCTTATCTGAGGTATGAGACGCGGAGTGTAGAAAACAAGCTGCTACTCCCAGTCAAACCGGAACCGGAACCTCTACTATAGATCATTAATAGATCATTATATTGTGATATAGCACAAAAGCAGTTAAATTTTAAAAAGCCTACAAAAAGTCCTGCGATAATGTAGCGAGAAAAGAAAGGTTGGAAAATGGTGCCTACAAGGGACATAGGCTGGAAAAAGAGCATGGATATAAATGGGACCTTTCCAGGGCAGGAAAATATACACCATTCCTTCCAGATGATGTGCTAACATGCTTGGACTGCATTACACTGTGCATGGCAACCATTTGTCTCTCCCGGATTGTCTTGTCAACACAGAAATATTGCTATGATAGCCCAGTATCCAGCTCCCTGTGGATGCAGCCCGAATATCACAGAGGGGGTGGGCCTGAGGAATAACTGAGTTGCTGAGGAAGAGACAGCGTCTAATGTTGGTTCTGATGCTTGTTTATGACAGATGAAAATACCAGTGGAAACACTAGCAAAAGAAGGAGCCCCAGGGAATTATCCGTTCCAGACTTATTTTGGTCTCTGTAATGTGTTGCTTGATCCTGTTGGGTAAGGTTCATGACTGTTAGTTTGCAGTTGCTATTCCACTGTTGAGGGAACTAGTCTGTCCCTGTCCCACCCCCCCACCCCCACCCCCCAAATCCATTTGTAGCTTCTTTTTATGTCATTGGATCAGTAGGAATTTGCTTGTGGTGACTAAATGAAAGAATGATTTATAATGAATGGTTGGAGGGGTGGGGTTGAGAGAGAGAATGCACTTTTACTGGTGTCAAGGGACCCACAGGCGGCAGTGAGAAAAAATGTATCCTCTAAAGAAGTGGCGGGAATATCAGTGTAAACTTGACTGACTTCAGCTTGTGGAATTTGGATGGTTTCAAAGCTTTGGAGAGGGGTTTTTATTTTCCTGAGATACACAGAGACATAGGTCAAGAGCCCAAGTTTATTTTTAAGACTTGTGTCTCCTGAATAGCTCTGGAGTGTTGAATGAGTTTCTGCCTAATGTTTTCTGCTTCTGGGAAATGAGTTTTGCTGTACTTGAAGAGTGCCTCCTCACTTCATTCGCTATCTAGGACTAACTCTTGGGTGCATTTTCATCTTAAGAAGATGGTGGTGTCCAGTGATGCCTTCCTTGTGTCAGTGGGACTATCACAGGTATAATCTGCATAGGTGAAATTTTTATGGACCTCAGGGAAATTGTATAGTGTTTGCATTCAGATGATCAAACCATGGCTTGAGTTCTGAAATATGATTAATATAAGCCATGGTTTAATATGATGTAGGACATTGATCCCTGAAATAGTGCCCAGGGACGCCATGGACCCTACTGATGTGTTTCCTAGAGTCCCCTTGCCCAAATCAAACAGATTATCCTGCTTTTCATCCATGTACGCAGAGCAGAGGGTGTTTCAGAACAACAGAATAAGACTTGTGTCTACATGGAGTCCCATTCAGAAAGGACATCCTTCTTTGTAGGAGGAAGCTTGGCTTGGAACCACCCAGTTTTTTGTGATTGGCTCGTTTTAATTGACTTCCATTTTAATTGGCTTCAGCTCCCGAAGGCAGCATTTTGTGGTGATGCCTATTCAGTGTTCTTAAAGTTCCAAAACCGGCTAGAGGTTCAACGTGGCCAGCGACCCAAATTGAACTGTAGGGGTGTGTGTGCTTGCAGAGAAGGCGGAGATGGAAGCAGGATGGAACTGTAAAATTTATACTCCTGGAAGCTGAACACAACTTAGCATGGCAACCCAGCTTATTTTCTGAGATCAGCCCTAGTTTCTGAGATACTTTTAATAATAGAAATACCAGGGATGAAACCTGGGAACCTCCTGCAGTGGATAATATTTGCTCTCCCCTGCAGCCTGTGAGCTTGAGTGCCGACAGCTGATTGCAGGAAGTGACCACAGCTTTATCAGCACAAACTACATCTTGAGAATCAGGTTACTGATGACTGAGATTTCTTTGATAGGTTTAGATCATGTTTTTCATAACATTCAACATGCTCTGGTTGTCAGTACAAGAGAAGATACTACAATGAAGACTAACCTGTCTTAGGAATGCAACTACACATGATATGCCTCTTGGAGGGCATTATATTACTTCATATGTTCCACCAGCAGCTCAAGGCAGCCAGCTTGTTCAGCCCTGCCTGGGATAGAGCCTCCCTGTTGGTTTGTCTTCCAGCCAGCCAAACAGAAGTTCACCTGAAGAGCTGCCACCTGCTACCCACAGGAAGAAGTGAGAGTCCTTCCCCACCCACCCCATTGGAAACACCTGCAGGGGGTGGGGTTCTATGTTTATTGATGCTATGTTTATTGATGTTTTTTTGCTTGATGTTATGATTACTGATGTTTGGTTTTATTCTGTTGTTCACCGCCCTGAGCCCTTCAGGGGAAGGTGCTATACAAATCGAATAATACAATACAATTAAGATTGTAAGCATAAAAGTATGTGAAGTGCACTTTTTCAAGGCACTTTAAGAATGTCAGATTTGTTCACTTTCATTGATGTTTATCTCTCTTTTCTCTCCCGCGCCACTCTGCAGGGCATACATGAGTGTGAAGGAGCTCAAGGAAGTCCTACAACTGAACAGCACTCACTTCCTCAATGTCTATTTTGCCAACTCTGTTCGGGAGGAGCTGGCGGGCGCTGCCACCTGGCCCTGGGACAAGGATGCCCTCAGCCACCTGGGTATGTCTGGGTGTTCCGAGAAATGGGCTTGCATGCAATTCAGCTGGCTTATCTGTGATAAAGAAACTTTCAACTGAGTCTGCAAATAGGTTTAGTATTTTCCTGAATATACATACAAGCCCAACACTAATGATGGGAAATAATTCTTTCGCTTAAGAGGTATCAGCTATATTCTGATTGCTGTACCTGCTGTCTTCGCTGTCTCTTTCTCATAGCAGGAGAGTTTAATTTGTTTCAAGGCTCTACCTGCAATCTATGCCAGGGCTGAGTTCTGAGTAATTGTTCTCTGAATATGTGGAAAGTGCTTGCCAGGTAGCCTTGCCCTCTGTTGTGGGCTTTGTACTCCTTAGTGCTGTGTGGAGACTAACTCTGATTCTTAAGTGGTGAGGAAAAGGCATACTCAGAGGCACACTCAAAGCTGTGGCCCTGGTGTTAACCCTTTTTTGTAAAAATGCCAGTTCCCACTCATGAATTTTGAAAATCTGTGTGCAACCTTCTTCTAGGATTCTCTCTGCTAGAAGCTCAGGCAGAGTTCAGTGGAGGCCACAGAGTTTCCATTGGGCAGTGACCATCAACATTCTTGGTCCATCTTCCCAAGCTTCTGGCTGGAGTCTGTGGAAGACAGTTTGGTCCCCGATGCAGAAATCCAAATGGGAGCATTTATTCCCACTAATTCACATGGGTCACAAATTATTAGAATGGGAGGGGGGGATTCCCTATGACCACTTTTGCAAAATGCCACCCAGTTTGTATCCCTATTTATTTACTCACTCACTCACTCACTCACTCACTCACTCACTCACTCACTCACTCACTCACTCACTCACTCACTCACTCACTCACTCACTCACTCACTCACTCACTCACTCACTCACTCACTCACTCACTCACTCACTCACTCACTCATTCAATTATGCTGCCTTTCCACCCAAATAGTGCTCCCAGCGCAGAGAACCTGAAAAAGTTTGAACATGAAAACAGTGTTGAGAATAGTATATCAAACAGTTCAATAAAAACATCTAAGCAGATAAAACATGCAACACCAAAGCCAGGGAGGAGGTCCGGGAACTGTTATTGGGGGTATGCCAAATGAAACAAACAAGTCTTCACTTGCTGGTGGAAAACAATGATAAAGGAAGACAGATGAATCCCTTTGGGGAGGGAGTTCCAAAATATTGACACCAAGACTGAGAAAACCCTTTCTTGGATGGGCACATGTCTAACTTCAGATCTTAGCATGTCCTGTATTGATTACCTTTACTTTTACTGCTAGATGGTACTGACTTTACCTTGTCATCTCTGTTACTTTATGTGGCAAACTATGTTTCTTGCTCTCCAGTCTAGAGAAAAGAGTGACACATGAGTATATAGAAACTGACTGTTTCTGCCATAGGGTATAGTTGCATACCAACAAAATCCTGCAGCACTCTCTCTTTGCCTTCTCAGCCAAGTCTGTGGTCTTGCTTGAAGGCAAGGTGGATGCACTTTCTCTCAACCTGTCTCTCATTCCCCGTCATTGCAAGGTATCTTTCTTAAATTTCAGGTGTCCTTGCTTAGTAAAATTTGGTTGTGACATTAAAAAATTATATAAGAGTTCAGAATGACTGCTACTGTCTTGTATCCCACTGCATTCCAAAGATTTAAAGGCAGACATTTCTTCCAATTTTCCCTTCCACTGCAGAATCCCATTATACAGTTCCTGAAAAACAGTCAGGCCCCTTCTGCACACGCAAAATAATGCGTTTTCAAACCACTTTCACAACTGCTTGCAGGTGGATTTTGCCATTCCGCACAGCTTCAAAGAGCATTGAAAGCAGTTTGAAAGTGCATTATTCTGCATGTGCGGAATGAGCCTCAGTGGGCTGCAACAGAAGGGGGCATTGGTGGGAATCACTACCTCCTTTTAAGAAACTTAAAGGCCCTTAATTTTTCTTAACGTTGTTGTTGGATGCAGACCATTGCTTTTGCCAACTGTCAGGAATGAACTGATCCAAAAGTTCAGAGGCACCAACCCATCTTGCGAGGCAAACCTTTTGCTTAAGTGCCTGTAACCTGCTGGGCTTTTGAGAAGGTCTGAATTGTTATTAGGTAAATTCCCTGTTCCTGAGGTGATGCCAAATAATTGGCCTTTGGGCGCTTAGGATGATTAGCTGACTCAGATTTTGTTTTGAAAGCCAAGGCCTTTGTGAATGCATGCCACACCGCAAATGTTCCTATATGACATGAAAGTAATGGCCTTTGTAAGGTCACTTATGGATGAAAGATTTGGGTCAAAAGCTAATTCATGTCAAGTCCATAAGTAGAAAACAGTGGTAAGCCTGAGGGTCCAGAATGATTTGGGAATTGGAATAGTGTGAGGTAGCTGGATATTTTCCTTCATGAGACATTTCTGAATCCATTTGGTTCCACTTTTCTGAGGATTCTGGTTTGGTGTCTGTAGCCCATTTGGCCCTGAGGAATCTGTTGAAACTTTCACAAGGGATCCTTTTTCTCCTCAGAGGAAATTTTGTGTGTTCACTTGGTTTGAAAACAAACTGGCAGTTGTCAGTCTTCAAGAGAGGGGATCGGGCACGACGTCACGGTATCCTTTTTCAACTCTCGCTTCCTTGCTCATATTTTCTCCAGCAGACGGGGTTTCATATTTCTACTTGAAAGTGGGAAGACCTACCATTTGCAGCTAGTGGTTGACACAGTGGGATTACTGCTGGGCTCGAGCATCCCATTAACTTAGCTATTAGCAAGTTTTTCTTTCTTCACTCACTTCCATTCCTTTCCTTTCCTTTCAGCAAGAGAGCCTCCTGCCTCAGACTGGGGTTTGGCTGGGAAATCTGTCTCAGTTTTCTTTGCTTTTTTGTTTTTTGACTTTTGTTTTTAAGGGCATTTCCATTCAGTGAATCAAACTCTCATGCATGCCATGTTGTCACATAAAAGGAGCATATTTTCCTTGAAAATATAGGTGGCCTGGTCATTTTATCAATCCAAAAGTACTTGCTTAGATGAAGTCAAATATCTTATATTCTAATAGCCAAGGTTAGCCTCATCTGCAGACATCCAACTCTGTGAATCAGGGCTACACTGACTGTAAACAGACGGTTCTCCAAACTTGGGAAAATCTAACAATTAAAAAAATACATGGGGGGGATTTGATAATACCCTGCCCTCCACAGCCTAAGCTGGGGTCAGGGTGGCTAACGTACATGGTTATAATCACATTTAAAACAATAAATTGCAATTCCAGTTAAAAACATTTAGCATAAAAATTACCCTGATGGCGATTTAAACCAAGCAGCATTGCCCACGTAATAAAACTTAAAGAAGAGGGTGCAAACCGAGCCAATATAGTTCTATACATTCCATATGGTTTCAATTATATTTCAATTATTTGTTCAGTGAAACATCTCAGTTTTGCACACTCCACAAAACTTCTTAATATCTTCCAGTGTTCTGATGTTTGCTGGAATTTCGTACCACCATGTAGGTGCCAGGACTGAAAAGGCTTTGGCTCTGGTGGAAGCCAACCATATTTCCTTGGGTCCAGGGATCACTAGAAGATTGCTGTAGGAGGACCAAAGAGTCCTCTGAGGGCAATGTGGGGAGATATGGTCCTGAAGGTATGATGGCCCCAGACCGCTCAAGGTCTTAAAGACTACTTGTGAACCTTCCTTTAATGCACTGATTCAGCATCCAAAGTTGCTTGGACAAGAAGGACTGTGGAGTGGTGAGTACTGAAATGAAGCCTCTTCACAACAGCAGATCTGATGTTCAAATCTGAAATGTCTCTTTATGGATGATACCATTTAATTAGCATAAGATACTAGACCCCTTTGTCTCTATGCCTATCTCTGACAACGACTGCAATTTCGATTCCAGGAGGAGTGGTCCTTAATCCAACATACTATGGTATGCCAGGTCATACGAATACGATGATCCATGAAGTAGGGCATGTCTTGGGACTCTACCACGTCTTTAAAGGGGTGAACGAAAGGGAATCTTGCGATGACCCATGTAGGGAGACAACACCATCTATGGAGACTGGAGACCTTTGTGCAGATACGGCTCCTACGCCCAAAAGCAAACTCTGTCGAGACCCGGATCCTACCAACGACACCTGTGGCCAGACCCACTTCTCTGGAACTCCGTTCAACAATTACATGAGCTACACAGGTAATGAATGGGGAAGACAAACCCTTGCCCGACCTAGTTCAACAAAAGGTATAGAACATGTTGAAGGTATCTGCTTTTATGTTTATGAAACTGAGTTTCTGCCACTCATGATTTCACTGGTACATAGTGAGACAGTCTGATCAATGAAAAGGTGAACATCTGAGTTTCACATGTATTTCATTTACAAATTGCTTGAGTTGTTGACTTAAGTTATTTCTTATTCTAAGGGGTTAAATCAGGGGTTCCCCAAAATGGTCCCTTCGGTGCCATGGTACCTGCTAACATCTTTTCTGGTGCCTGCCAAGTGTTTTTAGGAAATAGATAGGGTTTTTGCCCAGCAAACTTCTGATTGACTATTGGAGGATTGGAGGCTTATAAAAGGCCCACCTTACCCTGCTATTCTAACGTGGTATACGAGGTTTTGCAAGAGTGGAGGGGCTGTCTAGCATGCTCCTTTATGCTTCCTTCAGCTTTCCTAAGGGCCTTTTGTGGATCTAGAAGGCCACTTCCTCACTTGTGCGCCATTCTCCTGTGAGGATTGGAGCAGCAAGGTGGAGGCCTGGTTCTCTCTAAGGTGATCCACTTATGTCTGAGGTGTACCCTTTCAGGACTGATACAGACAGTTGCATAATTATAATGGGGACATCCGGGGACAAATGCCGTGGGCACCCCCCAGTGAGTCGTGGGGGGCCCAGGGAAAATCCCCCCATCTGGTAAGTGGGTGAGGTAAGGGTACATATGTACCATGGGGCGCGTGTGTGTGTGTGCACGTAGCTACCATGGGGTAGGGGGGGTCCCGGGAGGGGTTGTGTAACTACCACGGGGCGTGGGGGCGCCATGTTGCCCAACTACGCCTCTGGATACAGGGACTGCATCAAAGTCCTCTTTGATGTGCATAAATTTTAGCGGGGAACTCAACAGTGGAGAACAAAGGACTGTGGTTCAGTACATGTAATAGAAACCTTTCAGTTCCTGTGGTTCACCATTGTGCTCATTTCTAGCAGTGATGTAAGAATCCTCCCAGATTTGGATACGACCCTGTTCTTGAGTTGTTTCACAAATTGTCTTTTTCTCTCCCCCTCCCTGTCACAGATGATGACTGCACAGACAGTTTCACCCCAAACCAAGTGGCTCGAATGCATTGCTATCTGGATTTGGTGTATCAGCAGTGGAGTCTGGGCAGAAAACCCACCCCTATTCCCATGCCGCCGATTGTCACTGGACAGAGCCAGGACTCCCTCACCATACACTGGTCTCCCCCCATTAGCGGGGCGCTTTATGAAAGGTAAGGAGAAGTCATTTAAGTTTGTGTGGATGTGGTGTGGGGAGAGGAAGGGATATCTCTGAACTGTGTGCTACCTTATCCCCAACCTGCCTTTGTAATGCAGGTGCTTGTATGAAAAGGCATGGCTCATCTATTACGCCTAATTAGATCCTAAAAACAAAGTTAACCAGTGGCTAAATGCCCATTGGAAAAGGATAGTTTTTATACAGTCATTCTAGAGGGCAGAAGTTCTGGCCTTGGTAGCCAGGGCTATCCTGATCTCATCAGACCTTGGAAGCTAAGCAGGGTTGGCCTTGGTTAGTATTTGGATGGGAGACTGCCAAGGAATACCAGGGTTGCTATGCAGGCAATGGCAAACTACCTCTAAACTGTTCTTGCCTCAGAAGCCCTAAGCGGGAACCTCCACACACAAGTCAGCTGCGATTTGACAGCAAAAAAGAAAGAAAGATAAAAGCAATGAAGTTGAATAGCCTTCCCTTGGTAGAGAGATCCTTAGTTCATTGCTGCCGTCAATTGCTCTATCTCTGATTATGTGTGGGATTATATGTGTCTGTTAGTAGAGTCCCTTGACAGTTGGCATCCCACAACTCAGTTGCTCAATGCAGTTAGACAGGAGGAAGCCACAGCTTTCATTGAGGAAAAGCAGAAGGGAAGGGAAGTAGTTGTTTTGAATGACTGGTTTTTATTTTAATATTGATCCTGTATTGTGCTTTTTGTGATTTCACGGTATTACTTTTTACTTGGAAGCTGCCTCAAACAAGATTCAGGAGAGGCACCTTATATATGCTGTAAAATTTAA
Organism: Sphaerodactylus townsendi; assembly: GCF_021028975.2. NCBI lineage: Eukaryota > Metazoa > Chordata > Lepidosauria > Squamata > Sphaerodactylidae > Sphaerodactylus > Sphaerodactylus townsendi. Next base: position 26,766,422 of record NC_059429.1, read on the forward strand.
TGAATGACATCCCCACCAAAGCATTGACACAGACAAAAGTAAATATTGTAGAAAACTGTGAGCAGAGTATTCCCCCCCCCCCCTTCTCTTTTAGGGAATCAGGAAATCTTTGCGGAGACTGTGCCGAAGATGGAACGTTTAGCCAGTATGTACATGAGGCCTCCTCTCCTCGGATTTGCGATTCCTCTGGCTACTGGACTCCAGAGGAAGCAGTAGGTAAAGTTCCCTGTCCTTTCTCCCACAACACGGGTAAACATGTCCCATCAATGGGAGAGTGCTTGTAGATTTCATTTTCCTTTTTAAAAGGAAGGCATTTCATACTGCACAGGAGACAGAAGCCCCTTTTGGCTTCCACGCACAGGCACAAGAAGAGTTTACAGGTCATCATTATTACGTGGCAATCTCGCTATAGGAAAAAGAAATTCTTGTAGCCCTTTGGTAATTATTAGCAGCTACTGGGGCATTTCCCATCTGGTGACAATATTAATGAAGAACGCCTTGGAGGCAGAGAGGTGAGGAAGGAATATAAGGTGACTGCTAAAAATAAATACATGCTTTTCTGTGATGCCACTGAATTAAATAATGGTGATGGTGATGACAACAATAACAGTTTTGGGGTGTTCCAATCTATGGCCCTTTCCGCACGAGCGGAATAGAGCGCCCTAGGGACGGCAAAAACGCCATCCCTGGGGAAGTGTTCGCACAGGAGGCGCTGCTGCTTTGCTGCAGCACCGTCCTGTCAACCCTGGATCAGTGTGAAGCCTGTGCTTTAAACCTCACTCATCAAGCAAGGTTTTTTAAAAGCACCGTCTTCCTACCAGCGCGGTGTGAACCGCACCGCTGGGAAGACAATGTTTTCCCCCTTCCCTCCACTCACCATCCTGTCCAGCGTTGCTCTGTAGGGCTGGGGAACATGCCCACGCTGCCCTCCGACCTCCAGGGGTTGGAGACAGCATGGGCGTATCCCTCCAGCCCTCCAGAGCAGCGCTGGACGGGATGGTGAGTGGAGGGGGCCGATGGAGAGGTGGCTCCGTTCAGAGCCACCTCTCCGTCTGGGGAGAAAGTCAGGGCTGCTCGCATGCTGCTGTGCGAGCAGTCCTTGAGCCTCCACCGGCACAATTCATGCTGGTTGAGGGGCATTTCCGTGTGTGTGTGTGGAAACAGCCCATGTGTATTTTCCTGGTCCCTTTTACATCCTTGCAACGTACCTACGTTGATGTTATACACACATAAACATATTGAAGAGATTAGTGTTAGGTTGGGGTGGTGGGAGGAATGAAACACAGGGGCTTTTGTCTAAAGACCCCAACAATGCACTCCTGTTCAGTAGGGGCATGGCTCAGTGGTACATCATCTGCTTCGTATGCAGAAGGTCCCAGGTTCAATACTTGGCATCTGCAGCCTGAGTAGACAACACTGACCTTGGTGGACGAAGGTCTGCAGCTTCATGTGTATTCATGGGTGTGTACAGAGACATTCTAATGAAATGCCATTAATGTCATAGGGTTGTCCTGTTAGTGAGCTCCTGACTCAGGTGATATTTGGACCTGTTATTTGCTTCCTCACACCCTTAGACAAGTATGTGCTCCCAAATCCTTATCTGCAAAGACAATATGAATGGTGGGTTGGGGGTTGATTCAACCATGGGGTAGAATTAGTATCTTACATGCTGTTTGGGATCTAAAAGTAAATGCATGCCTAGTACACACACATCTTGATGATGTAGCATCCTTTCGTAATGAACAGGTACAGTTATTTGCTAGTGCTGACATGCATGTTCTCTGACTGGTGATTTCCTATCTTGAGCATTAGCGCAAACCGTTGCAAACAGTGGCTGGAAATAATAGTAGGACTGTTGGCATCAGAGTTGAAGCAAGGGAAAACTGCACTTAGGGCACGTGTGTGCCCTGCACCCCTGCCCTGGAACGCCCCCTCCGCCCCTCAACAGCCCGGCCACGCCTCCGCCGCTGCTCTGCCCGGGGCATCGACACTCCCTGCCCCGTGGGCGCTACGCCACTGGTTATCACCAGTTTGCATCAATCTTTTCCACATAGGTTGTCTCTGGTGCTGCTTCAGCCACCATTACCTTTCATCCTAAAGCGATCCCAGCCAATTACAGCGATGCCACAGACCGAGAAGTCAATACGATTTGGGTGTGCGGTGTTATTTCTGAAAGGAGATTTAAGCCAATTAGAGTGAGAGGCTACGGGTTCACAGCCAATTCTGGCTGTTGGGTGATCCTTCTATGAATCTAATAGTTTCTCATTTGGGGTTCTGGGTTGGGAAATTCCTGGAGATTTGATGAAAGAGCCTGGGGAGCTTTTTGGGGGAGGGGTGGGGTCTCAGTGAGAATGCAGTAATTTTCTACGGCTTCCATTTTTCCATGAAGTTGTCATTTCTCTTGGGGAACTGATCTCTGTAGTTTGGGAATCAGTTACAATTCCGAGAGAACTCCCAAGTCCCATGGGAGGTTGGTAGCTATTCCCAGCCCTTTTGTTGCCATAATTTCCAAAAAGTCGTAGAAAGGGGCCCTCCTTTTCCACCCTGACGAAGCTTTGTGTAGAGTCTGTCCCCTTCCTTCTGTTTTGAATCTGCATGGATCCTTCTGAGTATCCCTGCTTATCAAAAAAAGGATTATTTGGTTCCATTGCCTCTGCAGGGCCTCCAGATGTGGATCAGCCCTGTGAACTCAGCTTGCAGGCCTGGAGCCCTGAGTTCAATCTCTTCAACATGAGCATGACCACCCCTTGCCCTCAGCCACTTGGCTGCATTTTGGAGCTGCGTTTCCTGCATCCCGTCTACCCAGACTCTCTAATGGTGTGGACCACCTACTTCTCTACGGACTCCCCTAGGGCACTATCGGACATAGAGATCCTGACAGAGCAGGGGGACTCCGTACACCTGGGACCCATGGACGTATTCTGTGACATCCCTCTCACAATCAAACTCAGTCTGAACAAGAAGGTGTCTGGAGTAAAGATCTACACTTTCGATGATCATATGCAGATTGATGCTGCCCTCCTGATTTCCACACCCCAGAGCCTGCTTTGCTCCAACTGCAAACCGGTGAGGTACAGAGTTCTCCGGGATCCACCATTTCGGGATGGATCCCCAGCGATGGTGATGCAGCCAGGCCGAAAGTTTATCGACACGTGAGTGAAGGGAGTTGGTATTGGGAGGAGTTCTGGAATCATGGTTGGAAGGGGTTGCTGGGCTTATGGTTGTCCCCTTAAGGCACAGGTGTCAAACTCTCCCAAAATCTCTAGTAATTTCCCAACCCAGAGAAGGCAAGCCCTAACCCACAGCATCCTTAAGGCATAGGTGTCAAACTTGTGGCCCTCCAGATGTTGTGGACTACAGTTCCCATCATCCCCTGCCAGCATGATGCTGGCAGGGGGTGATGGGAACTGTAGTCCATAACATCTGGAAGGCCACGAGTGTTAAATTTAGGAACATTAGTTCTTAAAAGATGGCTTTCTTGTGACTAGAGTGCTTTCACACAATACAATCACAAATAAATCCAAAACCCACTAACTAGCCAATAACCTAAAAACAATATAACACAATACAAACCTAACTCAGTAACTAATACTAAATCCTATATACTAAACTAAGCTAATTCCATCTTTAAGCTAGCACTAAGCAATTTACTACCCCACTACCACATAAGACAATATAACAACTGAAGGGAACAGTCTGACCACCCATCCTATACCAGCTACTCAGTCCTATCCCCCCCCCCCCACTTTACAACTTGATCTTAAAAATTTAAACAGAATTCCAGCATACAGAGACTGGAAGGGAGTAGCAGTTGGAGGGCATCAGGGAAGCAGGGTCATATTTTATTTAAGGCACGATAATTGCACAGTTCTCCTGGATACTTCTGGGTCTAATTGAAGATGCTGACTCTGATCCGTAAAGCCCTTTGTGGCCAGGACCCACTTTCTTGTGAGATTCCTTATCCCATGCCCTGACCTCTCTATCGTTATTTATTCATCTATTTGAAATGTTTTTAACCTACCTTTCTATCCAATTCGAGTCCCTCAAGGCGGTGCAGCAAAAGAGACATTTAAAACCAGCTTTTAAAACAATCCGTAGATACGAAACGACAATTAAGCACACAAACAAGGAGGAGGCTCGAGAAGGGTATGCCAAATGGGCAACAGGCAGTTCAGTGGAAGATAGTGATGGGGGACAGTCCAATCCCCGTCAATCATTAGGTCCTCGTCTGGAATGGCGTCCTGCATAAAGTGTCCCAACTGTTGCCACCACTTCAAAGAATTGCAAGGCGGAATCTCTCTCCAAGGACCTTAGACTGGCTCAGTTGCAGACACCCTTACTTAGGACAAGATTGTCCCAGTTTTTACCAGTTGCTTGTGAAGCACTCAGCCCAGATCAGGGCAGATGGCAAAATACCTGTGCTTTTTGACAGGGCCCAAACATAGGCAGATAATAACAAGGGCTGGACGTCATGCGCTTCCCACCACTTTGTTCCACGGCCGATTACAGAATATTCCAACTCATGACAGTCTGTCCCTATTGTCCGAAAACGCCTGAAACTCTTGTACATATCCTTTTTTATCTGCCCCCAATCATCAACGTTAAGATGCACCATTCCTGCCCTTGAGTCTGACTCTAAGCCCAAGAACCTTTGTAATTTAAAGATGATACAACTGCTGGACTACGACCATCACGAGGACACTGAAAGCATTGCAGCCTTTTTATTGCAAGTGCTTAAAATCCATGACTCGTCACCTTAGTGACACCAATTTTTACTTCACGTCTGTTCTGTATTTTTTTTCAAAGCAGCTGATTTTAAAATCATCTTGTATTTGGTCTACTTAATGCCTAGTAAAGGTTTTGTTGTTGTCGTGCAGCACCTCTGGAAAAGTCACAGATGACCTTTGACCCTCTCTATCTGAGAGCTATGACTAGTCTAGCTAGATAATACTGACCCTGATGGACTGATGGTCTGATTCAGTCTAAGGCAGTTTCATGATTCAGATTCACACACTGGATCGCCATCCGCTGGCATTTGGGTCTGCATTTGCTTCCAAACTGGAGCAATATTTTTCGGGAGCGTCCATACAACCTCACCCTCAACTTCTTCCCTTTGAGACTTTCCTTGGTCATGCTTCATGTCAAATCTGATTTATGTTAAACTTTTCTGCAAGAACACTGCCCGTGCCATCTGGAGGGGAAGGTGTACCCACAAAGGTAATTTTGCTTCCATCCGCCCCTGCAGCCTCCGTTTTCTTGCTATGGCACCACAGGGCTTTTTTCCAGGGTTGTTTTTTTTAAAAAATCATATTCGATATAACAGTTATACATGAAACCAGTTGTCTTGGGGTGTTATTTATATGTGATTGTGGAATATGGGAAGACATGGCAAAATGGCAGTCGCTGCATGCATGTTTGATTGTCTTGCACTTTTGCAGGGAAGTCATGGCGGGCCAGTTGTATCGGTACCAGGTTCAAGCTGTGGCCGGGGCAGCTGTAGGAGAAGCCTCCCCACCTCTGATCCACCTCCATGCCTCTTCTTACTGTGGTGATGGGAAAGTAAGCATGTGAGTATTTGGATGCAAGCAGTCCCTGTAAGTCCTGTTTTGAACGAGCCAGCAGTTTTGATCTGGTGTTTCAATCCTGCTCCCACTCTCTCCATTAAGGTATACAGGTACCAGAGTATGTAATAATTTTGCATTATATTTTGCATTTCTTTCTGCAAAGTTTTCTGCTCATCAGCATCTGGATGTCCTTGTTTTTGGAAACGGCTGGTGTCAATCAGAGATGCGTCCAAATGCAAATGTGTTCTGTTACTTTCTCTGGGATGCGCTCTGAGATGCACACCGTCATTCTTAGATCCCTGGCTTTCTTGTCCAATGGTCTGCAAAGTTGGCTACCAATCTTTTTTTCCAGGGTGAAAATAAATAAAATAACAGAAAGAAGGTGAGTAAAGGATGAGGTCTGCCCCAAGAGAGTTACAGTAGAATCATAGAGTTGGAAGATACCCCAAGGGCCGTCAAGTCCGACCCCCTGCAATGCAGGAACACACAGCCAAAGCACTCCTGACAGATGGCCATCCAGCCTCTGTTAAAAAACCTCCAAAGAAGGAGACTCCACCACACTCTGAGGTAGTGCATTCCTCTGTCGAACTGCCCTTACTGCCAGGAAGTTTTCCTGATGTTTAGGTGGAATCTCTTTTCCTTCACTTTGAACCAATTACTCCTGGTCCTAGTCTCTGGAGCAGCAGAAAACAAGCTTGCTCCCTCACCAACATGACAGGAGTGGGGAAACAAACCCAGTTCACCAGGTTGGAGTCCACCTATCATGTGGAGGAGTGGGAAACCAAGATCTGTTCTCCAGATTACAGTGCACCACACTGACTCCAGACGTGTATCGGCAATGGGGATATCCAGGATGGCTTGTGCTGGGTGCCGTTATTGCCGTCATGTGTCGGGGGTGGGAGCATTTCAGAAGCGGGGCGGGAGGGGGCTCCAAATCTATGATAGTCCTCCAAATTTATGATACCTGATGGGAGGAGGGGAGGAGGAAAGAAAAAGAAAAGGGAGGGGGGAAGGAGCCATTTCTCCACACTCCCATAAGGTTTTCAAGGCAAGAGATATCTGGAGTTGGTTTTCCATTGCCTGCCTCCATGACATGACCCTTAAAGGTCACCCATCCAAATTTTAACCATGGCCAACCCTGCTTACCTTCTGAGATCCGATGAGATCAGGCTAGCATGGGGCTACCCAGGTCAGGACGAGATTTAATACATAATTAACTTTCATTTAATCAAATATTACTAAATATGTACTAAAAATTGTAAATATGTTAGATACTTTATTTTTTCAAAAACCATAAAATAATATGAATTCACACAGTCCATTTTAGATATGCAAACACAATTCAGGTACCTTATTTCGAACTGAAACAATTGACTTGCAGTCAACTGAATTGAACAGGATGTATGTTTTGACATTTGTTGTTTTCACATTAACTTGTTATACTTAGCGGGATAGTTCTGATTGTGGATTTTCTAAAAAAATAAATAAATCACATTTTCCTCTCCCCATTTTACCCATCCCCCTCAAGACCAGTTTACTTATGCTTGCTTTTTATTGTAAAGTGTGAAGGGAGACCTGGTGAATGGCTATGGTTTTCTAGAGCTTGTCTCCCATGTCTTTAGAGCATCAATTCTGAGCAGACTTGACATGAACAAAGCTTATTTTGATGTCTAAAACATGGTCAATTGATACATGAAGCCCTTTGAATTCCCCCAAAGGAATATATTAGTGATTTTTTTTTTAGGAGTCTTGAAGAAGAGTGTGATGACGGAGACCAATTAAATGGGGATGGTTGCTCTAGAACCTGTAAAAAAGAACAAGGATTCCACTGTGTTGGTGAGTCCGCAAAAGGCAATATGAAAATATCATTGTGGGTTATTCTGTGCAAACGTATCAGTAGTACTTGCCTGAATAGGGAGGATCCTAGTCTTTGCTATAAAGATCAATTTATGTACTTGTCTAAATAACTACATTATAGTTATCCCTTATATATTTTGAATACCAGCTCTTGTTTAGGCATCAAACTGATGTTTACTTGCACACAGAGTCTAATGGATCCAATAGGATTCTAGAATGACCTGTGGGACCTGATGTCTCCCAGTGACTCATTAGATATGGTGGCCGGTGGGGACACATGCCCTCTGGGTGATGCCTGCTAATTGAGCATTTAGGGTTGCCAGGCAGTGCCTGACAGCCAGCAGAAGGATTGTGGACTGGGGTAGGGGCTGGGACTCCCCCGGAGATCTGTTGTGACACTTTTACTGGGCACTTCCCGGATAAAGTTGCCCAGATCTGCAGTGGATTGGATGCCACTGGTGAACATTTTTCAGTGGGGTGTCCAGAGGGCTATCTGGTCATGTTGTGATGGAGCAGTTTCAGTTGTTGCAGTCTGAGGATGTGGACAGGTTGCTTGCATAGATGCGGCCTACCACTTGCCTCCCGGACCCATGCCCATCTTGCCTGGGGTAGATAATGCCCCTGCAGCGAACTATCAAATGTACCAGGGGACTTTGTGTGTTTTGATGCTGAAAGTGATTTTTAGTTGGTCACAAAATCCCAGAGACTGTTCTGTTTTCATTTTTTATATAACTTTGTAGGTGAACCAAGCTTATGCTATGTCTATGAAGGAGATGGCCTTTGCGAACCGTTTGAGATCACCAACAGCATCGAGGACTGTGGACACTACACTCCCAAGGAGTACATCGACCAGTGGGCCTCAGAGGCCTACTCTTCCCATCAGGACCAAAAAACCTGCCCAGTTTCCCTGGTGACTGGAGAACCCTTTGTGAGAGTGAGGGGATTTTTTTTCCTGCTCAGGGGTACAAGATTATGGGGGCTCGGTCTCCATGGGGGGCCATGGAGCTAGAAGAAGAAAGAGAAGAAGAGTTTAGATTTATACCCTGCCTCTCCTGTAAGGAAACTCAAGGCGGCTTACAAACTCCTTTCCCTTCCTCTCCCTACAACCGACACCTTGTGAGGTAGGTGGGGCTGAACTGTGATTAGCCCAAGGTCACCCAATAGGCTTCATGTGTTGGAGCAGAGAAACAAATCCATTTACCAGAGAAGAGTCTGCTGCTCTTAACTAGTACATCACACTGACTCTCAGATTAGCATCCACCACTCTTAGCCACTACACCACACTGGCTGTCAGATTGGAATCCACTGCTCTTAACCACAGCCCCGCTCTGGTGCAACTAGCTAAGGTGTTGCACCAGCAGTGTATTCTGATCAAGCATCATGTGTGCATTCTTCTGGTAGAGAGAGTGATCTGACCCAGAGGTGTATCCTTGGTTAAGGCTCTTAGTGGCTCTCAGCAGCCCTAAAATAGTTTCTTTCCCTACTAACTTCACATGAAGGTCTATGATCCCTCCCCCACATTAGTTGCCTTCATAGTGATGCCGTTGTAGCAATCAAACTATTGCTGCCCCCCAAAATGAGTTCTTGGGAGCAGGATGTAGACCTAAGGGGACTTGCCTGCATGTTTTACTTTATTTTTCAAAAGTCTTTTTGTTAGAACACAACGGAAACCGTTTCCTTGTGACTTTCGGATGCCCCTGTCTTCTTCCAAACCCCTTCATTTGCCCTCCGCAACTGAAAATCTTTCCTTTCTAGTTGTGCAAGCCTCATCTTCAAGACACACTGGAGTATCGACCTCTCATGGCTTGGTTCCCTTGTACCAGCCACAACGTTCTGCAAGATATTGAGAAGGAGAAAATGCTCTCAGATGATAGGATTTGGCTGAAAGTAAGTGCTCTCGCATTCGCAGTAGCATGGACCCTTTAAGAAGGAAGGGTTGGTGCAATGGATTATGTTTCCATGTGTAGGAATGAGCGGAAACTTCACTTCTAGTGATGTACAAAGTCCCTTTGAATTACTCAAATAATCAAATCTTATGTCAACTTCCAATGAAATTAGTACTGGTGGGACGGCCATCTGACAGGAACCTAGAACACCAGCATCCTTTCTGTTTCTTTTGAGGGGTTGGTACAGGTAGTGGGGTGGATCCAGTAGTGGGTTTCTGTGGGTGCAAGGACTTGGCATTGGCCAACCACCCTGCAAGTATAGTTGGCCTAGTAAATGTTGTTATGTGATGACATTCTATGGCAGTGGTGGCGAACCTTTGGCACTCCAGATGTTATGGACTACAGTTCCCATCAGCCCCTGCCAGCATGGCCAATTGGCCATGCTGGCAGGGGCTGATGGGAACTGTAGTCCATAACATCTGGAGTGCCAAAGGTTCGCCACTACTGCCCTATGGCGTCAAACGTATGCTTGCACCGTGGACACCCTGGCGTCAAACGTATGCTTGCACCGGGGACTTTTCAACAGCTTTAATTTTGGAATTCAATACCTGTTGGAAATGTATGCTGTTTACTTTTAAAAATTTTTAAAGTGAAAGAGAGAGAGAGAGAGAGAGAGAGAGAGAGAGAGAGAGAGAGAGAGGCAAGCTCGAGGTGAAGAAGGAACAACTCCCATGTTGCTAACTAGTTTGCACAGGGAATTCTTTCTGTCTTTATCTAATCATCCTCGCCCCCATGATGTACTTTGGTACTTGCCCTAACATTCTTGTCCTTTGCTGTATCCTGGAGCCCAGGTATGTTTCAGCAGACCCAGCACAGCTACCTCACTGCTTGTTTTTCTGGCTTCTGATGGGATGTCAGCTGGGGACCAGCCCAAACCTACTGTGACCGTTCATTTGGGTGACATCAGTGGCCGCAGCCACTTCCTGGGTGAGTATGCAAGTCACAAAGTGGATCTTTGTGCAAACCCATGTCCTGTAGGCAGCAGCATCTGTTTCTTCCCTTCTTTACTGTGCGATTCTTGTAAAATTGAGCAATATTGACCATTCCTTAGCCTCTCATAAATAAGCCTGGTAGGGCTTTGCTTTGTTCTGTGAGAAGAGTGATGTATTTCTACAGCTTGTCTTCACTTGTCTCAAGAGGGTATAACTCTGCTTAGGACTGCACTGTTGAAACCCTGTGAAATCTGTGTAACCAGTGGCAACAGTAGAATCAGAGAAGCACGTGTGCACACTGACGGGAACAAAGCTAATGGGGTTACTCCAAGACTGTGTAAGCAGAAAACCCAGGAGATATATCTATTAATGAGCTCCACCATTTCAGACTGATGATGGAGACGCAAATGCTTGTTTATTGATCGATTTAAAACATTTCATCCCACAGTAGCCTGACCTAAAAAGTTCTCAAGGTGGTTGGGTTGGAAGGCTCCCTCCTGCCAACATTCTATGTGCCTACAAATCTAGCATGTGAAAGAAAAAGTCTGGATTGGAATGTTCTCTGTGACCCATTAAGTGGTGTGTTTGCCAAGTATATAACATATGGGAACGTACAAATGTTCATTTCCCTCCCTGCTGTCTCTCCTTCGAGCTGTGTGGTTTCTGCTGGTCAGTTTCAGGTCTTAGAGTGCAATCCAGATTTGGGGGGGGGGAGTGCTAAGGCACCTGTGGACAATATGGCAAAAGTGGGTAATTTGAAGAAGAAGAAGGGTTTGGATTTATATCCCCCTTTCTCTCCTGTAGGAGACTCAAAAGGGGCTTACAATCTCCTTTCCCTCCCCCCCGCCTCACAATAAATACCCTGTGAGGTGGGTGGGGCTGAGAGAGCTGGCGTGTTTTGGAGATCACCCAGCTGGCGTGTTTTGGAGGGCACCCCACGTTGTGTCCCTTACAGTGTTCTTTGTTTGAAATCAGGACAGTATTTACTGGAAACCAGGGCATGGGCTGTAACATTACAGTTTTTGTTGCGTTTATGTTTTCGTTCAGATCCAGAAAGTTTAACTTTGTTAGAAATGAGGGAGCTCCAGGTTTCGAAATGGTGGTTGCATATTGAGAAAAACATCTTTACCTTGAGTTTTTCACGGGAGTCTCTGAATATGCTAACCCCCATGGAGATTTATTTCCAGATGATCTGGAATATCAATTTCTCCTGAGCACAGCGCAACGCTCTTGCTCCCCGCTATACCATGGGATTATTCCCCAGAAAACAAGCCTAGCTGTATATTTGGAACAACTACTCAACTACGAGAGTAGATGGGTCATAACCAGAGCAAGGTGCAACTCCTTCCCCTCAGTCTTTTCCTGGGGAGGGCTTGCTTTCTCTCTGGGTAAACTGCTGCCACCACCTGATCATTTGAGGACTGCCCACTGGGGAAGATCAGGGTTCCCTGGCTTCCTTTCCAACCGTGAGGCCTCTGCCTCAGTTTTCCCTTGGTTTTCCTCTCCTGGGTTCCACAGGGTAGACTGGAGGTCCTGGAGGAAAAGCTGCTCAGCCTTCCTCCCCCTCCTATTTAGATAGCACAATCAAGACAGTGGGGCACTCGTAGTACAGAGAACCGTATTTATTAAAAATAAAAGCCCACAAAACCCACCACAACCAGTTGAATCTGGCCATGAAAGCCTTCAACAATACACTGAGTTTCACATTTTCTGCCTTTGCGGAATCATTTCTGCATGGGTTTGTTAGTGAAAGAACCTCTTAACTCTGTAGGGCAGTGGTGGCGAACCTGAGGTGGCACTCAGAGCCCTCTCTATGGGCACACGCCACCCCCACCCCCACCCTCACACATCTAGGCTGGCCTGGGCCATTGGGCTCTATTAGCATTAAACCTGAGACCTAGTTTTGGGGAAGCAGTGTAGGTAACCCTGTTAATCGCTGTTAAACCTGACTGATTTTCATGCGAAGAACTACAGCGCGATCCTTTACCTGGGAGTAAGCTCAGTTGTTGGCAGTGGGGCTTGCTTCTGAGTAAACCCTCCTAGGGTCGTGATTCACCCATTGGAAGAGTTGCACGATTGCTTCAAAGCAAAGCCACCGACTACCACCAAGCTTACTCCCGAGCCAACTGTTTTTTCTAAACTAAAACCTCAGTATTCAACTTAAATTGCTGTGTTGGCACTTTGCAATAAATAAGTGGGTTTTGGGTTGCAATTTGGGCACTCGGTCTTGAAAAGGTTCGCTATCACTGCTGTAGGGAATTCCTGGTTGCACTACAGAGAACTTTGGTGTTCATTCTCAATGAGAAAGGCAGATTGTCAATGATGTAAACAAATATGGGTATTGTAGAGCATGTCCTTGTTTCACGTATTGCATGAAATTCATACTGAATTCTGTCCTGGAACTTTTGGTACCGAGACAGTGGTATGCAGGTCACTTTTCGCAGGAGCTTGGCTTTCATCACTGATGCTGTTGTTGAAGGACCTGTTGATAAGTTTCTGAGGAACTCCAGGGTGTTTTTTTAAACCGTGTTTTAAAAACCTTCGCTTCAGAGAAAGTAGCTCATGCCATGGGTTCATGGGGATTTCAGCATCACTTAAAAGCTCTCTTTTGTTCCTTAAACACCTTCAGCAACATATGAGCTGTCCTGTCAGCAGAATCCACTGGTTATCAACATAACTGGCAATCTGGCGGTTCGCCAAATCAGCTCAGCTGTGTTCAACTTCTCCTCTCTTTCTGTGGGCATTTCCGCGGTGGCCCTGCGGACGCATTCTTCCTCAGATGCTTCTAACCCAAGCAATTGCCTCCCGGAAAACGAGGGAAGCCGCCACGAGAAATACAGGTAATTGAATGTTTTAGATTAACACACTTATGTTGCAGTTAACTGCTCAAGCTGAAATAAAAAATTAGCAGAATTCAGTGAAAGAACAAAATGTGATGTAACGTGAATGATTGATTAGCCCCGTTTAGTTTCAACAGTTCCGCAGCCTGAGAGGTTCCCAGATTTGTTGTGGCTGACAGACCTTTCACTTCATTGCGCATGGGAAATGCTTCATAGGGCAGGGCTTAGAGGACGCTTGGAGACTCACTGTAGTTTCAAGGCCACCGTATGTTATGACTAAAACAGTGGTTCTCAACCTGGGGGTTGGGACCCCTTTGGGGGTCAAACGACGCTTTCACAGGGGTCGCCTAAGACTCTCTGCATCAGTGTTCTCCATCTGTAAAATGGATAAATGTTAGGGTTGGGGGTCACCACAACATGAGGAACTGTATTAAAGGGTCGCGGCATTAGGAAGGTTGAGAACCACTGGACTAAAACTAAAACGGTACAACATCTAAACAGCTTTGTTCTTTTTTATCTGACCTATTAGTGTTGTTTGTATCAGTCGAACAGGTTGCTCTACAGGAACTGTAGACTATTTCAGTGTAAGAGTTTTAAGCTTACACTGTCCCCAAAGACAAGCCAAATGGAACAGCTCAGCAGGTGGGACAAAAGATTAGTGTGCCCCCTCCCTGGCCCTCTCTAAAAGATCCTTTACGGCCAGAGATCCATCTCATCCCCATGACATTATCAGACTCTAATGCCATTCCTTCTTCCTTAATGGAAAAACCTTTTGATGAGTGAACACAGTCACTGGCTGCTCCATATCTGACTCTTTACTTAATCCTGTACTTTACCCCCAGTGAAACATGCACAGCCTCAACTTTTCCTCAGTCAAGGTTACACACAAGCTGAAGGTCACACGTGTGGCTCAAGGCAGGGGTCTCCCAACTTTTTGAGTCTGCAGGCCCATTTGGAATTTTGACAAAGTAGCTGCCGTAGGAGGTGAAGCCAACCACAAAATGATTGGAACATCTTAATTTCAATAAGCCAGTGCAGATCCTTGTGTTATGGTGGTGGCTGCTGCCAAAACAACATTTTTCAAAAATCTGCCCAGCCATTCAAATCTCCAGTAGTCAGTGAGAAGCCTTGTCGAGCAAAAGCCCTTCTTGGCCCCACCCACTTCCTGAAAATATTTGGTGAGGACCAGGAAAGGACCACGGGCACGATTTCTCATTTCATGTCAGGGGGATGCTATCTAGTTGGTTGATAGGTATTCCCAGAACCATGGATCTGCTTAAAATAACACTTTGCTGCTGCTATTGAGATATATGTAACTAGCCTGTTATATGCAACCGCTGCCATCTGTGCATTCTTCCCTTGATCTTTGTTTTATGGCTTCACACACTTGTAGACAGCTAGGATTCCCCTGGCCCTCTTGTCCCATGGGAATAATGTTGCTTTCGTTATCTCGTGGGGCAGGAAGCCAGGTGAACTTGGTGGACCTTGGTATGATCTACCATGGCTTTCCTTGTATTATTATGTTCTTATACTCTCTGTGTTCTATTTTGCTCACCACAAAATTCACCTCTCAGCAGCAACCCCAAAGCTTTTATACTTGGTGTCCTAAGAATGTCTTGTATCTCAGGGGAAGGTTTAGTTCAGTACAAGTCTGGTTCCTCAGAGAAGGCTGTGTGAGTCACCTCGGCTCCAAGAAAAAGATCTGTAAATAGGCCTTTGGTGTGATCTAAATTCCTATTTTCCAAAAATCCTGGGCCTTCTCTTTGTGAGTTAATTTGTTTCTAAAACAACACATGGGCTTTTATAATATCTTCCTTTTCATTCAGAATAACATATAACATTTCTTTACTTATAATATCTTTACTTATAATATTTTCCTTTTCATTCAGAATAACAGATAACATTTCTTTACTGAAGGGTGAAAGCTGTCATTTGGTAGTCGCTCTCTTCTTTGACTCTCTACCTTGCCATTTTCCTCCCCTCTCCTGTCCCTGGTCGTTTCCCCACTTACCTCGACCACCCTTTGCTGCGCGCTGCTCCCAGCGTGCGTCATTTCTGGTGCGCTCCTGGGCTTCCCCACGACCCTGCACTCTGCGCGGGGTCATCAAAAGGCGCCGTTTTGAGGAGCGCCAGGAATGACGCGCGCTGAGGGGGCATGACAGCGGCAGCATCGGGGCAGCTGCATTGTCGCCGCCCCTGTAGTGGGGAGTGGTGGGGGACCCCATGCTACTTGGGGAGAGTAGCACGCAGCAGCAGGTAAGTGGGGAAACAACCCCTGATATCTTAAAATGTTTATATTGTAGCACTATTTTCCCCTCATAAATTATGTTTTGCCTTCTGTTCTTGTTTGCCCCTTCAACCTCTCTGCCTCTGCATATCTTTGTGAAGCCACAAGAGTTATTCAACTCTGTGGTGGGTTTATAACTGCTGAATTTTGAGGCATAAGCTTTTTATAGGTTTTTTTTTTCTCATGGCCCTTTTCTAGAATTAAAAGGGTTGAGCTGGTCTTCTCTTTATGATTTATTAATGAGCCTTTCTAAGACGATTTCATGGGCTATTATAATCTGTTCCTTTTCATTCAGAAAATCAATAGCGCAGATAACATTTCTGTAGGCTACTTCGGGGTGAAAGGCTCCTGGCTCTTACTGAGTAACCCACATTTTTAAAGCAAATAAAGGATGAGATAGGCATGGGGATAGGGAACATGCCAGGGATCCATTGGATTTAACAAAATTTACAGAGCAGCAGTTTGGGGAATTGCAAGAGGCCACCAGCCTAAAATTAACCAAAACCAAGCCGCAAAAGGAATGCTCTCTGTCATATGTATCTAGCACTAAACACTAAAAGGAAATGTGGATTTTGAAGGAAGCAGGAGATACATAAATCTATGGCATTTGGGTAATGGCTCATTACATTCTGGAATGGAAGAACTGGATTTTTCACCGTATGTAGTACACAAGATATGCAGGCCTGACTTTGCGGCCTTGTCAGCTCTGCCAGGCAGACAGGAAACCCAGGAAGTCTGCTGAACACAACCAGATTGCGTTTGAGTGCTGCAGGCTGTATAGTCACTCTTTCTCAGCCTAATCTACCTTACAGGGCTGTTGATGTTGTTATGTGGATAAAATGGAGGAGGGAAGAACGATGGATATATTAAGATTTGGGTATATAAAAATGGGATATAAATAATAATAAGAGACAGAGTTTGGATTTATACCCCGCCTTTCTCTCCTGTAAGGAGACTCAAGGTGGCTTACAAACTCCTATCCTTTTCTCGCCTCACAACAGACACCTTGTGAGGCAGGTGGGACTGAGAGAGTTCTGTGTGAACCCAAGGTCACCCAGCAGTAATGTAGGAGTGGGGAAACAAATCTGGTTCACCAGATGAGAGTCTGCTGCTCATGTGGAGGAGTGGGGAATCAAGCTCCGCATTAGAGTCGACCTGCTCTTAATGAATACACCACACTGCCTCTCATGATCGATTCAGGCATTAGTGTTAGATAGGTACCACACTGATGGTGGCAGGTGCAGTAGGGCTGCCCCTCCCCAGGTAGCACCTGGAGATCTTCCACTGTTTCAGTTGATCTCCAGATGACCAAGATCAGTTCCCCTGGAGAAGATGGCTGCTTTGGAGAGTGGACTCTATGGCATCATACCTTGCTGAGGTCCCTCTCCTCTCCAGGCTCCACCCCCAAATCTCTAAGGATTTCTCAATGCAGAGCTGGCAACCCTAATCTAAGGTTGGAGATGTAATTTAGTGGTAGAGAAGGTTCCTTTTCCAAGACCTGGGAGCACAGAGAGAAAACGTGTGTGTCTTTCAGATTTCTTCTGTTTCTGCTTCTGTAGAACGTGCAAAGTAGCCCCGCAAGAACTATGTCAAATCTTGCTGTGATCCATGCTAATCCAACAGACTGGCAGAATCAGTGCCGGCTGTGTGAGTCCATTTATTTGGCATAAATACTGAATGATTCTGGATTCTGGAGTTTCTTCTTTCCCTATTGTTTTCATTACAAAAAATCAACTGTGGGAGAAGCTGTTGTTGAGGTCCTGTTTTGTCTTGGAAGACCTACAGAGTAAGAATTGCACCCTGCCAAATCAGATGGGAATGGATTTAGAAGGGGGTAACTCCTTTTGGTTGGCACTGTTGGTCCTTTAGTGACCATATTGTCTCGTCATGGCGCTGAATAGAATGCGGCTCTTCTGCAGGGTGAGAATTTACATCTGGATTCTCTTTGCCCTTTTTCTGTCTCTTCCCCCCTACAGTTGCACGCCAAACACCTGCGGAGAACAAGGCATCTGTGCGCTGCCACGTATCCATCATTCTGCGGTGGTCAACTGCACCCCTAGCAATCAGGGGTTCACACAGTGCTTCATTACTTGTGAAAAGGGGTTTGTCCTACATGCCAGTCAAGGGCAAATGCTGCGCTCAGGACAGGTGAGTCGAGGGAGCTCTAACCATGACATTCCAGATTCGCTCTCCCCAACAGTGAGTTTTAAACTGTTGCACCAAATTGGCTGTCTGCAGAACTTTGTCACATCCAGCCATGTTGTTCCATTGAGTACTGTCAGCACTTAAGGAATTGCATTAAAGCACAGGTGTCAAACTTGCGGCCCTCCAGATGTTATGGACTACAGTTCCCATCATCCCCTGCCAGCATGGGAACTGTAGTCCATGACATCTGGAGGGCCGTAAGTTTGACATCTGTGCATTAAAGGGTCTACTGATGATGCTTATGGTACCACCAGTGAAACCTCTGGCACCTGCCTATTGTCTGGGCTGATGAGTCTGGATGGAATGTTCATAAATATCCTGGCTGCTGAGGGATGTTGTTAGTAATAGTGGAATGTCTTTTGTAAAACATACAACATGAAATTAAAATGAAAATACAATAAAAACAAAAACATAATAAATAAAAAATTAAAATAATAAAATAAAAATTGAAGAATCTCCAGTGTCACAGCTGGAAAAAATGTTGGAAAAATTTCACACTCAAGAGCTGAAAATGAGATGAGATCCCCCCCCCTTGTGGTTTTCTGAACCAAAACAGTCTTGGGGAAGGTATTTCTCTCTTTTTGCAGCTTCAAGTACACAGAAACTAGGAAAGCCAAATCTGACTCACTAAAACAATTTAAAAATTCCTGTAAAATGTGTTGTGTACTTTGCAAGTCAAGGGGAGGAGCCAACGTTGCTAATCTCTCCTTATGATGCTTTTGAAGAATTCAAAATGTATTCCCTATTAAAATGAGTTGTTGCCTAAATTGCTAAACTACTGGCCGTTTTCAGATTGCCCCAGTTCTCTGCAGTCCCATCCATAGAAACTGGTAGTCATTTTAAATTTTTTATTTCTTAGAAAGAAATCCTGCTGACTTGCAATTCTGGGCAGTGGGACCGATCTGTGACTTGTGACCCCGTTGACTGCCAGATTCCTGACCAGTCAAATGTGCTTTATGCTGAGTTCTCTTGCCCTAAAGGAACCACCTTCCTGAAGCGATGCTGCTTCTCCTGCATCAAGCCGGCTAAGCTTCAAGGTAAGTCTCTGGCTTTTGAGCAGGGTTCTTCTTTAAGGATGCCTTTAAGAGCAACTTGAAAATTATGTCTATATTCCACATCGTATCTGTGCCTTTCCAGTGGGAGCATTCTCATCTTCCCTCTGGTACAGTGCAAGAACTATACACTTAAGGGAGCCAATGTGGCGTAGTAGATCCTGGACTAGATTCCCCACCTCTAATGTAGAAGCTTCCTGTATGACCTTGGGCCTGTCACAGACTCTCAGCCAAGTCTATTTCACGGGTAGTTGTGTGAAAACGGAGGAGGGGAGAAGAGTCTTGAAGTCTTTGGGTCCAGCTGCAGAGAAGATCAAGATATAAATAAATAAACGTATGCAAATGCGTAATCATCAGGGATCTTTGGGGAAGATGAGAAAATTCCCTTTGTTGAAGGGGGCATGGAAGTCCAGTTTGTTGAAAGTGAAAGAGGACATGTTCAAAGAAATTAATGACATCTTGACGCTTGGTGGTCTTTGTGTGCTCTGAAAAATCTCTTTGTATAACATGATTAAATTCAGTAAATAGGTGTCCAGCTTAAGTTTCAACACCCCCACTGTTCTGTTTTTTTTGTTTTAGAAATATAAACGAAGAATCAAAACAAATGTTCATCTTCGTGGTATTATGTGTGGTCCCACATTGGACTGCAAATATGCAGGCCTGCTGTGGAGAAGATTATCAAGCTATTTGTTGTTGTGGGTTTTCCGGGCTGTGTGGCCGTGGCGTGGTAGATCTTGTTCCTAACGTTTCACCTGCATCTGAGAAATCTCTGTGACACACCTCTGAAGATGCCAGCCACAGATGCAGGCGAAACGTTAGGAACAAGATCTACCAGACCACGGCCACACAGCCTGGAAAGTCCACAACAACCAGTTGAGTCTGGCCGTGAAAGCCTTCGACAATGTATCAAGCTAGTCTTTAGACATTCTTGTAGCAACAGAGTGCTTTCTCCCCCTCTTCCTTGGAGCTGTATGTAGGAAGATTACCTGCCGAAAAGTTATGAGATCGGAGGGGGAGGGACCAATCCTTTCAGTTCTCTTTTCACCACTGCATTGACAGGACATAAGCTTTTGGAATTCCTGGATCTCTGTCAGTTTATTGTCTTGTCATTTGAAATCAACATGGAGAAAAAAGGGCTGGCTCTTTTCAAAAAGTGCTGCAAATGTGGGGTGAAAGTGGCAAAAACAATTGTCACACAGACAATTCTTCACCCCAGTGAGGGGAAGGCAGCAGCTCCCCTTGAAAGTGGTCCCATGATCTGCCCTGGCAGGTGTCCAGGGAATCTTCTCATCGGCAGATTCTCAATATCATGCTGAGTGCTACGATATTTCTTCCTGAGGTCATTATGGACCTTGACCATACCTTCCGTCATTCTACCCAGGGAGGCCTCTTTGTAGTTGTAGCAGGAGCAGATCTCCTTAAGTGAATGGAGTGAGACATGTAATTGATACCTCCTCATAGACCATGGCTTTGGCCATTTGCCTCCGCAGGCTTATTGGACTGAGATCCTCTGAGTTGGCACATGATGGCAAACTAAGATTGGAGGATATTTCCTTTGATGGGAAAAACCTGTTCAATCCTAAAATGGTTGATATCCTCCAGGTCCTAAAAAAAGAATATGGCTAAATCTCTAGCCAGTCAACCTCCCATTATAGATCTTGGTATGCTCCACGCTTTACTCAACACCAGTGCCAGTCCCTCTTCACCCCTTCTATGGGTTTTGGGCACAAAATTGACTGTCCTTTGGTTAACGAGGGCCCAAGAAGTTCTCTGCTGCCCAGAGAGGTAGAAAGGGTGGTCGTTCCCCTCCCCCATCTAATGGTAAGCAAAAGAAAGCATGATCAGATAATAGATGGTTCTTTGATTGAGTCTTGCATTTCTCTGGGGAGTCCGTCACTGGGGAGTCCGTCTTTTGGGGATTCCGTCACTGGCAATACATGGGTGTTACATATAATAGGCGTTGGTTATTTTCTGAAATTGGAGTTGGTCCCTTCTTGGAATTGAAATATATGAGGTGTGACTTGAATTGTTGCAGGCCGTTGACTCGCTGCTTCAGATGGGTGCAATTTTGGAAGTTCCCTTCAGCCAAGCTAAAATTGGGCTTTGAGATATTTTTTGATCGATAAGAAATCAGTTGGCAAGCACCCCATTTTGGACCTTTGCCCTCTCAATAAGCAACTGACATTGGGTGCCTGGTTTGCAGTCATTGGGTGCCTGGTTTGATGCATCTCTTTACATCCTGACTGCAGCCAGCACCTCAGATTTCAGGGTGGCAATTTTTTTTTTACTAATACACGGTGCTACCTTTTGGCCTTGTGACAGCACCGTGGTTATTCACTAAGTGCATGGCTGTAGTGGTAGCCCATCTAGCTACAGAGGGATGTAACATTTTTCTGAACCTAGATGATTGGTAGCTGGTGGGTGATACAAAAGAGCTTGTGGCTCCCCAGGTAAAAGTTACCCGGGAAACCCTTGTATTTTTAGAATTAATGGTAAATGAAGAGAAATTGTTTATGGCCTACTACTTCCATAGACTTCCATGTGCATTGAGCAGCTATCCAAGCTGTTGCTTCTTGTATGTTATATTAGTATGTGTGGCGAAACTGTATCAATTTCTCTATAGACAGTGTATCTGAATGTGGTTCTGAGAGCCAACGCAGTGTAGTGGTTAAGAGCAGGTGGATTCTAATTGGGGCACCAGGTTTGATTCCCCACTCCTCCACCTGAGAGGCTTATCTGGTGAACCAGATGTGTTTCCGCACTCCTACATTCCTGCGGGGGTGACCTTGGGCTAGTCACAGTTCTTTGGAACTCTCTCAGCCCCACCTACCTCTCAAGGGGTCTGTTGTGGGGAGAGGAAGGTAAAGGCAGAGGTGGGATGCAGCCTATTCGCACCTATTCGGTAGAACCGGTTGTTAAAATTTTCTCAGTTTGGAGAACCGGTTGTTAATGATTAACTCCACTAGGAACAAGGGGGTAATCTCTGTCCTTGGGTACAACAAATCTCATCAAGTGAGGAATGCCCACCCCGCTCTGGAACTGCCCAGCTCTGGAATGCCCCACCCCCGGAATGCCCAGGCCACGCCCTCACCACGTCACGCCCCACCCGACCCACCACCATCAGAACCTATTGTTAAAATTTTTGAATCCCACCACTGGGTAAAGGGGCTTGTAAGTCACCTTGAGTCTCCTTACAGGAGAGAAAGGTGGGGTATAAATCCAAACTCCTCTTCTTCTTCTCGAACAGAGCCCACAAAACTTAAGGTGGGATATAAATCCAAACTCTTCTTCTTCTCCTCGAACAGAGCCCACAAAACTTACCTCAGTGCATGAAGGAACTATTTCTCCTCTACAGCCACTCATTCACCTCTTAGCTGTATATGTGTTTTCTCATGTTTTAATGGTGGCTGAAGCCAAATGTTGCAGTGAGAAATTCTCCTTAGTGATAATTTTGTAATCACTGTTGCAGGGCAGTAATCCACATGCCAGTAATAGGGATTTTTTTTTCCTGGTGAGGAGGCAATATCTTAGGGATAGAAGATCCACTTATGCTGGAGGAAGGCTTCACACTTTGTGGAACTGAGTGGTAGGATACAGGCCTCTGTCTCTCTGTGTTGGCAGTGGCTGTTTTTTAAACAAAATTATTTACTCTTGTGCAGAGAATGTTGGAGGCTTTCCCTGCTAGTTACCAGAATTAAATTTTTGGCTGCCACTGGTGACATGATGAATATGCTTGAGGAACTTGGAAGTGGGTATTTCCTTCAAGAGGCCTCTGGGTCCCTGTTTGGGAAGACAGCCACTTTTTCCAATAAAAGGCCCAACTGTGACTACAGCATCTCTCCAGTTTCTTAGATCTGAGGGTGCTGGAAGCAGATCCCCCAGTCTCTGTGCCTTCACCCCAGTTGCCCCTGGCAGCTTGGCCCAAGCTCGCCTGGTGCTGATTGGGCTCAACAAACTCAAAAGACATCTTTGAAATGAAATCTGTGTGGTGAAACGGAGGCCTCCAAGAGGGGGTCATTTCTTAAAGGGAAGGGTTTCAACAGGGTAAAACCTCGTACAGGATTTACTACTGACCCATTTCACATCCCAGATTGTGAGTGAACAATTCTTTTTATTAGGGACTAACTATGTATTGCATTTATACCTGGGATGTTCCTGGGTCAGATGAAATAAAGTCTTTAGAAGCTCTACATTTTCCTGGCATTCAGGGGTCTGATTAGTATTGGGGCTGCTGGAAGAGGGGGCTTAGGCCTCCCAACCCTCCACCCCAATGCTGTTTTCCTGACCTGAAATGGCACCAGGGAACTGCTATTTTCTCCATTTGGGAAACATAATGTATAACCCAGCAATGTATCCTGAGCTCCCAGCAGGAGAAACAGTGGCTACTCTGGGACCTTTCAGGTAAGGAAAATGGTATGTGATGGATACTATTCAGAGAATGTGAATGTGAAATGGTATGTGGGGAATGGTGCAGGAAAAGAAATTCTACCTAAACGGCTGCACTCTGCGTCGGCAGAGTTGCTGGAAGTCCCTGGCCCTTCAATGATGTGGCTGGCCTCTATCTGGGCCAAGGCCTTTACGGCCCTGGCCCCTGCCTGGTGGAATGCTCTTCCTCCAGCTGTCTGGGCCCTGCGGGATCTTAGTGAGTTCCTCAGGGCCTATAAGACTGAGCTATTCCACCAGGCTTTTGGTGAGGCCGGCCGCGGATTGGCTGCCTCCTTGTGAGGCCCTGTCATAGTGTCATCTCTGGCAGTGCCCTATATTAGTTCCATCTGGGGCGCTGCCAGTCCCTCCCCGCCTTAAGACCGGGTGCCGCTAATATGGGGATGTTATGCTGCATGCTGATTTTAATTTAGAGGTTTAGAGGTAATTTAAGTTATTTATTGACTGCTCTTTAGTTTTGTGTTGTGAACCACCTAGAGCCCTATGGGGATGAGGTGGTCTATGAAATCTAATGAATAAAACAAACAAACAAAAATTAGGAAGAACTTCCTGGCAGTAGGGGCTGTTCAACAGTGGAATATTCTGCCTTGGGGGCAGAGGGAGGAAGGGGGGGGTAGTCTCCTTCTTTGGAGGTTTTTAAAGTGAGGCTGAGTGGCCATCTGCCAAAAATGCTTTGATTGTGTAATCCTGCATGTCAGGTGGTTGGACTTGATGGCCCTTGTGGTCTCTTCCAACTCTATAATTCTATGATTCTGTTAATATCTCTTCCTGATGCACTGCAGCATGAATACCTGGAAATTATACAGTTCCAGAACACATCTCTTGACGTGACCCGGGAAAACCCCAGGGAAAACATAATATGCTATTAGGCCCTTAGTTGTGTGATCTTCTAGGAAATTTATGTGTTGGCTTTTGTGTGTTTTCTGGGCTGTGTGGCTGTAGTCTGGTCGTTTTTGCTCCTAACGTTTCGCCTGCATCTATGGCTGGCATCTTCAGAGGCATGTCACAGAAAGATGTGTTTCTCTCTGTGACCCAGTGAAAAAGAAACAAATCTTACTGTGACATGCCTCTGAAGATGCTAGCCATAGATGTGGGTGAAACGTTAGGAGCAAAAACTACAAGACCATGGCCACACAGTCCAGAAAACACACAACAACCCATTGATTGTGGTTGTGAAAGACTTCGACAATATATTAGGGTGTTGTTTGCCTGGTAAAATATTGTGCCCCATACTTCCCATCTGGCACAGGGAAGGGTGGCAAGGGCTGGGAATAACCAGGGTGGGGTGCAGCTCACGGTGGTCTCACATAGCCTTTGTTTGAATGGGCTCTGTTTCTTTCTCTCTCTCTTGGAGTTAGGAATGAGTCAGTGGCTGACCTGCCTGGAGGATGGCCTCTGGTCACTCCCAGAAGCTTACTGCAAGTTAGAGTGTGACACTCCACCGCCGGTCGCCAATGCTAAACTGCTGTTCTCCCAGTGCATGCAGGGGACCCATGACGTCGGTTCTGTCTGCCGGTACAAATGCAAGCCTGGATACCACGTGGCAGAAACCACTGAGGGAAAGTCCAGGAAGTGAGTAGAACAAACATTTCATCTTCCTTCACTATTTCCCTATTGTTCCCTGTCTCAGCACAAATCAGCACTAAACGTGCGGAAATACTAGGCTAAGACTTCTTTTTAAAATATAGCATCATCTGCATTCCTTGGAAGGTACACAGGAAATCAAACATCATTTTCCCCTCACCATGGGCGATTCCGCACACAGGTAAAATAGGTTTGACCCAGTTCCCTGAGAAGGGTACTAACCTAGGTCAAAGCCATTGTTGTTCCCCACTGCAACCAGCTTGATCCCAGCTCGGAGGGCGGAATCATCCTGTACCTCTTTGCCGCTCCGTTCCGATTGGCTACTGTTCTACGGCCATGTTCCATCTATCCCCACACACGTTATAAAAAAAAACAGCCACAGGAATGGAGGGACGCAGGTGGTGTTTTTGGATTGGCCGCTTACATTGGTACGCGGAAATTGTGCACTGTTTGTGCGACCAGCCATCGCTTCGAACTCAAGAAAGAAGGGGGGGGGATTAGGCGCGATTTTTGCCGCAGCGGTTCTCCAGCTGTACGCATGCCCAAAACACTCAGCTGTGATTGGCTGAATGGGGGACTCCTGGCACCAGAGATTCCGCACTTTACTGGAATCGAGCTGAGTTCGAGCGTGGTTCCCTGAAAAAGTAGTAGTTCTCAACTGGAAATTTGACTGTTACACGGGGCGAAGCTGGTACAAAACCACGTCGATCCCAGTGGTTGTGTGGAGCACTTAGGTTGAATGCAGCTCGAACTTAGGTCGATAACACAAGTGCGGAATCGACCCATGACATGTGCATTGGAGTAGACCAAGGACTCCATGTTCATCCATTCAGTCATTTCAGTTTAAGACATGACTAAATTTGGGTTATCTACCCAGGAGATGTATATCTAATGTTGGACGAGGCACAGAGGCAGCAAGGTTTTGTTGCCAAAAGGACGAACAAAATTAGTATCTAAGGAGCCACAGAAGGGCAGGCAGAGAGGTGTAAGGTCAGCTGATATATTTGGGGCAGGCTTCCTAATGTGTTGAGATGAATGATAAAGTCAGGGGAGGGACTGTGGCTTATTGGTGGAGCATGTACTTGGCATGCAGAAAGCTCTCTGGCTTAATCCCTGGCATCTCCAGTTAAAAGGATCCGGTAAGTGTGTGGATGTGGAAGATCCCTATTTGAGACCCTTGAGAAAGCCATTGCCAATCACACCAACAGTGATTTGATGCAGTTTATCTGTGTGTGCGAACTGTAATGGCCTTTGGCTCTACACTATAGGTGTCAAACTCGCGGCCCTCCAGATGTTATGGACTACAGTTTCCCATCATCCCCTGCCAGCATCATGATGGGAACTGTAGTCCATAACATCTGGAGGGCCGCGAGTTTGACACCTGTGCTCTACACGGTAAAAGCTGTGTACCTACCTACCTACCGACTATGGCCCTTTTCGCACGGCAAATGTAAAGCAGGTTGCAGGTGGGATAAATGAACGTGTTGTAGCCCTGGACTATTTGCCTGGCTGAGCGTCTCGTGGTCAGCAAGCACATTGGCCAGGGCGTGCGCCTTCGCATAGAGGCGCTTTTTCTTTTTCACTCACCTCCCTTCACTGCGTAGCTTCAAAGCCAGGCAGGCATGGACCCCCGCAGCCATGCTGCCATCTCTGTGCCCCTCTGCAGCTCCACAGCAGAGGTGGGGACTGAAAAAAAAGGGAAGCGCAGCCAAGTAATGTGCTTCCCGGGGCAGCCGTTTGCTCGGCTGCAGCTGCAATCCACATTCAAACAAGAGAATCACAGATAGTGTGATTCTTGAAAAACCTGGGTTGTGGGGTGGGGGAACACGGAGCAGACTCTCATTAGGAGCGGGATCTGTGTGAAGTCCCCCCCACGGGTTTTATACCATGGTTAGCCCGCGTTTATTGGCCCGTGCGGAAAGGGCCTACGATAGACCTATGTTCTACGACAGGCAGTTTCATGTTTTTATGTATATGTGTTTATCTACTTTGTGTAAGCCATGCTTCAACCAGAATGAGAGACATAGTGCCTGGCAAATGAACTCATCCTAGAATTGTTTGAGTTATGGGATGACTGGAGTTGGAAGCTCTAAGTAAGGGATGCCTTTGGAGCCAGGAGTTGAAGCTCACGGGGTGTCCTCTCACAATGTCTCTCCTAGACTTCTGAATAAGGAGCAAGACTATGCTGCTTGTTAAACTACTTACGATCTAAGGATTCATGTTTTATGAGTTGTTTATTGGCCTGTTTAAAACTGTTTATTTTGATAGTTGTTTCTAGAGTTTGCAGGCAAGTTCCAGTGGTTTTAAATCGGTTTGTAAACGGCCTCGAGTGCACAGCAGGAATGGGCTAAAATAGGAATCTTTTAAATAAATAAATGCTCCTAGATTTCAAAGGTTTACATTCGGTTAAGAGATTGTTTAGCGACGACTTCTCTGCACCCGCAGTTCAAGTTCTTTGGCAAGGAGAACCCAAATTCTGTGTTTAGAAATATTGTGGAAAGTCAATTTGCGTGTATTCACTTGCATACTCTATTCTAGCCTGGATTCAGATGGAAGGATTTCAGTACCCCAAGTGTAACTTTCTTGCCTTCCTCCTCCTCCACTCTCATCTAAAATGCCCCCAAATGCTGCTGCTGGGGGACATGGGACCCCCTAGAACAACAGGTTGGGTGGCATTTGGAATTGCAACAGAAGTATAGAGGTAAGAAAGGTGCACCTGAATTTCTTTGCTCATTCAAGTCATTCATCTTTCTTTGGCAATGAAAGTCTGAAAGGGAGAATAAATGCTGACTTTTAACATTACCCTTTACAAGTCTCAAACCTCCCCAAATTATGCCAATTAGTCCTCTAAATGTTTTATTTCCCCTTACTGTACTGGGGAGGGGATATCTCATGCATACTTTATCTCATACTTCAGTGAGTTCATGGCTGTGATTTTCTGTGCCTGTTAGTTGATGAAAGGGTGATTGAACATAACGAACGATTTGTTGAGATAACACATCAAAGAGAATCTTGTCATCACAAGTGTGCAGAAGATCTTCATTCCTGAGACCACGCTGAATTGAGTTGTAATGTGTGTTGTATTGATCAGAATCCAGGAAACTGCAGTTTAAAGCTACAGGTTTTTAAACAAGAGTTGTTTTTACCCCCTCCCACTCTTAGAAGTGACAATGGTAATTAAATACCAAATAGTCCCTGGAGAGGGGAGACTGAACCAAGCCGAAGTCAAACCTGATGGAAGGGTGTTTAGCTGCTTCCTGCCTTCACTGTGGCACCCAGCAGGTGGCAGTGATAGATGAGGGGAGGGGTTCTCAATTGAAGCCAGATCCAGGCATAATGAAGGGGAACCTGGCTATTTCATGGGCTTGCTTTGGCCCACTGATGTCAACTGTCTAGACCAGGGGACTGTCTAGACCAGGGGTGTCCAACTCTGGCGTTTCAGATACCAATTGGCCATGCAAGCAGGGGCTGATGAGAATTGTAGTCCATGAACAGTGTGCCAGAGTTGGGCACACTGGTCTAGATGGATAGATATTATGGAAGCAAGTCCCATTGAGCAAAACAGAATTGAGTAAACAAGCATACCATTGGGCTACAAGTATATATTTGGATGAACGACCCTGTGACGTAAGTGTGACTGAGAGAGTGGCAGACCTGAGGTCAACGTCGTTGCCAGAGCAGGAATTCAAACCTGGGTCTCCCAGCTCTTTGTCCAATACACTAATTGTAACATCACATGGGTTATATTTGACACAAAAACTCTAACACTCCTAACTGGAGAAGAACTTAAAAAGAGAAAAGTGGTGTCTATTTAATAGGTCAAAAGTCAAGTATGTTCTGATATCCAGTGTCACAGATATCTTTGGGCTGTAGTCCTAGTTGCCATGGCCTTGTTTCCATTCATACATAGCTGTTACCTGCTCTTATCTCCCCATAGGCCCATTTCTCTCTTCCCTGCTTTGATCCATGTGGGGGAAAATGTTCACATTTTAAAGAATTTTAAAATGTTCACATTTTAAAGAATTTTAAAGAAAAAGATCAAAACAGCACATATTTTATATGAATTTGCATAATTACACTGTCAAAACTTTTATTTAAATGTAGTGTTCTAGATTCTCAGTGGTATTGGATGTTTTTCAAAAGACAATATTATTCCTGGATCGAAAAAAATACCACAAATTTTAAATAGTTTGTATGAACAAAATTTGCATTACTTGGCAAGTTTGTAGGATTTGGATTACTCTGTGGCAGAATTTTAGCTTTCTGTTTTGCAGCAAAGCTGTTTCCCCAGCCTTCATCTAGCTCGTTGCTTCTGAGGTACATTAGGAAAGGAATAAAGTTTTATCCTTCCACTGCCATCACCAGAATCACCTGTCTGCCTATCCTGAGTCCTTGGAAGGAGATGAGGGAAAGGTATCAGGAGATGTAAACAGGACTCCAGTGGCACTTTATAGACTAACAACATTTCGTCCAGCACAATTTGCCATGGACTAGAGCCCATTTCCTCAGGTGCTAAAAGTAGATCCTCCCTTGGCAGTTATTTTGTATAGGAGTATGAAAAAACAGAACACCGGGGTCAAGGGGCCATGATATGCAGGAAGTCAAGGATGAAATATAATTATGCAAAATTCAAGTTGAATCAGGAAAAATACAGAGATCATTATGTAGTTCCCCCTGTACTGGGTGGAGAGTCCCAGGGTCTGCTAAAATAGCTACACCTGTCATGAGTGGGAGGTCGCCAGTTTTGGTTCCGAGGGGGAAGCAGTTGACACCCACTGGGGACAGGACAGTTCTTGCTAAGGGTTGTTTGCTCTTTGGCCCGGCCCTTCCATTGGACCTGCTGTTCTTTTGCATCTTTTGCATCCTAAATGGCTGAATGCATTGGAAAGGAACGACTACTTTCTTCTCTCCCCCCCCACCCCACATGTATTTATGACTTTTAAGTAATAATTCAGCAAACCCGCAAAAGTGTATTTTGCTTGCCTGGAGGAAAACAGGCTTTTTGAGAGGTCCCTTGGTATTCTGACCTGGGGTCAGTGGCATGTCTGACAGTCCCTCTGAGAATGTTGAAGACATGCAAAACTTCTGCATGGACCAGAGAACAGATTTCCCATTTCAAGATCCTTTTTATAAATACTTGCCACTTCCTGTGCCCAGTGTTTGTAAAGGAAGTAACCAGATTCAGTTGCACAATCTTCTGTTATTTTGACTTAAATTATTTCTTGGAAAGATATCAGTGTGTTCTCATCTACATGTCATCTATGAAAATAAGGACTCGTAGCTGGTGAATGGCTGAAAGTTCAGGAGGACATTTGCTATTCTTATTCACGTTTTCTGCAAACATTTGTATAGCCTACACTTACTTATTCTGTTCACTTTTCCTGAAAAGCAAGTCCCACTGGTATCAGCCATGGGAAATTATAAATTTCAACTTTTAGATTTGCATATTTTAGAGCAGTGGTTCTCAACCCTTTGGGGGTCGAACGACCCTTTCACAGGGGTCGCCTAAGACTCTCTGCATCAGTGTTCTCCATCTGTAAAATGGATAAATGTTAGGGTTGGGGGTCACCACAATATGAGGAACTGTATTAAAGGGTCACAGCATTAGGAAGGTTGAGAACCACTGTTTTAGAGCATTCATTGGGTAACCTCACAACAATTCCGTAAGATAAGTCATAATGTTTCCCATTATATGGATGAATACTGGACTGTGTTGATAATTCTTGTTCATATGAAGGTGTCCTGCAGAGTATGTCAGTGAAGTCCAGCTGTAGGCCATCAGAGAGGAGTATGCTTAGGAATCTGGAAATAGTTTAACATACTCTAGCCTGAGTACTCACAAAGCTTTCTACATGGCAGTGCCGTGTAGAGCCAGCATGGTGTAGTGTTTAAGTGCAGGAGGACTCAGAGGCATAGCTCCAAGATGGCGGGGGGTGCACGACACACTGGGCGCATGCCCCTGTGGGTGTGTGGCAGGGGCGTGGTAGGGGTGGGATGGGGTGTTCCGGGTGGGATGGGGCGGAGGATGCACCGGTGCACCCCGTGCTATGCCTCTGTGTGGACTCTAATCTAGAGAACTGGGTTTGATTCCCCACTCCTTTACACGAGTGGCGGAGTCTTATCTGGTGAACCAGATTTGTTTCCCCACTTCTACATTCCTGCTGGGTTACCGTGGACCAGTCACATGTCTCTCAGAACTCTCTCAGCCCCACCTACTTCACAAGGTGTCTGTTGCGGTGAGATGAAGGAAAAGGAGTTTGTAAGGTGCCTTGAGTCACCTTACAGAAGAGAAAGGTGGGGTATAAATTCAAACTCCTCCTCCTCCTTGTCTTCTTCTTCTATTGAAGGTGGCATCTAGTGGTCAAAAATGGATGATAAATTGTAAATTAGGTGGAGCTGAGTTCTAACAATGAAGAATTGAGGACTTATGAAAATTTTAGATAGAGAAAACTTCATCCTTCCTCCACATCTCTGCCAATTGTGAAAGCTTCAATAGATTCTTGTATACCTGCACACATAAATGTGGAGGAGGAACTATGTTCCTTTACTGTCATTTTCTACCCCGTTATCTTTATTCCAAACAAACCCCCTTCCTCTTCACTTGTGGCTTTAGGAGAGAATTGGGTTCTATATGTTTAGGAGAGTTGTCAGTTACCTGGGATTCCATGGTTCTTTCTCCCTGGGGCTTTTGTTTTGCTTTGATCTTGTATGGACTGCAGCTGCTTGTGTCATGCTTTCAGGGAGGATGCTAACACGGGAAATTTTCTCTTGCACCTTTTTCACAAGGAAAATTGTCAGTCCAAGCTGCTTTTACTTCCCTGTGAGGAAAACCTATGGGTACCTGTCTTCTAAAGAATGGACAGAAGCAGCCTAGGGGTGCTGGACACCAGATTTTCAGCAGGGAAATAGGCACAATGTTCAATATGTACACACTAGTGGGATGAATAATTTAGTATCCTTCCATCAGCCTTCCCCCAGCCTTTTTAAATTGCACATTTGGGCCTGCAAGGTGTTTAAAAAAGTGGTACTTATGCTGCAGCTTTTGAAGAACCATTCACAGGTACCATCAGCTAAAAGTGCCTCATTTACTTTCACCCCTGGTATGAAACCTGCAGCTCAGGCAAGCTTGCAACTTCCCTCTCCTTCTGGTAACAGCTGTTTCAAGGATGGAACCTCTTCTTCACCACAAGCCCCACTGGGCAACGGCTTTGCCCATTTACCTGTCCTGTGTTTCAAGAACCATATTTCTAAATGGTGCTCAGAAGAGCCACAGGTGATGGGGCTCCCAAGCGATTAAGTGAATATCAGTTTTTTAAAAAAAAATCTTGAGGACACAGCATTTTACACAGTGTAGCATAGAATTCCATTCAGATGATGTTCTATTTAGGCTTGATCAATACCCTAGAAATTCAGTAAAATTCGGATTTATTTGGGCATAAAATTATCTGTATGCCTGAATAAGACAAATAACATATTTGGATTTACCTGAATATTCGGGTATGACTGAAAAATTCGGGTCCATCTGATTTTTTTGTATTTTTTGTGTTTTTTTATGTTTTGGCCTAGTTTTAAAGCTAGTGGCACCAAAATTTCAGGGTATCATCCGGAGAGTCTTGGTGAAATTTGGTGAAATTTGGTTCAGGGGGGCCAAATTTATGGACCCCCAAAGAGTGCCCCCATCCCCCACTGTTTCCAATGGGAGCTAACAGGAGATGGGGCTACCCTTCTGAGGGTCCATAACTTTGGCCCGGATGATAGTCTCCGGATGATACCCTGAAATTTTGTTGCCACTAGCTTTAAAACTGTGCCCCCTGCAGGCTGAAACATGAAAAAACACCAAAAATACAAAAGGGTTCAAAAGTTTAAGAAACTCTACCTTAATGGGAAGTTGCTCATCAGCTACCAAATCTGCTGATGACATGAACAGAATGAGGAAAAGAGGTCCCAACTACTGCCTTTAAAAAGGCCTCAGGGATATTTTCAAAGCTTCTCAGTAATCAGTTGTCTAGCCCCATGGGTTACTAGCCCTTGATTTCTTTTAGTAGCTTATCTGCCAGCTTTGTATATTTTGTGGTATATTTATGGCCTGAAAGAAATAAAAGAAGTTGTTTACAAATACTTCCTATCTTGTTGTCTAGAGGCAATTCTTACTCACCATAAGCAACCATGCAAATAGATACTTACAAGCCTACAAAAAGATCTCCCCAATCCCTCAAGTTGTTCAGGACAACCATATTTCTAACCATTATTTATTTACTCCATTTAAAATCTATCTTTCTTGCCGCATTAGCCTGATAAAGCTGAACTTGTCGGAGCTTAGGTGCTAAGCTGGTAGGCATGGACCACCAAGGAGGATTGGGTATCCTATTTGGAGGAAGGCAGCAGCTAACCACTTCTGCTCTTATCTTGCCTGAAATGTCCTGTGGATGGGGGGTCATCTGAAGTCAGTTGGAACTCACCAGCAAGTTCTTTTTTCTTGCCGAGATTTATTCTGAGATTTCAAAACTGCTTACTGAACAAATGGGTGAGTTTCAGGTCTTCTTAATATTTCAGGAGAGTAACCGGGGGAAAAGTTCTGAGGAGAAAATATGGGACGGGTTGGGGGAGTGTGTGCATGTGTGCCCACATGAGAGAGGCAGTATGCGAGAGCCCACAGGCTTCTCGATGACATTTTAAAAAATTCTGTCTGTGGTTCTTCCTTTCTGTTAAAGCCCTTCTCAGGCTCTCTCTTCTTCTTTCTTGGTGAGACTGGTGAGGATGTCTGATCCCTCCCTGGCCCCATTTCCTTCAGTAAGACCCACTTTATTCAAACAGTGGAGTAGCTTGAAGTTAGATCATAAAAAGAGGCTGCATGTGGGGAAGGCAAACGGAAATAATCTACAGGGTGGGAGTTGGAAGTGCTTCAGAAAGGCCATCGCGGGTGAACGAGGATAGAGCGAGGATGACCAAGAGTGTGGAGTTTGGTAGCAGGCCATGTAACATTAACTGGAAATGTATACAGCCCTGTTAATATTTGTGCACTAAATGAATTCCAGAGCCTGTGCCAAGGAAACCCTGGGGCTTTTTTTCACTCTCTTTTTTTTCCTTTTGCCCTGTAAACTTTTTTAAAAGTCTTCCCACTAAACTGTGAAGACCGTCTAAATGTATTTTTGTATTTGCTTTTGCAAAACAACTTGCTCAGTTTGCATGCTATATTTTGAGCATGATTATGGGTTGACAGCTCACAACGCAGAGATCCTGTTGACCTCTTTAAGCATTACAGAGGGACAGGACTCGTCCGCTTCACTGTCTCTGCTCTTCCTGCTAGAGCAGATGTCATTTTTACTCCACAACAGGGAAACCATGACATCTTCATTTCTGTGTTTATTAACTTAGTCCCTCTTATCTAGCTGAGGATGCCGTTAGGTCTATAAGACATGCTGTATCACAATTCTTTTTAGTCCTGTACCAGGATGTTATAAATTCCTTAGTGATATGATAAGATCTTCCCTGCTTTGTAACTTTGCTGACCAGTTACTTTTATCACTGAGAGAC
This sequence comes from Sphaerodactylus townsendi, assembly GCF_021028975.2. Classification (NCBI taxonomy): domain Eukaryota; kingdom Metazoa; phylum Chordata; class Lepidosauria; order Squamata; family Sphaerodactylidae; genus Sphaerodactylus; species Sphaerodactylus townsendi. The sequence continues at coordinate 26,800,666 of NC_059429.1, forward strand.
TCCTTGATTTTCAGTTTATATAGTTCCCTTATTCTTTTATATCAAAATATAATATTCAAATCTATTTTCCTGTTCCCATAAACGCATATCGTTTTTTCAGTTTGAACAGAATTTCTCATTTTTCCCATACCAAACAGTATGGAACTAGGAGAAAAGCCACAGGTAAGCAAGCGGTACGAAAGAGGGTGTTTAGCTGCAGAAAGAAGTAATTAATTTTCAATTAATTAATCATGCCTTGAAAGACCAGCAGTAGTTTACTGAAAGTTAACCTGGATCACAAGTTAAACTGTACATTCTAAGATTTGCCAGTCCACATTAAGATAATGGCCTGTAGTCGCCTGTGAAGTTCCTCCAACAGAAGAGCATTTCTGCTTGCAGAAGAAAGGGGTGTGGGGTTTCTGATTTCCCCCTCCCATTGCAGACCTCCTCCTGTTTTGCTGCCTATGATGTTCACAAGAAACAAACATTTCAGAGGGTGAATCGGTCTTAAGCTGGAGGAGAGTCCTCCGTGCAATTTGCAGATGGTTGGCTGCACACTAGTAAATCTTGGCCTGCTCACCTGGGCTTTTACTCTGTAAACTACTTATCCTGGTGATTTATTTGGCCCCGAGTGTGCCATTAAATCAGGGAAAGTTGCTCTGCTCCAAAGCTGTGATATCTCTGATAAGTTCTCAGGTTCTTATAGGGAAAAATATAAAGTGCGTGTCTGTCAGCACCTCCCTCCCACCGCCCATGCTTTTCCTGTTCCTGAGCAAACACAAGAGACAAAGATGCCCCAGTGACCAGTTTTGTTTTCTTCCAGTTTACCAGTAAATACCTCTGCTGCTCTTTCCAGCTTGGAGTCCTGGAATCTCCTGTTATTGGCAGATAATATGAGCATTGGGGCTAATTTATTGCTGTCTTTTTTGGCACCCCAAGCCTGGCTGCTGCTAATACTCACTTGGTGCTCCCCCCTCCGCACCATATGGATCGTGAGGCTGTCAAGATTGACGTGGAGGCTTGGACATCAAAAGCAGCTCTCACAGAGCCTCACATGCCTTTTTGTGGCTTTCCAATTCTGCCCTTTAAATATTGGAGCTGGGTTTTTTTTTCCTTCTTCATAAAACTCTTGGGGTTTTTTTTGGTTTTTGTTTTGTTTTGCTTTGTTTTTTTTGGCTCCTCTGTTAATCCTAAATAAATGTCAGTTTTGTGGGATCAGAAGAAATCGTAATGGCTGAGCTACAAAAGGAGGTTTCGTGCAGTTCCACCCCCCCACCCTTTCCCATCCTCTTCTGGTGCCTCTCAGTAAACTGGCAGCTTAGCTGGCCAGGAGAGCCGCAATTTAACTCCCCCTCCTCCTTCTGTTTCAGGGTTAGGCAAGGACAACCTTGTTTTTCAGGCACCTGAGGGTTTCACTTGAGTGCACTCTGCTCCCTGTAGTATGGATGTTAAGAAGTGAACTGGGTGGCTCTTGCTTTGAATCGATTGGCCCCGAACTCCCCAGGTGTTTGCAAATGCAAGCTTTGCCTATGCAAAATATAATTTGCTGCCTAAGTGGCTTGCTGAATAATGGCTGATGCCTGCTAGCTGCGGGAGCACAACCAACAGTTAGAAGAAGAGAAGAAGAGTTTGGATTTATATCCCCCCTTTCTCTCCTGTAGGAAACTCAAAGGGGCTTACAATCTCCTTCCACCCTCACAACAAACACCCTGTGAGGTGGGTGGGGCTGAGAGAGCTCCGAGAAGCTGTGACTAGCCCAAGGTCACCCAGCTGGCGTGTGTGGGAGTGTACAGGCTAATCTGAATTCCCCAGATAAGCCTCCACAGCTCAGGCGGCAGAGTGGAGAATCAAACCTGGTTCCTCCAGATTAGAGTACACCTGCTCTTAACCATTATGCCACTGCTGCAGCAGAGGTACAAACTTTTTAAATGGATCTGAATTTGTTGGAAAACATATGCCAGCCTTTTTTAAATCTGACAAAAAAAACCTAAGTTACAGATGATGCATTTTGCTGCTTCAGGATGTGAAATGCATCAGCTCTAGCTTAGTTAGCACATAGCATACAATCAATCCATCAGACCTTTATTAGGCATCAATAGTACTGGCTACATAACAGACCCAAACATTTGAACCCTATTTGTTCATGAATGCATTCGTTAAAAATTCAGCTACCAGCTCTATTATCTCAGCTGACTGATTATCCGAAAGAAAATGTACCCCAAATGTTGTAGGGCAGTCCCTAACACGGGAGGGTAATATATTGGAGAAATCAGGTCTATAATAAGCATGCTTAGGGTGAATGCATAAAATATGTTCTACAGTTTCAGTTGGTACTTCTGGTTTATGCCTAATAAAGGTTTGTGGATTGGATTGGATTGGAAACAGTAAGAGCACAACCGTTCTTCAACCGTTCTTCCTTGCCGCCCAAGGAAATATTCTAAGCCAGTGGTGGCGAACCTTTGGCACTCCAATTGGCCATGCTGGAAGGGGCTGATGGGAATTGTAGTCCATAACATCTGTAGTGCCAAAGGTTCGCCACCACGGTTCTAAGCAATAAAAAGCCATCTCTTTGATCACAAATACCAATCCTTGGTTTGTAAAACAGGCTCCTATGTACCCCTCTTTATCATGGTATTGTTTTAGAGAGAGTCCAGATGGCAGGCTATTTGAAAGTACCGATAAATCCTAAACAAAGATGGGCTTTGACTAGGGCAAGATTTAATTCCTTTGCCTTTCTTAATGTCCTTCTGACATTGGTACCTAGTAAACATTGTGATGTGATGCTACCCCATGGGTCAGTAATGGCTTCGTGCTTGCAACCTTTATCTTGAAGCTAAATTGTGAATGCTCCCCAAAATAAAGATAAAGTAAAGCTGAAAACAGCTGCTGCCTTGGCACATGTGTCTTAATTTTTGTCATCTGGAAAAAAGAAAAACTAAAGCTGAAGACAAAACAGAACTATAAAGAGAAGTGTGCCATTTAAACAGACACAGCTTCATATAATAATAAAACTAGCAGAATATTTGCATATTGCATCGAATAGTTATAATACTGAAAAAAAACAAAACGAAAACGTCTTTTCCGGGGGTTGTTCACATTTTGTGGTTTTTAGAATATTAATGGAGGACATTTTGTGTGTAGAATCATAGAGTTGGAAGAGACCCCCAAGGGCCATCAGGTCCAACCCTCTGCAATGCAAAGTATAAAGTATGTAAAGTGCTGTCAAGTTGAAGCCATCTTTGGCAACCCCAGCAAATGGCTTTCAAGGCATATGAAAAGCAGAGGTGGTTTGCCATTCTTTCCTCCACAGAGTCTGCCTTGGTAATCTTCCTTCCAAGTATTGACCCTGTTTATAAACACCAGGCTACTCCGGCAGCCTGTAACACTGGGAACCTGCTGTTGCCTCAGCCCTTCTCCTGCAAGCCCTCTTCCTTGCTGCCAACGCAGGGCCTCTGCTGGGTCCCTGAATGTTCTCCTCTTATACCATTCCTGAGACTGGTGATGAGGGAGGCAAGTGCACTGGCAACCAGCCAGCTCAGAGCTGTCAGGCTGAGGGGTCACTTCACTGGCTCCTGGCTGTGGGTTTGAGCGTGGCCCCACAGAAGCTGCTTCTTCCTGTAACACTGTTATTGTTGGCTGTGCATAGGAGGTCAGGGCCCCCGGCTGACTTGTCATCAGAGGAGTGTTCACTGGATCTTGCTGGTCTCTGGCAGTTTGCTTATTTTTTTCTCTCCTTTAGTGGCCAATTGTTCCTGGGGTGTGTGAGAGGAGGGCAGTTAGTTGCTAAGAAGAGAGAAGATACACAGAAATCAATTGTTCCCTGCCCTTGCCCTGCTCTGGCGCAAAAAGTCGCACCAGAAGTGCTGTCGCACACGCAGGGCAAGAGAAAGTTTGCTGGGACAAGAAACCTTTCCCCAAAGTGCCTCCTCCATCAGCATGCTACAAAGAGGACAAGATTTTTGCCCTGACGCGCCTCTCTTGGTGTGCAGTAAAAGAGGAAGGGCATCGGGACACGATTTCTTGCCCCAATCTTCTTCCGGTCCCACTGTGTGCCTCAGTGCCAGTGGGTAATCAGCCAGTGTCAAACAAGAGACAGACGGTCAGGCTGCAGAGTCGGCTCCAACATTCTCTGCCTGTTTCGCCAAAGGGATCGTGTGAGTTCTCAGAGGCAGGACCGGAGCCCCCTTTTCTCATGATGAAGCCCAGGCTGCAGCAAAAACCAGCAGGATTCTCCTGGCACCATCAGGAATCAAGATTTAATCTCATTGTAATCTTTTGTGGACTTGAGCCCACTTCAGGAGATACATGTATGCATTCTGACCCAGTGGGGTCTAGTCCCTGAAAACTTATGCTGGGACAAAATTTTATTCAGTCTTGAAGGTGCCACAAGGTTCTCATGTATCTACGTTGAGAATCTGTGCTGCTTGAGTTCTCACCGAAGCAGAACTTGGAAGAAGCAACAGTGCCAGCCAGTGGTTGTGTTTGTATTCCCATGGGAACTGTTTCAAATACATACTTCCATAGTCCCTTCAATTCTTTTAACATACATTTTTTAGGTTTATTCCCCCACACTTTATGAAGCAAATGTTCATACTACTCTCTCCTCCCTCCCCAACCCCACCCCACCATTCTCTTGGCACAGCGATTCGTTCTCTTTACTGGGTACACGTTGATAAATTGGGCAGAGTTCAGAGAAAAACTTCAGAAATTATGGGAGTTTGTAAAGACTCATTGGCTTCCTTCACAGAAGCCAAAATTATACCTTGGTGATCAGGAGTACAAAAGCAGATTGTCATAGTAACTGCTGTGAGCTTTAAGGTTATTTGACTAAAAATAGGGGGGAGAAGGGGGTGCCCTCTACAGGGAAGGAAGGAAATCAGAATGGTTCCCTTATGGGAGTATGATGTCCTTAAGAAGTACAAGATTAATGTGAGTGAACCTCCAGCACTTCCTGAAGAACATGTCAACTACTGGGCGTGAACAAAGAATGCTCCACGCAGAGGAAAGCTCTGTAGTCAAGCGATGCAGATTCTGCACCAAAAAAATAAAACAAAACACTCTGAACTCTTGGACCTACAGAGGTTGTTACTCAAAGCAATTGACAAAATTGTTCTCCTCGCCTCCCTTTTACCTCACAACACTGAGATAGCTTGGGCTGAGACGCCATAGGCATTTTACCTCAGATTTTCTGTTGTTTTAACAATGCCACAGGGGCTCAGTCTTGCTCAGGGCTATGGGAGATACTACTGTCTGTTCCCACACTGTCTTGAAAAAAATAGAACGGAGTGGGGACAGAGCCTTTTCCTCCCCCCGTGCCAAGGGCTCAAACTGGATCAGGTCCCACAGCATTTTTAAATCAACAAATGCTCAGGTTAAATGGCTGGGGCTTCCCTGGGTTGGCCCTGTGGGTTAATATGTCATCTAGGTGTGCCCTTACAGAAAGTCACTGGACCAAGGACACCCAGTGAATTTTATGGCAGAGTGGGAATTGGAGGAGCTACCCCACCACCTCCAGAGGGCTTTCAGGGGCACAGGGAGGCTGAACAAATCGGAGAATCCCTGGCCATCTGAAAGCCCTCTATATGATTCCTTTCAGGTAGTATAAGTCAACAGCCTACGCCAGGAACATTCCTGGTTCAATAGCTCAGCAGAAGCCAACTAGAGTTGGCTACACTCATGGGAATGCCCTTAGCCCCGTGGTGACGAACCTCCAGATGTTCATGAACTACAATTTCCATCATCCCCAATTGGCCATGCTGGCAGGGGCTGATAGGAAGTGTAGTCCATGAACATCTGGAGTGCCGTAGGTTCGCACCACTGCCCTAGCCTGTCCCCAGCCAGGCCAGCAGCCAGTGCAGTTTGGTGGGGTCCAAGCTCTTCTAGGTTGGCCCACCCACCTCCCAGTTTGCCTCTTCTGGTGTAAGTGCCCCTCCCACAGGATTGTGCTGTCTCCAAAATCCCAGTCCAACCCCATACCACACTGGTCTGTCCAAAAAGGCACATATGTATACATATCACATAATCTGAATAGAATCTGTAACACATTTATTTTCGTCATTTGTGTTCTGTACAATGAGTTACGTAATGTTTCTAGATGTTTATAGTTTGAAATTAAAATAAAATCTGGCAATAGTGAATTATGCACTGTTAATTTAGTGTGTAGTTCATTGTTTGAGAGTTCAGCACCTGAACATCTAGCTTACCAAGCTATTCATCAAGTATAGTAACTACTACTAGAACTACTCCCTACATTCATTCATTCATTCATTCATTCATTCATTCATTCATTCATTCATTCATTCATTCATTCATTCATTCATTCATTCATTCATTCATTCATTCATTCATTCATTCATTCATTCATTCATTCATTCATTCATTCATCCATTCATTCATTCATTTCAAAAACTTGCATTCCATCTCTCCAGAGAACCTGCTCTGGGTGGTTTACAAAACAGAACATGATAAAAATCATAGAACAGCACTGAAATAAATAAAAAGCAAATAAAAAAAACAAATTGTTTAAACAATCTAGCCATTAAAAGCCCAGTGACAGCCTAAAAACACCACAAAACACTTAGCAGCATGCAGTGAATTTCATAAAATTGTTTTCAGACTAGACACAAACTCCAAAAAGTTTTAAAAGATCAAACTGTTTAGTCAAAAGCCTGTGTTTTGGCCTGGTACCCAAAAGAAAATAGGTTGGACATCAGACAAACCCCAAGAGAAAGGCCCTGCCATGTTTTGCCATTTTCCCTGCCTCTGAAGGATGGAGACACAGAGAGAAGGACTTTATAGGTGGGCTGGCCAGTGCAGGAGGACATGGTCCTTCATTGAAGTCAGTGGTCTTAGAAGGGTGTACCTCTGCTTAGGACTGCCCTGTGTCTTTTGGTTTTAGAAAGCTTTGTGGAAATAAAGATATTCTTAGTTTTGTGGAACAGTTGCTTTGAAGCATCATTTTAATTGAATGCTAGGATTCTGGCGCTTTCCTTAGAATATGTACAAGTGGTATATTTTGCACTTTTAAAATCACCATAAAATCACCATCTCAAGCACCTGGAGAGGAAAAGTAAGAGTGTTATAAATGGCTATGGTGTGCTGTTGCACACTTCAAAGCTTTCTGGTGTACTTGTGGTACAGCTGATTCAGCTACCAGTGAGTATAGCAGGGCAGAAGTGCTCCAAGAAGCCTAATGTACTTAATGGGCAGTAAATCCCAAAGACAGATGACATAATTATTTATGGAATTTACATATGACATAATTATTTATGGAATTGCTGCTGTGAAGTGTGGGGATGGCTGCTGATTTGAAGGACTATCGAAGAGGGCTGATATTCATAAAAGGGAGGTCAGTCTTTGTGTTTGACTAGCAGGGCACCCGTGCTTCGCTACGCATACTTCATCACAGGCTCTCTTTGATTTTCAGGGTGACATTCAGCATACCCTCTCCTCCCTTTAGCTGTTTTGGTGAGGAGGTCGGTGGTAGAATCCAGTTGGGCCACCATTGGCTCAATTGTGCTTGTTGTTTGGTGGGCATTATCAGAACTTGTCGATTCGACACATGGAAGTAGAGCATCAAAGTGCCCTTCATTAAAATCTCCTGTGAAACTAATAATTTTTACTCCCCTTTAGATTGGCATCCTTTAGCTTGGCAAGCAGGCTTTTAACTGTTACCTTTAGAATGTTCGTGCAGATGGCCAGAGTTCAACAGTAACGCAGATGGCCAGAGTTCAACAGTCAATGTGTCATAACTCGAGCAAAACTGAATATTTTGAAAAATCCTTTCTTAGTGAGCACCTAAACCACATAATCAACCAGTGTGCCAAATTTCAACATTGTAGGTTCGGTGTTTTTTGAGTTCTTTGGATGAGTCAGTGAGTCAGTCAGTCAGTGGTATTTCGCGTTTATAGATATAGATAACCAAGGGCTGGCTGGCTCCCTAGTGGATAGAAAAATCCACATATTCAGGCCAGCCATGTCTACCAAGTCCCTTAATGTGGCACTTTTAAAATCTTTTGTTCCTTTGGAAATGTTCTAATGCAGTGATGTAATCAGTTTTCTTTGTGTCTTCTCAAATCTTTCCCCCCCCCCAGAAAGTTCCTGAGTATTCAGTGTCTGGATACTGGCTTCTGGGAAGAAGGCAGCTGTGTTCCAGTGCTATGTAAGCCACCCCCACCAGTCTTTGAGGGAATGTACAATTGCACCAATGGCTTTCAGCTCGACAGTCAGTGTGTTCTCAGCTGCAGCTCACAGAGTAAGAGGGTAAGGGCCACTGAAAAGTATTACCAGTTCCTGAATAATTCACAACTCTCCTAAAGAGTCTGCTGCAGGAAAGGTTCAGAAATGTTTGGCAGTTTCTGCTTCCATTATGCAGAATGCTGGCTGCTCACTTTTGCTTGGCTTGCTTGTAGTTGATATTATTGTATAATTGATGAAGCTCGGGCAGCACTGCCACTGCAGTGGTGGAAGGGGAAGGATGCTGTTACCTCACTTCCTCCTACAAAGTCTGTACTCATAATCACTGGTTTATGGAATAGACTGGTGTGTGTATTAAAGGAGCAGGGAACACACATACCCTTGTGTACTCTCTCCCTCTCTCTTGTACGTACATAGTAGGGTTGCCAACTTCAAGGCACCTATTACAACTGATTTCCAGGTGATCAAAATCAGTTTTCCTGGAGAAAATGACTGCTTTGACAGGTGGACTCTATGGTATTGTACTCCCTGGGGCTCCTCTCCTCCCCCAAGAGGCTGCATCGTTTGGGACTCTTTAGTTTGGAGAGAAGACTTCTAAGGGGAGATATGATTGAAGTCTATACAATTATGCATGGGATAGAAAATGTTAACAGAGAGAAAATTTTCTCTCTTTCTCACAATACTAAAACCAGGGGGCATACATTGAAAATGCTGGGGGGAAGAATTCGGACTAATAAAAGGAAACATTTCTTCACACAACGTGTGATTGGTGTTTGGAATATGCTGCCACAGGAGGTGGTAATGGCCACTAACCTGGATAGCTTTAAAAGGGGTTCGGACAGATTTATGGAGGCTACCAATCTTGATCCTCCTTGATCTGAGATTGCAAATGCCTTAGAAGACCAGCAGGGGCTTGGGAGCAGCAGCAGCAGCAGAAGGCCATTGCTTTCACATCCTGCATGTGAGCTCCCAAAGGCATCTGGTGGGCTACTGCGAGTAGCAGAGTGCTGGACTAGATGGACTCTGGTCTGATCCAGCAGGCCCTTTCTTATGTTCTTATAGTGTTCTATTTTAGTTCATCCATTTGGAATTGGAAACCAACTTTGCAACCATTCTAACAGCAATCATTTTCTCTTCTATTTAAGCCTGTAAAATAGAACGATCTGTTTCCTTGACCTGTGTCTTTTGCCCAAATCCAGTGCTGCAGCACCAAAAGAAGTAGTAAAATCAGTAGAGAGAAAAACTTCATGTAAATTTGTGCTAGTGTAGCCAAGACCATGCTTTGGCTGTTCCATTTAATGAGGAAGCATTGCTTGTAGTGAATCCTGCTTTGAATTTTTGCTCATCCTGAAGATTTCCATTTCTCTTATACAGGCCCCAATCTTATGCACTAAAGATGGTTTGTGGACTGATGAATTTAAGTTGTGTGAAGATTTGCAAGGGGAATGTTCACCACCCCAAGAACTGAATTCAGTAGAGTATAAGTGTGAGCAAGGTTATGGAATCGGTAAGAGTGCTAATTTCTGATGTTCCCATTCCTCTTTATCTCCCTTCACTACATTTAAAAATGCCTGGAACAGGATTTCCAAGTTAAGGCCAAACTACGTCTGTTGCTCAATTCAAGAATTAGATCAATGGTTAGTAATTATTACACTGACAAATGGGGACCCACAAGAAACTTGCTGGGTGGGGGCATTGCCTCTCCTTTGTTTCCTCCCTTCTTCTCAAACTTGTTTGCTTCTCATTCTCCATCCTTCCCTTATTCTTTTTTCTCTTTTTGCTCCCTTATTACAGCTCTCTTTTTCTGCCCCATTACCCCAATTCTTTCTTTCTGTCCACCTATCCTAGCTCTCTCCTCTCTTTCTACCCACCTACCCCAGCTGTCTCTTTATCTTTCTTTCCCATATTCCAACTTTGTTTCTGCCTGCCTCCCCCAGTGCTCTCTTTCTGACCTCCTACCCAATTGACGAGGCCCACCCCATTCTGAGGCCGGGTGGAGATTCCAACAGCACGGCAGAAGGAATAGGGTCAGGCCAGGTACAGGGGCAGTGCCACAGTTCCTGGTGATTCATAGAACAACCTGGAAGTGACAAAGGTTACCTCTAGGAATCACCAAAACCTCTGTGGTGAGAACTAGTTTGGCCATAGAGTTTCCAGTGGTTCTTAGAGCTACTGTTTGTTTTAAATATCCTTTGTTAGAAATATTTTAAATAAAATAAAATCTCTTTCATTTTATTGTTTTATCCCTTTTAATCTGGCTAGGATGATTGGGTATGTTGTTGAGGATTTCCATTTTTAAGCAGAAGACAGTCTGTAGTGTCGCCTGGAACACAGATTGGGAAACCTTTACTTGGGGTTATTAATCTGCTAGCCATCCACTTTTTGCATGCAAAGGTTATTGAACAGCTCAGAGGTTTTGGACTGTATATTCTGAGTGCATTTTGGCAGCCTTCTCTCTGGTTTGCCCTTTAAAAATTATCCAGAGGGTAAGCTTTAGAGCAATTAATATCTTTGCTTATTGGGAAGCCAAGTCCAGCACTATGTGATTTGCAAAGAGACTTTCAGGCCAGAAAGGGCAATTATCATCCTTCAGTCTGACTCTCTGTGGTTTTTGAACCACAGGAATTGTGAGGGTTTGTCGCTGAAATGCCAAGCATTAACAATTGTACCACCATGGACATCAGCAAGCATATAATGGTTTAAAAGTCCAGTTCAGGAAAATTAAGCACTTGCTTAACGCCTCCCGAGTGAAAATAGTGCCAGTTGGACCTCATGTTGGATCCAATACAGCATGTGACTTTCTTGTTCTCCATGCCCCCTCGCACTATTGGGGTGTTTGTGTGTGTCAGATTTTGAACTTCAGCAGAAGAGGGTAAATGAGAAAGTCACATTCCATGGACAGAATTCATTACCTCTGCCACCATGGTCAATTGGCCATGGTGGCAGGGGCTGATGGGAATTGTAGTCTATGAACATCTGGAGAGCCACAGGTTGCAGACCCCTGCTCTATAGAGATGTTCCATTGGATCCATGCCTATATTTATTGATGACAGTTTATTCTGTTCTAGAATCATACAAATCTGACTATAAATCTGAATAAATTTCAGGTTCAGCTCTGGATAAAAGTACAAGATGAATCCAGTGGTCCATCTAGATCAGCATTTTGTTTCTAGATTACCTTGGAAAACCTACAAGCAGTGCACAGGGGCCAAAACCTTCTCACATTGGTCCCCCCACCTCAACAACTGGTACTCACAGATTTACCACCACTTGCAAGGGGGACAACACTGGAGGAAGCTTTTGCTTCTCTGAGTCTGCTTGTGGGCTTTCTGGGCATTTGATTGGCTGCTGTGAAAAATGCATTTTGAAATGCAAGAAATTTGCTAAGGTGGCATCACTTCACATTCCAAGGCAGTTCTTTTTTGCTTTAGTGTTAGTTTGCTTGTGTAGTCAGAGAAGAGTCCTTTTTCCTTGTTGTTGGAGCTTCATTGTGTAGTTGTTTTGGCAACAGTTGAGTTACTAGAATATTAACAAAGACACTTTCTGGAAAAATCCCTGTGCTTCTCAAGAAAGATTTCTGCCGAAGCAACAAGGCGGGTATTTTTGGGCTGTTTCTGTTGAAGTTAAAATCTGTTTGATTGTTAATCCCTGGAAATTGGGTTTTCAAATGCTAAATGGAGTTTACAGTGTTGGGAAATTGGGTTTTCAAATGCTAAATGGATTTTACAGTGTTCAGTAAGCAAAATATAACTGGATATATTTCAGGTTTTCCATTTTTTCTCTAAAACAGACACACACACACGCGCGCGCGCGCGCACACACACACACACACACACTCTGTTTTTAAGATGATCACAGGGTGATTTTAATGGAACAGACTTGGGGCCAAACTAAATTTGACTTTTTGTATGAGTTTGGCCTGGGGTGATTCTCTTAGTGATTCTGAGGCCCACAGCAAAAGCCCGAGATGGGTCTCCTGAATCACTTCTCCTCCTCTGCTTTCCCCTCCATACTTGGGCCACCCTAAGCCCCATCAAGTGGTCGTCATTGCCCTGTGAAAGACCGGTGAGTGGGATCACCTTTGGCAGCTGGAGAGTCTAAGCCTGGAGGGTCTAAACTCTGGGGTCTGCTGCCAGGCCGGCTGCCAGCCTCAGTGGGCACCAGTGTGCATGACTCCCCAGCTGTCTGAGCCCCAGAAGGGTGGATGCATGCTGCAGCAGAAGCCTGCTTCTTTTCTTCTTTACCCCTTCCTTGAGGGGGCCTTCAAAGCATACATGAGGGGATTTTTGGTTCAACAGAATACTATTGACACGAAATTGGACCAACAGAAAATGCAACATGTATTGGACTTGATAAAGGTAAAAGAGTAGGATTTTTTAAAAAAATCCAAATAAGAAGGAGATTGTGCATAATATTAAGATCTTACAACAACAATCTTCAATACTGACAGCAAAAGAAGTGGAGTCAAATCTTAATTTTGCTAAACAAAAGACATTCGAATGGGCCAATAAAGCAGGGAGATTGTAGCAGCAAAGCTAAGAAAACTCAAAGAGAACAGATTTTTTACAACGATACCATGGAAAGGTAATTTAATCTATGATGAGAAAATAATTAAGAATGCTTTTTTGAAAATATTAGTCAAAATTATTTGAAAGTAACATGTCAAGGGAAAAGGATATTGAAGAGTACTTAACTAAGCAAAATATACCACAACTTTCCCAAGAACAAAGAGAGATGATGAATGGCCCAATTTCAACTATGGAACTAGTAGAGCCCTTGAAGCAGATAAAGCTGAATAAATCATTGGGGCCTGATGGGTTTCCAGTGATATATTATAAAATTTTCACAGATGTACTGATGGAACTTCTTCTGGCAACAATGAATGGGATTTTACAAAAAGCGCAAACTCCAGATTCTTGGAGAGAAGCTAATATAACTTTGATCCCCAAAGATGACCAAGATTGAACAGATGTTAAGAATTATAGATCAATTTCACTTTTAAACAATAATTACACATTGTTTGCAGTGAACTTGGCTAAGAGGTTTTTTTAAAAGAACTTTTATACATGAAGATCAAAGTATCTTTTTGCCAAAAACACAACTGAGAGACAATGTCAGAACAATATTGAATGTGGTGAAGTACTACAACAGTGATGGCGAACCTATGGCACGGGTGCCAGAGGTGGCACTCGGAGCCCTCTCTGTGGGCATGCACACACAGAGTTCATCATGTGGGGGGCAGAAAATCACACACACACCCCACACACATCTAGGCTGGCCTTGACCACTGAGCACGACGTGTGTGTACTACGGTGAGCAGGGAGGACTCAGCTGGCGGGCCTGGTGCCTGTGCTCTGGGTGGCTGCTGCCTGGGGGGGTGGGCACAGAGGAGGCAGAGATGCTAGAGAGGCACAGAGCAGTTTGCGTATGGGACTCTGCTGGAGGCTGGGGAAGCAGGCTGGCCCCCTGCCTCAAGCGGGTGGGGAGCAGGAGGAAGAGGGAGCCAACCCGGGTTTTTTTCTAGAAGCTAAAACCCTCAGCATTCAGGTTAAAATTGCTGGAGTTGGTGACTTTCTACATAAATAAGCGGGGGTTGGGTTGCAGTTTGGGCACTCGGTCTCAAAAAGGTTCGCCATCACTGTACTACAAGAAGCACAGCGATAAGCAAGTAGCCCTACTTTTTCTGGATGCAGAAAAGGCATTTGATAACGTCTCTTGGTGGTTTATACACAGTGTTTTAAGAAAAATGGGGTTTGGAAATAATTTTGTTAAATTTTGACAATTTATACCAAACATCATGCTAAAAGAATTGTAACTGGGGAAATGTCAGAAAAATGTGAGATTCCTTTTCTTAACTAGACAAGGATTCTCTCTCTCACCATTACATTTTTATACTGACTTGAGAGATTCTTAACAGAAACATAAGATGTGATGATAACATAAGAGGTCTGAAAGCTGTTAAGCAGCACTTTAAATTGAAAGCTTTTGCAGATGATGTAGTGATTATATTGGAAGAGCCACTGAAAACTGTGGAAAGATTGTTATGCAAAATAAAAGAATTTGGGGGAACTGACAAGGTTTAAGCTGAATAAAACTAAAACTAAAATATTGACTATAATATGGATCAAACATCACAGTTTAGTCTCAATTATCTGAATGTATGGTGGGAAAAAATTAAATATTTGGGAGTGTGGTTGATAAACAAGAACTGTATGTTATTCCAAAATAATTATGTTAAAGTGTGGAATGATGTGAAGTAAGACTGGTTGAGATGGAATAGACTGAATTTATCTTTGATGGGTAGAATTTCAGTGATAAAAACTAATGTACTACCAAGATTTATATTTTTGTTCCAAACTGTACCAGTAATTAATTCTGTAACATGCTTTAAGCAATGGCAAAAGGACAGAAGTCTTTTCATTTGACAAGGCAAGAAACAAAGAATTTAATATAAAAACATGCAAGATGCAAAGGAAAGAGGAGGTTTCTCGTTGCCAAATTAAAAATTATATTTAGAAGCTGCTGTATTGATATGGGTAAGGAAATGTGTGTTAAAAATACAAGAATACTGGATTTAGATGGATTTTATAGGAGGTTTAGATGGCATGGATATTTGTGGAGTGAAAAGGAAAGGATGCATAGAGAGTTCTCTAATCACTTTGTCAGAAGGACATACTTCTCTGGGTATGATTGAAATATAAAAAATTCATAGCAAGTGCAATGCCATTATGATTGTCCCCAGTTGAAGCTTTTTTCTAGGAAAGAAGTTTAACGTACAGGAGAAATGACCATGTATAGAGAACTGCTGAATTTTTAGAACAGTAAATGGGATCTTAAACCTATGGATGAGATAAATGATATTGTTATTATTACCAATTACTGGAGATGCTTAAAACTGACCAAAGGAATATGGATTTTGATACATAGATGGCAGAGTTTGAAAGTAGTGTGTGTACAAATGATGAGAAACTGATTACCAAAGTATATAAGATGTTATTGAAATGAAATACAGAATATGAGGCTGTGATGTCTATAATGATTGAATGGGCAAGAAATGTTGGCAGGAATATACAAACGGAGCAGTGGGAGAGACTGTAGAAGAGTTATTTGAAGTTCACAGCATGCTATAGTCTGAAAGAAAATTACTATAAAATGCTATATGGATGGTATCTGACACCCAAAAAACTGGTATAAATGTGTAAAGATATATGAAATAGATGTTGGAAATGACAGAAACATGAGGAATTATTTTTTCATATATGGTAGTTATGTACAGAGGCCAAATCCTTTTGGGACACGATACTAAAAGAAATACAAAACATTTTGAAAATAACAATTGTGAGAAAACCTAAAGGGTGTTTTTTTGGGGTGGGGGGAACTATTGGGAGATGTTTTCTCAAATCAATGAAGGCTACTTTTCATGTACCTGTCTACTACAGCAAGGACGTTGTATGTGCAGAAATGGAAAAAATAATAAAATACCAGCAAAGGAAGACTGGATATTGAAAGTCACAGGATATTCGGAAATGGCAAAATTGACAGCTTTAATAAGAAACAGTGACACAGAGAAGTTTATAGAAAGCTGGAAACCTTTTACGAACTGTCTATTGAAAACATATGGTAGTAGAGAAATAATTATAGGATTTGAGATCTAAAAGAAAACAGCAGGATGAGGTAGAATATCAAATGCAGAGTGTATTTGAAAAATTGTTTTATTTTAAATATATGCCCAAACCTAGAATCGAATAGAATGCAACAATGAGATAGCTGGAAGTCACTGTAAGGTGTTTAGTTTAGTTAGTTATAATTGGCTGTGTTTATTCTTTTCTGTGGTTTTTGTATTCTTTATTTCTATTTTGTATTAATGTAACTGTGAATATGGGGGTGTATAGTGGTATATGTATTTTTGTTTTTTTGTTTTCTTTCCTTTTTTTGTTGGGAAAATGTAAAAAAAAAGTTTTACCGAAGAGGAGTGGCCTGGCCCAGGGCAACTGCCCCAGATGCCTTATTATGGCTAAGACCACCCCTATGTCTGACCTAATGAATCAATTTACAGGCAAATCTTGATGTCCTGAAATAATATTTGCAAAAGGATGCCAGGACCTGATTTGGGTTGGGACCACAGTGCTGAAGGAGAGAAGACTTCAAGCAGTACAGGAGGGGAAGGATGACCTCCTGCCCCCTGGTTCTCTGATAGTGGGATTCCAATCTGACTCTGGCCCCAGTGTGCTTCCAAACTCTATTTCAAGAGAGTGTCATTTGGCTGTAAATGGGTACAAGCCAGGTCAAGACACCCCTGCACTGAACCAGACTGATGCCAAATGTCTCATCTAGTTTGGACCTAACACAACGACCTGACTTGGATGCTACCTCTGAATGCTGGTTACATCTATAGATATTCTCTGTATAGCTATTGTATGTAACACATATTTAGCACAGCTCCAAATTCTGCAATTCCCGTGATGTTAAAAAAATTGGTTTGCATTCCCATAAACTTGCATAAAATGACTTAATGCGTATCTTTTCAATTTTCAGAATAGCATGACATTTTTGGTCCAGTTTTTATTTCTTAGTGAGCTAGGGGGAAAATTGGAAACAAGGTAAAAAGAACAAGGGGGTTGTAGGCTGCCCCCCCTCCCCTCCCCCCGGCAGTCAAGCAGAACCATCACTTGCAGCCTGTACCAACTCCTCTAATTCTAACCTGGCATGTCTCTCTCTAACCATGTGGTCTAGAAAGGTTTTGAGGGACCATATTATATGAGCCATTATGCTGACTCGCAAATCGGCAGCAATGTAGAATGAAGGCCTATCTCGAAATGCGGAAACTTGTGTGCTTTGTGTATCTTTCCCGCCCCAGGTGCCGTGTGCATACCTTCCTGCCTAATTCCACTATGTGATCCTGTGACGCTGCCTGAAAATGTCACTGTTGACAGCATGGATCACAGATTACAGCCAGTCCGAATCCAGGTAAAGAGGACGGGAGCCTTTTCAGGACTGAGAAAAAAAATCTGTTGGTTTTAAACCCGTCTGCAGCCTAGGAAGAAGAAGAGTTTGGATTTATATCCCCCCTTTCTCTCCTGCAGGAGACTCAAAGGGGCTTACAATCTCCTTGCCCCTCCCCCCTCACAACAAACACCCTGTGAGGTGGGTGGGCGTGAGAGAGCTCCGAAAAGCTGTGACTAGCCCAAGGTCACCCAGCTGGTGTGTGTGGGAGTGCACAGGCTAATCTGAATTCCCCAGATAAACCTCCACAGCTCAAGTGGCAGAGCGGGGAATCAAACCCGGTTCCTCCAGGTTAGAATGCACCTGCTCTAAACCACTATGCCAAACTAAACATAATGGCATCTTTGTGGCTACTTTTAAAGAATTTGTAAAATGCTGTGAGGGCCTGATCCTGATTGGCTGATCCTTTTCAAGTGTTGAAACAGCTGTAGGAGGGGGACTTGAAAAATCCTCTGGGTGCATCAGAGCACCACACTGCAAGCCCATTGAGGATCTGGTCCTCACAGCCTTTTAAGTGCTCTGAAGTTAGTAATAGGAATTGGATATGCTGAAAAGGAGACTGCTGGGGGAGGAAGTTGTGGTCTTTAAAGCCAGCTTGGTGTAGTGGTCAAGAGCAGGTGGACTCTAATCTGGAGAGCCACATTTGATTCCCCACTCCTCCACATGAGTGGCAGACTCTTATCCAGTGACCTGAATTTGTTTCCCTGCTCCTACACATGAAGCCTGCCAGGTGACCTTGAGCTAGTCACATTTCTCTCAGAACGCTCTTAGCCCTGCCTATCTCACAAGGTGTCTGTGGTGAGGAGAGGAATGGAAGAGGAGTTTGGAAGCCACCTTGAGTCTCCTTACAGGAGAGAAAGGGGGGGGGGGTATAAATCCAAACTCTTCTTCTTCTTCTTCCGCCCATCCCCTCTTGGGAATTTTTAAGAAGCTGAAGTTATGCCTTTGGGGTCTACTGTGCATCAAGTTAAGTCAAACCTAGGGGCAGATCAAAAGAAACAGCTCAGCAAAGAGGAGAGAGAGGAAGCAAGACTGTAACACGGAGCGGAGGGATCACGGTCGTCAAACAAAATTCTTCTCCCTTGCTGGGAGTTGTCACTAAAGCCTCGGTTTTTAAAATTCTTTTCCTCGTGTTTTTGTTCTTGCTCTCTGTGTGTAAGCTCTTGATTTACGTCTCCTCCCTGCCTGCTTTGTCTGCCAAAAGCTGTGGCATGGTTGGATCAGATTTGTTCCACGAAGGGCTTGCCATACAGAGAGGGGAGAAAAAACAGTAGCAGGGACTGAGGCTGTGAAGGAAACTAAGCTGGTTGAAGAATAGCGCCTGAAAGGTCACTAGAGAAGTCCTACAATTAGGGCCAGATGACTGAAGCCGTGAGCGCCGTCCAATCTGGGTGCCCCAGCTCTTCCATTTGTAAGATTCAGAATTCAGCTTACTTGCAGGCTAGTCTGGCCAGAGTTCACAATTTATACTCACAATATAGCCTGTTTTAAAAATTTCACTATATTGCAAAAAGCAATTTATTTGCTTATGACTGGGAAGAATGCAAATAAAAATGTTAAAACTCATCATTTGAAATGGTTTCAGTTAGAACACTTTTCCGAACCTTGCGAAAGAAAAATTCTGCTACAATGGACTGTTTTGTTGATAGGGAACAGATAGGTCAACACACTGTATATAGGCCTCCAGCCTACTGATAGTCTGTTAGATCTAGCTTCCATAGCCAAATGCTTACCTATAAACCCATATACACTGTGATAATACATATATACAGGTTAACTGGCTACTCCTGGTTGCTGCTACGATATCAGTGTGCGTCGTCGTAGTCAGTAACTTTAGCTGTCAGAATTCACATTCCCTAGGTGGCGCCACTAAGACAGGATAAAACCATGTCAGTTTTTATGCATTTTAGTTAAGGATATTGACTGCATTTCCATCTGTAAAATATACATGTATGTGACAGAGGCCTTTATTGTGGGACCCTAGTTCCCGTGAGGTTGAACTAACTTTTTTGTACTTCCTTTTTTCACACACCCTCTTTTAGCCATGGTAATTTTTTTGTGGCGGTGGTGCCCTTTTCACTCTAAAGGTGGATTTTTGCAGAAATCTGAATGATTTCGGGACATGAGGAGAACTGGGTCTGAAATAGCGAATTCATCAGAAGAGTAAATCAGGAAGTCTCCAGTTAAATATGAAAGTCACTGGAGTTCTTCCTTTTTTTTTCTTTTTTGCTGTTATCAGCGAAATTTTAAATATATTTTCTCAGACCTGAAATACTAGATGTGTGTGGACTCAATAATTCTTTACATGGAATCTAAAGACCAGCACCATAGAACTTTGATGAATACTTCATTGGCCACTTGGGGAAAAGTGGGTGACAGTGATGTTTGCTGATACTATTTTTTTCCTTTCCATTTCAGAATATTGTGTGCACTGGAAAATTAGAATGGCATCCAGATCCAAAAGCCATTCATTGCATTGATTCCTGTGAGGTAAGCTGTTCGTTTATGTCCACAACGGGGCCAGATTATTCTGTCTACTAGCAGCAAAGCCCATTGTGGGGGAGATGCAATGGACCCTAGGAAAGAGTGGAAGAAGAAGCATCTCCTTCGCAATGGGCTTTAGTGGGGCCATAGCCCCCCCCCCCCCTTGGTCCCAGAATGATTTGTGCCACTTACCCAGTTCTGGGTCTTTGGCTTGGTGGTGGAGAGTTTAAAGAGATGTGGCTTGGGGTGGTGGGAGGGTGGGAAGGTGAGGCTTGGTGTGCGGGGAGGGTTGGAATGTGTGGGTAGGGGTGGGGGAGGGTGGCAATATGAGGTTTGGAATAGGAGAGGGTGAGAAGGTGTAGGATAGGGCTGGGGAGGGTGGAATTTGGATGGGTGGGGTGGGGGGGAAGCAGAGGGGCTCTTCAGGGGGAAGAACTTGAATGTCCCCACAAGAAGCCCTCCACCAATGGAGCGTTCATTGTCAGGACATTTGGTTTCTTAGTCTTTTATTGTTTAGGATGTAGCTGAGTGTCTATAACATACCAAGTTGGTAGGGGTGTCCAAGAAGATTCTGTTTCTGAAATTTGACTTGATGATCTACCTGCATAATGTTACTTAGGTATAGTGCAGACATTCCTGATCTCAGTTTGTGGCAGAAAAGTTCTAAACAGGGTGCTTGATCACCAACTGGTTAGGCTTGTATCCCCCTCATAGTTTGTCATGTAAGAGGCTGTTCAGCTGCAAGTAGAAAGACCAGATATATTTGTTATGTAAGAGGCTGTTCAGCTGCAAGTAGAAAGACCAGATATATTTGTTCACACAATTATAGACTGCTTTCTCATAGCTCAAAGGCTCATAGTCACAGAGAAGAAAACATTGGAGATTTTAAGTTGAGACTTACTACTTTTGTGCCTCCTTATACCCCTTGAGTCTGCTCGTGAAACGAGCTAATCTTACAGTCATTTCAAGATGGTAATCACTGGTTTCACAGACTCAGAAACCAGGAGTGTGTCTTCTGTACAGTCACCCATAGACTGTGCAAAGAGAGAATGAACTGTGAATGTAGATCACCTCACTTCCCGAAGCATCTCTTAGAGCATACCAGTGGTACCCTGGGAAATGTAGTCATCAGGGAATTTGGCAATAGATGTGAAAGAGGGATTCTCTTCCCAGTCATTCAGTGGCTGGCCAGGTGTCTGGCTGCCACCAGCATCAGCAACACATCAGTAAAATATGTGCTGCGGGGAAAAGATTTGGAGGAAGAGAGGAAAGAGGCATCTTCTGACTGATTCTGTGAGATTTGCAAAAAGGCCAAGCTATTTTTTTCTCATTTCTTTTATTCACGTGCAAATTTCTTGGCTTTCCTGAGCACTATGGAAGGCAAACGTTTCTCTAGTCTGCGCTGACTGTAGCTATGGATATAACTTTAGCAAGTGTTCTAATCATAAGCATAGTTTGACATTAGATGCAACTCTAGTTGAAAGGGAAATTGATTGTTAACCTTTTTAAAATGCCAGTACAGAAAGAACCCTCTACTCTTGTTAAGAACATTAGTGAAAGGGCAGAGGAATTAATAATTTGGAGTCAGAAAGATGGGAAGTATGTGGACTTACGACTTGTTAATGATCTCCATAATCACCTTTGAAATTCACATCCTTATGTCTGCATCATGTCAAAGATTGTTCTAAGCAAGTCAGATACCTGGGAACTTAAAGGTCATTTGCTACTACTTGAATAGAACCTCTTTGGTTTTTGGCTCCTTGCATTATGTTTGAGTGAATGGCAGTTGTTTTTTGGCAGCACAGAATTGTTGAAAGATGCAGTTTAAAAGCAACAGAAGCATGAATTAAAGCAATATTTGCTTTGGCCAACACTATTCCTCAGCAAAATGACGGGCAGCCCTATTCAATGGGCCGGGCACCCGGACATGGCACTGCAACTGCTCCACACCATCGTTCACAAGAGAGCTGGTGACATGGAAAAGCAAAAATACACAAACAGCCTCCCTGCTGTCAGAAAGCTCCATTGGGTTTAATGAACGTAGACCACATTGAAAAGGTAGCGTAAGTCCAAAGCTCCGGGCACTAGAGTTGAGACGACAGCCAGGTGGAAGCTGTTGGCTCCTCCCTCAACCACATCTCCACATCTCCTCCCTCAACCACATCACCGGCTATGCTGGTGGGGATACAGGGATGCTGGTGCAGCATACTACGCCACGTTCAACCACTGTGGAGGGCTACGGCAGCTGTCCACCAGCAGATCCACCCCACACTGGGGCAAGTGCCCTGCGGAGGGCAACTCCACCAGTGCGTCCCCGTGCCATCTCCAGCAGCAGATTGTGGTAGTTACCTACCCTACACATGAATCACCACCTGCAAAGACACAGTATTTGAGGCCAGACTTGAGGTGGTAAAGTCCTGAGTTGGTAGAACTGTACCATTTTGAACTTCAGGGGAAGGTCATGTTGTTTAATGTTTCCCCTTTGTAAAAAATATGTAAGATGACATCTGGCACACAGAGTTCTTTGTCAACTCTTTCTTTCTTTCTTTCTTTCTTTTTTTTGCTGTGTTGCTTTCCTATTTGCAGGGAGCTTTTGATGAAGCTCTTAGAGCATTTAATGAAGCATCCAAAAATTCCACCTGAAATTGAAAAGGTGCAGTTCATCATCTGACTGTGCTACCTGCCTTCTATTTCATTGTATGGTAGATCCAACTTGGAACACTCGGGTTGGATTATGGGCCAAAACTCAGGACAGATTTTCACCACTGTATAAGGTTACCACTTTCTACGTTTGCCCCTGTCTTTCTTCTCTCAGCATTCACGTACCATCCTGGGTTAGATATGCATGCAGAGAGCAAGTTTGCATCTCCCATAGCAACCAATATCCTTTCTTAAGAGGAGAAAAGGGAAGGGGGGGGGTTTCTTCTCTAGCTTAGGTTTACTCACCAAGCCGGAGAAGAATTCAGAGCTGTAAAACTGAACTTTGTATTGAACACACCAGTGCTCATGTGCATTGATAAAACACTGCAAAAAAAGGCAGCTTGAGGTGATATAATTACATGAAGATGGCCTTATTATTACAAGACTGATTCATAGTTACACAAATACTTTATTGCTGTGTTTTTAATTTAAAAAATTAGACAGAATTTATAAGGGCCAAAACCATAAAATACAGGAGAACATAAAGCATAAAACAGCACAACAATGTTGTGTTTTTTTGTTGTGTACAGTGGTGTTGATAATGGAGAGAAGGTGAAAAGACAAGTTGTGACCTACAGGTGGCAGGCTGCACACCTTCCAGTCTCAGCACTGAATTTAGATGTGTTTCTAGTTAAACTGGAATTCAGAAGGAGCTTCACTCGGCACACGCAAAATTCCAGAATGATAATTATACAGTTCTGGAGAAATCTGCTTACCCGTTTGGTAGAAGAGAAGAAATTTCAACAGGGATTTCCTGATTTTAGTCTTAGCCATCACAGTAGATCAGCCCACACTGACTCTTACTAAAATTAGGTATATGACTAGTTTTCTTTAGTGGCCTAACGTCAGGTTACATTTCAGTGTTCTGGTATATATCGGTCTAGTGCATTTTTTAAAATCTTAGCCATCTTCCGAAGAGTATAGTAAAACATATGTGGCTTTTTCTTTTCTCCCTCATTTTAGCCCCACAATAGCCCTGTGAGGTAGGTTAGGTTGAGAATGTGTGACTGGCCCAAGATAATCTGGTAAGCTTTATGGTAAAGTGAGATATTTGAACCCAGTTCAGCCACATTCTAGTCCTACCCTTGGACCATTACACCATTTTATCTTACAACTTAAGGGCAGGTTTTTTCTCCTCAAAGTCTGCAAAATATAATTTGCCGAAAGGCCTCATATAACGCTGTAGCACGGGTTTACAATAAGTAACAACAGCTGTGTTTATCTGCATGCAAGAAAACAGAGTATGCATGTAGATAATCACTGATTTAGTCTGTTTGTGTGTGTTGTAACTGTTAGCAGTATATGTTAGCAATATTTCAGACTATAATACAGCATCTGGCTCAGCATTCCTCACGTCCTCTTTCTCTGTGATGCTGCAGCTATCATTTCTCTCTGTCATACTCGCTTCATGTATTCCAGGTGCAATCCTCATAGCCATATTATTATGCCACGCTTGCCATCCAGTGGATATAGCCACCGTTTGCCTCAAATAGCACCTCGGACTTGGAAACTACTCAAATGAGTTCGTGGTATACTGAAAGACTAGACAGTATTGCCAGAAATGTTGTCCAAAATAATATTCTACTCCTATAACACATAGAAAGTTGAAATTTTATATGCTAATTTTCTGCGCACATAGCCCAAGACATGCATGCATAGCCCAGTTTCTAGAAAAGCACAGCTTCCAAATTAAGCTGTGCTTATTATACTTGATAGCAAATTCGACAAGAAATGTCTAAATCTGGGGCAGGTATGACTGGCAATCAAAAGACAAGAAATGAACTTCACAGTAAAGGCCTGTATTCCAACTCTAGGTCAGAGCAAGTGAAATCATGCATGGGGTGGAACTGTAAGAATTCTGCTATCTCTTGACACACTTTAATCAACCTTTGTTGAAGGGAGAGAATGGGGGGTTTTCTGCAGCTTTCAGAGTTTTGTAACTCCTTGATTCACAAGTGTGTCAGGATAAAGTTGGAGAACGGGTTGTACCAATTCAGATTGCAGATGGGGAATGCACAATTTTTAAACACTTTCCTTTATCTAAGAATTTTCTGCCAACCTGAAGGGTTGCAATCCATCCCACCACCTCAGCCCTCTGCCCACTGCATTACCATCTTCTTCTGTTGCATGTGTAGAAAATCCTGCAAGGTGACAGGATGCTAGCTTCAGACGTATGTAGTTAATAAACAAAATACACATTCAATGAACTGTTTTTAGGCAACTGTGAGGAAACATCTCAAGATGTTGTGAGATGCACAGTAAAACAAAGGCAAAAGTTGGGAACAGGAGCAGAATGCTGGGCAAGAAACTTCATTCCTTGTTCCTGAAAACTTCACAAACAGTTGATTGCCAGACCACACCAAGATCATGTCCACCCAACCCCTTTATTCTGGTCTCCAGTGGTGGTTGGTACCAGCTGTTTGAGAGGACGGCAGTGTCTCCTTTTAATGCTGCTGTGGGTTGGGGCTGACTTCTGCTCAATAAGGATGGGGCTGTTTCCAGCTGGCTCTGCCTTCTGCGGCGCACTCCTTTGTTTGCAGCCAATGGCAGGGCTGAGGGGATTGTTTTCCAAGTGATGATTTTTTCCTACACAGGAGTGAACTCTGTCGAAGTACAGCAGGAAAAGAACAGTGCTTCCAGATGGGCAAAGCACAGCAGATAGTGTGTGCGCCTGTGAAAATAACAATAAGCGACGTTTTGCGCACTGAGATCACAGTTTTTACATGGGCCTGGGTAGCATCCTTGTAGTCTTAAACAGAATCACGCCCTTCTAAATCCACTTAAATCAGTGAGCTTAGAAGGGTGTAACTGTGCTTAGCGGGCTGCAATGCAAGACTAAAGAAACAGTCTCTATTGGGTGGCCTTTGAATACTTCAGTTGGTGTAGAATTGGGTAGCCAGAAATATTCATAGGAGCCTGCCCTGAAGCACATATTCCTCCAATTTTTAGTGGGTATCCAGCTCTAGTTGGTATCCAGGCGCAGTTCGTGGTGCTGGTATTGATCTGTAAAACTGTGCACAGAAGAAGAAGAGTTTTATATAGGAGACTCAAAGGGGCTTACAATCTCCTTTCCCGTCCTCCCCTTACAACAAACACCCTGTGAGGTGGTTGGGGCTGAGAGAGCTTCATACAGCTGTGACTAGCCCAAGGTCATCCAGCTGGCGTGTGTTGGAGTGCACAAGCTAATCTGGTTCCCCAGATAAGCCTCCACAGCTCAAGTGGCAGAGCGGGGAATCAAACCCGGTTCTCCAGATTAGAGTGCACCTGTTCTTAACCACTACGCCACTGCTACTCCCCTGTCAAGGTATGTGAGGCTCTGCATTTGTTCCTGTAGTTTGGGAAGGGGACAAAATCACCATCTTCTCTGTCTTAAATCAGCAGAGCTGTACTGCTAAAGGAGCAGTTTCCTCCTCTACTTTAGCCTGTTGGTCCACACCGCTATTAGTCTAGATGGGTTCCACATCCCTGGGAATAAACTTTTCCTGTACTGGGAGGGACTTTGGGTCGTAGGGCAATGTGAGAAAGATCTTTGACCAGCAGCAATTCCTGTGGACAGATGTCTGCATCCTCCCAACACCTTTTAGTGGGGCAGTTTCCAGTGTGATGGTTTCAGTTGTGTTTTCTTTTACTGTCCATCCATTTGCTGCACTTTGGGATTTCATTGTTCTGATGTTTATTAGCGTGCTGTTGATTTTTATCATTTTAACTTTGCATCTTAAGCGGCTTTTATATGGAGTTGATATTTAGAGTTTTAGGCTCTTGTTGGCATTTGTGTGTGTTTTTATTTTGCATTTTAAACTGTGCAAGCCATCCTGAGTACTTTGGTAGAAAGGCTAATAGCACAGTAAGTAATTAAGTACCAAAAGCCCGAATCTGTGGGCGAGTATTATATGGATTCACCAAGGCAGTTGGAGATGCTTATGCGTCAACTTGCAAATGTCAGCTTGAAGTACAAAATTATAATGGTTGTGGGACTGCCTTTGAAGACCGTTTTCTTTCTCTCCCATAATACCCAATGACGTTGATGGGTAATAGGTGTGGAAGTCATTGCTTTTCAAGGTAGTGATTACAGATGGCTTTAAAAGGGGATTAGACAGATTTATTGAGGAGAGATCCATCAATGACTGTTAGCTGTGGCAGAGACATAGCAAGGGGGAAAAGGGCCCGGTGCACCAGGGGGAAAGGGCCCGGAGACAAAGGAGGATGGAATAAAGTGCTTCATTCTTCAACCAGCTGTGGTTCCCTTGCAGTCCTCATCCCAGGGACTTTTCTTCCAGTTGAAGTTCTCAGACATGTTTACCAAGCCAAGCCAAGTGTGGTGGTGGTGGGGGCGGGGAGCAGCTGTGGAGAAGCTGCAGTTAGGATTACTATATCTCTTTGTACTGTATACTTTGCGTTGGATCCAGCCAGCTTTTCTTTATTGACCTCACAACAAGACTATGCTGCATGGATCCATGTCCATTGGGCCTGCAGGGACAAAAGCCTTGTGGGACAGTGGCTGATTAGTTGATATTGAACAAAAAAAATCTGATTAAATGCAATTCTTTGGCCCCTTCTGCACATGCAGAATAATGCACAGTTGCTTGCAAGTGGATTTTGCTATTCCGCACAGTAAAATCCAGCTGCAAAATGCATTGAAAGTGGATTGAACATGCATTATTCTGCATGTGTGGAAAGGGCCTTTGAGAGGTTCCACTCTATGATCCAATACGTTATTTGCTCTGACTGCCTTCTCTTTCTCCTCCTCCTCCTCCTCCTTTTTCTTGCCCTCCTCAAGACTATTTTGTTTCCGTTGCTTGTACTACTTTTGCTTCCTCCCCTCCCCCTTCCTATCCATCTTCTCATTCTGAATGTAGGGTTTTTTTGTGTGCGCACCCCGGTTATATCTTTTGAGAAAGGCCCAATAATAGTAGGCATTTTAAAGTCTCAGTTGTATTGGAATCAAAGGATTCCCACTGAGCTGAATTTTCCTTCAGCTGAGCTGGCATTCTAACATTAAGCTTCCATATAGTTCAACACCCTGTTTAAAGTCTGTAACAAAAAACTGACAGGTACTAGGTATGAAATGGGCCATGAAGGCCTTGTGGCTTCAGGGCTTGCTTTTCGCTTGCCTAAAAAACAAGTGTTGACTTGGCAGGAGATATCAATAAGCAGAAATTTAGCCTGTTATTGTCCAGAATTGTCCCCAAAAGATGACCATCTATCAATGAAAATTATGGCTTAAGTAGTGTGGGAGAACTGGAATAATCAGTATTTAATAGACTACCATTTTGTATAATGCAACCTGGGTCTCTACAGAGAACTTCAGGAAGGAGAACCATTTGGTGAACACCCTCCAAAATTGGTTCTTATGAGTTTTCCGGGCTGTGTGGTCTGGTCTGGTAGATCTTGTTCCTGAAACTGACCATAGCCCTAGTCCTAGTCCTCGCCCCAGAGCTCAACCAAACCCGAACCGGAGCTTGACTCCCTGCCCTAGCTTTAACCCTAACTTATGTTTTTGGAAACATCTGCATCTGTTACACACCTTCGACAATACTCTCCAAAATCTTTCTCTCCAATGTTTTGATGACCCAGGGTTTTGAGCAGTAACTTGCAATCCCGTTCTCAGTATTCCGTCCCTTCTGGAGCATTTTCTGTCCTCATTAGAATTTTGTTTCGGGAGGGGGGTCCCTTCTTGGTTAGCTAAAAAAATACAGGTTTTAGTGCCAAATACTCTGGAAGTTCACAACATTCAGTGGAGAATGAACTCAATCATGACTGGTGGTATCTACTAAATTAGACCTTCTAGGTGAGACAGAGATATTTTCAATTTTAAAAGTACAAGGGAAATCCCCCTCATTGTAGCACACTGTTTTGGATTCCCTTGCAGCTGTGTTTTGCAGTCCTTGTGAGATTGCATAAGGACAGTTATTGTCCCTTGAGTTAAGAATATTTGAACACATGAAGGTGCCTTGTAGTGAATTAGACTTCTGGTCTAGTGAAGTTGCTCTCCAAGAAATGTTTAAGGAAACTCATGAAATGCAGATGAAAGAAGGACTGAATCCTTGAACTTGCCTTAACTTCTCAGAGGAACTTGAATTCACAAAGATGGGAGCTGGCATCTTATTTCCTCCCAAGAACCACATCAAAACTATGTCTCAAACAGCAAATAGATATATTCCCATTGTTCTGTTCGTTTGAGGAAACCGTGCTTTGTGGGTGATGGAAGGTCAAATCAAAAGACCTTTCTGTGCCTCAGGTGGCATGTCTGAATAGCATTCATTCCACCTGCATTCAGGAATATGAGACACTATCTTCCAGAAAGTCTCCTGTTCCTAAAAGATAGTGTCTCAAGTAGTGAATACAGGTGGAATTTGATCTCCATGAAAAGAGCGGTCTTGAAGGGCAGGAAGGAGTCCCTGGCTTCTGCCCTGGCAAGAGCAGATTGGGGGGCCTCCGAGCCATGCCCCTTGTGGGCAAGCATTGCAGCGCCAGCACCATGACGTCATTTAGAAGAGGCCAGCCAGAGCCTACAAAAGGCTGAGCTGACCTTTGTGCCGGCCATGTGCTCTGTCCGGCCAGCAAAATGCTGTTTCTGAAGGGTACGAGATCCTGGGGGGGAAAGCATAAGATAGGTCTGCAACAGAACGTGAAAATTGGCGGAAATTGCCAATTTAGTCTGGATACAACCATTGGTGTTCTTCCACAGATCCCATGTCTTTGATGTAGTTTTGTGCAAGTGAGCTTCCTGGTGGATTGTATCCAACATCCATTCCGCCAGCCTTACTAGCAGATTCTCAAAAGTAGCCTGCCTCATTTCATCCCACAGAGGGGCCATCTCTGGCTTCTGCTTTGTTAAAAAGAGGCTCTCTGTAGCAAGATTTCCAAAAATGTACTTCATCCAGAAGGCATTAAGAATGAATTATTTAGAAAACATTACATGATGGAAACTTCAGAGAAGTTTACTGTGGGTCAGAGTCATGAGTCTAGCAAGTTCTTCTGAGTTCCCTATATTATCCTTGTCCCTAGGGAGTTCTCTTCAAGATAAGTTGACGTGTCCAGTGCTTGGGAGTTTTGGCATCACACTGACCTTCCCTTCTCACTTTGTTGTGCGCTGAAGCATGTTTATTGCCCCCTCATGCGTGTCAAAAGGAAAAGAGGGAAATGGAAGAGAAGGGTAAAATGAGCAGCATTCTGCGACTGTTGAACAGCCAAGAAAAATACTGAATTTGAACAACGAATATGGTTGTTTTCTCCCACAGACTACATTCCCACTGCTCTTCCAGTCGGCAGCCAGAGGCAGCCAAGAATTGCTAGGCTCACATTGCCTTGCCAGTTTACATGAACATGTGTGCATGTGTATGTGAGAGATAGACAGGTACAAACAAATACCATAATATTCTATTAGCAGCCCGCAGGAGAGAAATTGCTTCAGTTCCTTCCATTTTCTGCCCATTTTCTCAAACTTCCACCTATACTTCTCCGAGTTTGGTTCTGGTGGGTTTTCCGGGCTGCGTGGCCGTGGCTGGTGGATCTTGTTCCTAACGTTTCGCCTGCATCTGTTTTGCCTGCATCTGTGGCTGGCATCCACCAGACCACAGCCACACAGCCCGGAAAACCCACCACAACCAGTTGAATCCGGCCGTGAAAGCCTTCGACAATACATGCTCCCAGTTTATTTTTCACTGTCCATTTTCTATTTTTATTCTTCCTTCCACCTTCCCTCTCGTTTCCCTACCCCTGAGCTTCTTTCCTCCAGAATGTTTTGGCAGTATTCAGCCCGTCCTGCTTTAGGTGCTCTGTGAGGTTTTAATTCTAGCTGAGCTGACAGCTTTCCCCTTTCCTTAAGGTAATTCAGGCGTCAAAACATTCTGACAGGTAGGTTTGATCTGTGTGCCATTAAAATGTTTGCGAACATTCCTTGGCATCAAACCCATTCACCCAATCTTTTCCTCAAGCTTCAATGTGAAACAATTAGCTTGGATTATTTTTATTTTACATAGGCCCTTTCCACACAGGCCAAAAGCGGCGGCGGTGGGCCGGTAAAACAGCATTTTGGCAGGGACTACTCTCACAGGCGCCGCTGCCAAATCGCTTCAGCGACGCCTGGCTCCCGCCAAAACAGTGTTTTTGAATCTCGCTCAGGGAGCGGGGTATTTTGGAAATGCCGGCTTCCATTTGGTGCCATGCGAATGGCACTGGGTGGAAGCTGGCGTTTCTCTCCCAGCCCTCCCAAACGCTCCTAACCTCTGGTCACCTTCTGTCGCGTTGTGCAGGCCAGGAGACACGCCCCCTGGCCTCATTCTCCAACGACGTTGCTCTGGCAAGGGGGGGGCGTGTCCTCTGGCCTCCACAACGTGAAAGAAGGTGACCGGAGGTAAGGAGCGTTTGGGAGCGGCGCAGCCTGTGCGAAGGCTGTGCCGCCGCCACCGCTTCCAGTGGGACCGTCCATGCGAACTGTCCCGCAGGGGTGCGCCGGCATAAACTATGCCGATGCACCCCCCCCCCCTCAGTGTCCGTGCAGAAAGGGCCATAGTTTGAATTAGTTTGGATTTTATCTGTGTATGAACAATGTTTTCCAAAACTTTAAAAGCCTATGAGTAGCCTAGGTCATGAGGAAATACATTGCTTTTTTAGCATTCTACATGGTATCTTCCCTGTGGTTACTTTTGAAAGCACTTGCTATGTGACTCAGAGCCATTCAAATGATTGGTCGCCCAGGGGACACTAGTGCTCTAACATTCTACCCATATGGACTTACCAGTGTATGGTAAGTACAACATGAAGGGTGCCAGGGTATGGAATACTTATAGAGACTTCTTTTTGTTGACTTTTTTCCCCAGCCATTCATAGGTTACTAATATTTCTTCGTGGAATTAGGGATAACCACTCTAATACTGTGTTTACACAAACTCTTCTCTTAGCATGAAAAAGAGGTGAACCTTAATTTTTCAAGCGATCATAACTGTTTTGTAGGCTAAATATTGTTTGAATGCACCATCATGTGGTGAGAGCTGGTATTTACTGTGCCAGAGTGATTCTTGTTTCTTTCATCTTCCAGAAGTTGAATTTCCATCTTCCAGGGTCTGTTCTGTTAAGAACTTCTTTCAGTGTATCTGAGCCAGTCAGGTTTTCTTCTGGGGTATACTCAGCTATTTATTGTGACCTATATGCTAATTGGGTTTCTTGGGGGGGGGGAGGTGGGGTTGTAATAGGGCCAGGCTGCATCCACAACTTGGAAACATATTGCACGAAAGGTATGCATAGGTCTTCAGAGAGGGCTGCCCATTCAAGGGGACATTAATGTGGCTTGTGTTACGCTGGTGGGGACCCAGGGACGCTGGTGCAGCACTCTGTGCCATATTCAACCACCGTGGCTGCCCACCAGCAGATCTACCCCATTGTCATGGAGAGTGACCGGAGAGGGCAAATCCACCAGGGTGACCTCGTGCCACCTCCAGCGGTGGTTCGCCTCCTCCCTTTACACGGGGCTGTAAAGCACCCTGTCCTCTGTGGGAACTCTATTATGAACATTAGCATTAGGTTTATTATTAAATCATTTGATAAACTTCACTCATGCCTATGCATCCTTTAAAACCTCCATTTTCAAACATTTATAAACGTGTAAATTCGTTTGCTGTAGTATGCAGTAGTTACCTACCCAATACACAAATCCCCACCTGCAAAGACACAGTATTTGAGACCGGGGTTGAGGTGGTAAAGTCCTGAGTTGGTTGAACCATCTGGAGCTGCAGGGGAAGGTCACATTGTGTAATGCCTCCCTGTGTAAAAACATCTCTCTGTAAGAAGACATCTAGCATGCATAGTTCTTTGTCAGTTCTCTTTAATGTTGCCTGGGTTAACGAGATTCATCTCCTTGTCCCTTTAACATTAGGTATGGTTCCAAAAATCTCATTCACATTTCTCTCTGGATTTTGAAATGTCCCGGTCTTGCTTCTGAAGTGGAAATGATGCGTTAGCAATTCTCCACTGTTCTGTTTTCCTTATTTTCTACAGAGTGTGGTATTTTCTCAGTTTGCTCAAGCTTTTGGTTCTCTTAGGCTATGTGAAATAAAACACCGCAAAAAAGAAAAGCAGTCTTGATGCGCGCATACAATTGTATCAAGTCTGGTATTGTACCAGTGTAAGGCTGAACACACTCAAATGAAGTCAGCTCTGTGAAACAGGAATAACTTTATTGATATATGTCGCCCTAGCTACAGGGTGCTGGAACTGAGGGTTCTTGCCCTCAGTTCCAGTGTATGTAGGGTGTGCAGTGGGCAGTCCTAGGTAGTGGCGGGAACGAGGGTTGTTGGGGAATACGAAACTGAAACTTACTGGGAGTTACAGGAAATGAAACCTGGTCCTGACAACCAGTGTGTTGGCATCTTCGTGTGTATCATCATACCACATGTTTTTTTTAATGCAATCATATGCACAAAGATCCATTTTTGCAGTGTTTTATCAGTGCATCTAAAACTCCCATGGGCAAAATCATACAGATGAACTGAAATGGATTTTGCAGCAAATGGCCCAAACTAATTCTCTCCAGCATGCTTCAGGCTCTTCCAGCATACAATCCAATTAGCGAGCCCTTATTTTTCTGTATTATTTTCTTCCATTCTTTCCCTCAGGATAATTTTTAGCATGAGCTGTCCTGTTTCTCCAGGGTTGTCATAGAAGCCTGGTGTTTGTTTCAGAACTGGGTATGTTTTTGGCAGCTTGGGGTGGGGGGTGGGGGGAAGGGAGCAATTAGTGGTCATATGTATATAGCAAGGACAAACCTTCTCCTCATGTCAACACCTCCTGCCTAAAGATGCTGATCTGAAAGTCGTTTTGGATTGATGCATTTGGGGCAACGGGTGATTGTTTGTAATAATTATATGGAAACTACATAGGAAGTGGAATTTTGGTTTTCCCAGTGAGTCAGAATATGAATGAGAGAAACAAACCCTCTGCCACATGGAAATCGAGAGAGAGAGAGAGAGAGAGAGAGAGAGAGAGACTAGATGATTTTTCCCTCTGGATAGGCCAGAACTTGCCTGCCTGTTGTGCTTTAGTTAGCTGGTAGATAAGTAATTCTAATCTTACAAAGCCATCAGTGGCAACCTGGAAAGTGTATTAGCTGGGATAACGCATCCAAAGTTGGGATGTCTCTTAACATTTTCCTCATGAGCCCTTTTCAGAGGCTACAGTCGCATGAGCCAGGAGCATGCACCTGAAGCATGTTCTACCTGCAATGCTCCCTGTTGTGTGAAGAAGGGTAACATGTATATTTGCTGAGGATTTTCAGCTTTGGTGTGGGTGAATGTGAGTCCTGACAAATCATGGTCAGTTCGTGCATTTTGGAGCTGTAATAACATGATAAATACACTCATTATCCTTGTTTGAACAATATGGCAAGTGCATATATCAGGTGGATCAGTGCACAGTTGGTAGGCTCTTTGGATATGTGATTGTAGCATCTTAAAAGGGATTGACGTTTGACCTGATTTCTGGAGTTCCAAATTGGTTTTTTACACAGTTGATCTTGTGGCCCTATTGGCATTTTGTTCCATGTGCATGTTTCTTTTCAGATAACATATACAAATCAAAATAATGTATTTTCTTTGTTTGTATTGATTCTCCCTGTCATTGAAGGTCTTTCATATTGCTGGGATGCTGCCCTAAATGTGTTGGTTTCAGTATCCCACAAGACTCTTTGTTGGTTTTAATCCCACAGTGACCTATTCATCAGTCGGTTTCCATTCACTGAATGCTCTCTTCTCTCTCTTTATAGCCTTTCCTAGCTGATGGCTGGTGTGACACTATCAACAACAGAGCCTATTGTCGGTATGACGGGGGTGATTGTTGCTCCTCCACAGTTTCCTCCAGGAAGGTAGGTGGGGCGGGGTGGGGCATCCTGTTTCACAGAGGATTTACGGGCGAGATCTTCTGGGTTTAAGGGCGAGATCTTCTGGGTTCAGGGTCAGATTTACATTTTCAACAAGTACCAACTGTGGAGAGAGGCTGACTGTTACATCATGTTTTTAGGTTTCTGGGGTAAAAAAACTGAAACAAAAAGGATTTTTCCCCACATCCTATGACCCATTGTAGTCAACACCTGGGCTGCAGCATTCTGCACCAATGTACATCAAATAAGGGACAGAAAAAGTAGAAAAGGGACAGAAAATATTAACCCCCATTCCCACCCTGTCACTTTCCCTATGAACCCTACACATAACTTCTACCACTATCAAAGTTCAACCTTCATGCTTCCC
Source organism: Sphaerodactylus townsendi (assembly GCF_021028975.2). Lineage (NCBI taxonomy): Eukaryota > Metazoa > Chordata > Lepidosauria > Squamata > Sphaerodactylidae > Sphaerodactylus > Sphaerodactylus townsendi. The sequence goes on from NC_059429.1 coordinate 26,835,267, forward strand.
TTGCAAGTATGGGTTGAAAACCTCGAATAAAGGGGGGAAAGTGGGAAAGGGATGGAAAAGACTAGCATGGGAAAGGTTAAGCATTCTTTATAAAAAAAACCAGCAACTTTTCCAGCTTTTCCAGACAATCTTTTTTGTATTCCCTACATGTTTCAAAGCCCCATCTCTGTCAAAGGAGAAATTACTTCACAAATAAGTAAGGCAGCTGGACCTGCTTCTCCATTCAACACAATGCAATCTTCTGTCAGTGATTAGTTTTGTAACTTTATTTAGAGTCTTATCTTGTTAAGAATTTGAAAAATATATGCAAGGCAGATGTTCAACTGTCATATTCATTTGTGAAGAAATGTGTCCCCTGAGGCAGACCAGTTTTCAGAACACACTGGGAATTAAAGACTGTGTTTTCTACACGGCTGATACTAGAGTTATTTTTCCTCCAGTAGCTATTTGGTCTGTTTTTTAATTTATTCTGCTGGTCCTAATAAGCAATAGCTCATCTATTTTCGGATTCAAATCACCTGTTCTACCACATATGTTGCAAGAAAAGAAAAGGCAATTGAAGCTTTATTATACACTGTCACGATACAGGTCTAACAGCATTCTAAAAGTTCTCTCAAGATCTCAGACCAGAAGATAGGTGAAACCCTTTGGGGGAGGGCAGTGTACAAATCTAATAATAAAGAAAAATAAAATAAGTGTGAGAAAAGGGAAGGATGAAAGAACAGTGCTTTACTCTTAGTTTATTGCCTCTAAACAGGCTGTTTTGAGGCAATGTGAAAGTTCAGTCTGTGCTGATGCGTCCAGTCCATTCAAGTCGCAATCATCAAGTTATGGGCATTCATGTATGAACCCAACCCACTAGCTTGTATATCTCATTTATCTCTTCAGAACTGACAGTTTTGCCAGCTTGAGCTCTTAAGCCCTGAATGTCTTGTTGCTTGAGTACTCCAGTGCCTTTAGTGTAGTGTAGTGTAGTGTAGTGTAGTGTAGTGTAGTGTAGTGTAGTGTAGTGTAGTGTAGTGTAGTGTAGTGTAGCGTAGCCTTGGGACCAGACGTCATAAATAATATAATTTTAATTAGATTTTATGAGGATGCTGCTATGGAAAAATTTAAGGGTTTTAATGTTCATATTTATATCTCTATCTGTTGTTTTGTTGGCCTTGTTTATGGGCCCTGTATACCTCTCAGAGCCCTTTGGGGGTTCTGCGGTCTATGAAATATAAATAATAATGATAATGATGATGATGATGATAGATAGATAGTTCCTGCTATGCTAGGAAAAAAAATGCTTGAATGGAGCATCTGCCTTGTAATATGCCCCAGAATACTTTCAGTTTGTTAGGATCCTGTACCAGTTATGCAGAGGGTTTTTTTGGCAGACCAGCGACTTGGTAAGGATTCCATGAGGATAGAGAGCTTGTAATGTTGGTATAGGAATATGACTGCTTTTCCTGAATGTTTTAATACTTCCTCACCAACACATTGGTTAATCAGAAGGTATCATTTAAAAGATACATCTTGTTCAGTTTCTCAAGTCCCGGTTTGAAAACACATTGAAGGGTCTTCTTTTATATTTATACCCTTGAAAACGATACCAGGTGGGTCTCTTTTGTTCCTCCTTTTAGATTCCTCTCCCTCGCTGTCTCAGATCTCTTGCACAGTGGCCATAATTCATACTTGATATCTGCCCAAGGGAACCTTGAAACAGACAAAACTGTTTCAACATGTACGAGTCTGGTTCATCTCTTTCTTCTGACTGCTGCGAATCTTGAAACATTTTTTCTTTTCATCACTCATGGAGAGAGTAAAAAAGAGCTTGGGAGTTTGGAGTGTGGAAAAGAGCTGGGGTTTGTTTTCCACCTGAAGCGGGAGTAACCCAGGGGCCCGTCTGCCCTGAGGACACACTGTAGGGTGGAGCTCATTAATTTCTTGGCAATTGCGCAAAGGGGCTGCTTCATGGTCACTGAGGAGACAGGGTGTTGGGGCCTCCTCTGGCCAAACCAAACTGGTGATAAGAACATCTTATTCCATTCCTGCCATGTAATTGAGCATCATTCCCAAATCCCTGATCAGTCCATTTTGTTTACGTCAACCAATACTGGAGATAAAAGTGTTTTTTTTTCTTGTCTCATGACCCTTTCATCAGGTCAGGTAAAAAAGATCTGAAAAGCCTCCAAGCAAACACTCAGTGTCCCAAGTTGCTTTTGTAAGCAGCTCTGAGTGGAGGGATCCCTTTTACAGCCTACCACTAGTCGACTGCTTGCTCTGCACAGGCCTTTTCCGCACACGCAGAATAATGCGTTTTCAAACCACTTTCACAACTGTTTGCAAGTGGATTTTGCTATTTTACACAGCTTCAAAGAGCATTGAAAGCAGTTTGAAAGTGCATTATTCTGCATGTGTGGAAGGAGCCACACTCAGGCACTTTCTGCGTAATAGAGCAAGGAGCCTGTCTTGGTGGTGGGTGCGCACACCGCTTTGCCAGAGATGTTGTGTTGTATCTCTACTTGTGCTGAAGATACAACAAAGCCTTAGCCTACCATTTGTACATGTAGCTCGGGACTGTTTCCGCTGACTGCAGATGTTTCTCATAGGACTCAGATGTTTCTGACTGCAAATGTTTCTCATAGGACTCATGAAGACCAGAATCAAAAGAAGGAAGCCTAAGGAAGCCCACCTTCTCCTTGAGTCCTATGAGAACTACGGCAGTAGTTTTCACAGAGAAGAAGAAGAGTTTGGATTTATATCCCCCCTTTCTCTCCTGTAGGAGACTCAAAGGGGATGACAATCTCCTTGCCCTTCCCCCCTCACAACAAACACCCTGTGAGGTAGGTGTGGGAGTGCACAGGCTAATCTGAATTCCCCAGATAAGCCTCCACAGCTCAGGCGGCAGAGCAGGGAATCAAACCCGGTTCCTCCAGATTAGAATGCACCTGCTCTTAACCACTACGCCACAAGGAGAGGGTGGGCTTCCTTAGACTTCCTTCTTTTGATTCTGGTCTTCATCACATAAGACATGAAAGGTGAGTGGAGTCAGTGATTCTCCTGACTTGACTTGCGCTACACGTCTGACAAGGACTCACCTTAAAAAGGGCTGAAGGGCCCTGAGTCAGCAGGACTGGCTTCAGCCTTCCCTCCTATGCCATTTCAACAGGCAAAAACAGCTGCGGAGTATGGTTCCACTTGTCTGTCTGGTTCCACTTGCTGCTGGTTCCACTTGCTGCTGGTTCCACTTGTCTGTCTGGGACATGTGGAACTGGAAGTGGGACAAACAGCCACCACCCCCTCAACCATTTTGGCCACTGAAAATGGAGTGGGGTGGAACATAAGAACATAAGAACAAGCCAGCTGGATCAGACCAAAGTCCATCTAGTCCAGCTCTCTGCTACTCGCAGTGGCCCACCAGGTGCCTTGGGGAGCTCACATGTAGGATGTGAATGCAATGGCCTTCTGCGGCTGTTGCTCCCGATCACCTGGTCTGTTGAGGCATTTGCAATCTCAGATCAAGGAGGATCAAGATTGGTAGCCATAAATCGACTTCTCCTCCATAAGAACAAGGAAGGAAGGAAGGAAGGAAGGAACATAAGAACATAAGAACATAAGAACAAGCCAGCTGGATCAGACCAAAGTCCATCTAGTCCAGCTCTCTGCTACTCGCAGTGGCCCACCAGGTGCCTTTGGGAGCTCACATGTAGGATGTGAACGCAATGGCCTTCTGCGGCTGTTGCTCCCGATCACCTGGTCTGTTAAGGCATTTGCAATCTCAGATCAAAGAGGATCAAGATTGGTAGCCATAAATCGACTTCTCCTCCATAAATCTGTCCAAGCCCCTTTTAAAGCTATCCAGGTTAGTGGCCATCACCACCTCCTGTGGCAGCATATTCCAAACACCAATCACACGTTGCGTGAAGAAGTGTTTCCTTTTATTAGTCCTAATTCTTCCCCCCAGCATTTTCAATGAAGCCCCCTGGAAGGAAGGAAGGAAGGAAGGAAGGAAGGAAGGAAGGAAGGAAGGAAGGAAGGAAGGAAGGAAGGAAGGAAGGAAGGAAGGAAGGAAGGAAGGAAGGAAGGAAGGAAGGAAGGAAGGAAGGAAGGAAGGAAGGAAGGAAGGAAGGAAGGAAGGAAGGAAGGAAGGAAGGAAGGAAGGAAGGAAGGAAGGAAGGAAGGAAGGAAGGAAGGAAGGAAGGAAGGAAGGAAGGCTGACGTTCCTTCTCCCACCATCCTCTGCAGCATATTTGGGGGCCCCAGAAATTTTAAAGGTGCATCCCAGCCATATGTGTAATGCAAGTTGGATTGGGGAAACCCTCCACCTGAATCATGCTATATGTCTTGTGTTAGGGACAATTTCTAAGGTTTAAATCTAGAAACATCTGAATGCCAAAGCAAGTTCTACTATTGAGCAGCTGAACCTCTCTAAGCACAGGGACGGTGCTTTTCACTGGAGGAAAACACCACTATTAGCTGAACTGTTCCAATGAATCTAAGCCACAAAAGTCTTGTGGGAATTTCTTCTGTGCCCAGAGGTATATCTGGGCAGATAAAGTGTGAGAAGTTAGGAAAGGGGATCAGGATGGAGAGCTCTGTAATGGCCTATCCCCTTGCCCTTTCATGTAATTGACTCGATAAATCTTCCCAAACATACGCTGAATTTCCTTGCCAGATGTTTTTGGAGGAGTCCACCGCTGGTGTGAAAATCGTCCACGTGATCTTGAGGATGCCCTTGGGAAGCCACGCCAGACATTACGGCAGAAGGGTGGAGCATTCCCCATGAGGAAACAATTTGCCATGGGAATCAGATAACAAAGATCAGAAAAACATTTTTTTTATTTCTTTGCACTTACCTCTGGCTTTCCTTTGACTTCTCAGTTTTGTGATGCCTGGCGGGAAGCCAGAGTGTGTTCTTTTGTTTTTTTTTCACACCAAGGGTACATTGTGATGCCTTCCCACACAATAAAAGAATTTGGGTTGTGGCAAACCTACACAGGTGTAGATTGATGTATCTTTGTTGAAGATTTTTATTTGGCTTTGTAAATCGGCTTCGTGTGTTTTATGACCGTACGTAATTTTGGAGGGCTTTTTGGGGAAGAGATTGATAGACTAATTATCGAACTACATGAGTCATTGTATTGTCGAAGGCTTTCACAACCTGATTCATGTAGTTGTTGTGGGTTTTCCGGGCTGCGTGGCTGTGGTCTGGTAGATTTTGTTCCTAACGTTTCGCCTGCATCAGTGGCCGGCACCTTCAGAGGTGTATCACAGAGAGAAGTGATGGACACTGGACACAGTGTGTAACGTACTTCTCTCTGTGATACACCTCTGAAGGTGCCAGCCACAGATGCAAGCGAAACATTAGGAACAAGATCTACCAGACCACGGCCACACAGCCCGGAAAACCCACCACAGTTGCATGAACCATGTCTGTTTTGAAGGGGTGGGGAGGGGCTGCATTAATTAAGCCAGACCTCCTTTCCCTGAACCGTCCTTTCCTCTGATCCCTTCAGGTGGTTCCATTTCCAGATGACTGTGACCAGGACGAGTGCAGCTGTCGGGACCCGGCTGCAGAAGAGAATCAATAACAGCAACTAAGACAGTCTGTGCTGTCAGGGCCAGAACCTGGAGGAAGATTCAAGGCTTGTGGGGGAGCATGAACAGGGGCACTGGAAGGGCTGAGGGACAGGAGCTGGCGTGATCACGGAGGCCTAGTGCAACTGGGTGCGGCACAGGAGGAAGGCAATGAGGAGAGGGCAGAAGAACAGGAGGCATAAGAGGAGGGAAAGGAACAGTCTGAAGACTCCCCAGTTCAAATCCCTTCCGGTCGGGCTGAAGATGAAGTCAAGGGCCTGTTCCAGCCTCATCAGCTCTCTTATCAACCTGGCTTGGGGGCAGGTTCCTAGGCACCTTTCATTCTATTACTGTATAAATGGTTTGCTGCCTCACGACCATTTTCCTTTTGCTCTGAGTCCCGTCTCTTCCCTCTCCTCCCTCCTCACCTTTTTACTATCTAGGTCTTGATTTAGCGAAGGGGGGAGGGGAGGAAGATAAAAGCGATCCGTCTGCAAATATTTAAGCATAATTTTATGACAAATCTATATTATATTTTTATTTGCTGTTCATTAAGCTGAAAAACGTGCTGCTGTGAAGTGCTGACCATTGGGAGAAAAAAAAATTATGGGGTCGGGTGGTGAGAGAATTCCCGGAGACTGGAGGGCAAGTTATGCAAACAGCGGGGCCGTTGAATTTGTGTACACCTTTTCTCGAGACTGCACAGTTTTAGGTGAGAGATGCGAGAAGCGTGTTTTAATGATCCTCCACCTGTGAACAAGCCATTCCAACTGATTTCCATTCACACAGACTGCTAGCATGAAAGGGGGATCAGAGTTGACTTTGTCCCTGCGTGATATGACTTTCTATGAGCAGGGAACACCAATTCCAGCTGGAAGGTTTTGCAGCTTGATTCTTCTTCTTCTACCCCAAGAAATGCCCTTCAGTGCAATGGGAGCTGCTTCACAATCCCCCCCAATCGCTAGATTCCAAGAAGTGTTTGGCGTAGCTACAGGCCAAGGGCTGCAACTGAAACTGCGCACATTTGCATTTTTAAAAAGCACTACCTTTAAAGAAAAACCCATGCTATTCAACATTAAGAGGCCACAAGTCAAGGTAACCTTGCAAACAAGTCCACAGGTTAAGGACCTGCCATTTGGTTTTGTTTACAAGCGTAGCTATCCTTCCGATGCATGTTAAGTAGCAGCTGTTTGTGTCTGTAAAGAAAAAAAATTCATTTCCCTGCTGGGTCATTGGGACATTCTTATCACAGGCAAGGAGCAATTCAAAAGCCTGCAAAATGGCTGCCCCAAGATGTTTAGTATTGTTGATATAACTTAGTTGGTTAATGAAACTAGTGTGGGCTAAGCACTAGTATGGACCAGTGCTGTGGAATGTGTTGAATAGATCCACGGGTAGACCAGAGATTTTCCAAATATTCTCGGGCACCCTGGAGAGGCTCAGAATCTTACTGGGTGTTCTTCAGCGAGAAGATCAGTAATGAACAAACTTTCCTGAAAGAGAGCTTTGTCTGCTATGCTTGGTCATTCTCTCCAGTACACAACTATGCAGACGAGGCACTGTAGGTTACATTCCCTGTTCACAAATGGCAACCGTAATGCTTTCTTAGTGTTGCGAAGCAAACATTGTGTTGGGAACCCCATATCTGTACCGATACTTCTCCCATATAATCTCCATTGAGATTGACTGCTCCAGCTATTTCAGTATGGGCTGTTCCTCTAGAACGATTGGTTGTGGGTTCAAGCTGTGCACCAGAGCACAGATCATGAATGGAGAATGTTCTGACAGCATCAGGATACACAAACTGCAACTTCCAAGCACTATTGAAAGTGTTAAGTGTGAAACACAATTCCAAGATATAAATTTGTGGGAAATTTGAGCTTCAGGGTTTTGTTTTGTTTAAGATATCAATATTATTCTTCACTATTTATTGCAGTTGTGAGTTGTGTGTCTGTGTGGTGGGGAACTTATGGTGGGCTATAATCAGCATTCCCTGTAAGCTGCATGAGTACCTGTATTGATGCCATGCAGAATAGGGGCCAGCCAGCAGGGGGAGCTGTCCCAGGCGGCTCTCAGTTCACTCAGTGTCTTCGACGCGCCACACAGTACTGGGGAAGGATTAGAGGGATTACTGGTTATCATTAATGCATGTAGGAAGGCGCAGCTAGTACCAGGCAGCAGCTGAAGCAGGAATATGGGCTTTACAGCTACCTAGGCCCCATCCACATGGACCTATACATCTGGGCTGGGGACAGGACAAAACCCTTTTGAGGGTGCAACTTCACATGGCTCCCGCCCCTAAAGCAAGGCTGCCCCATGTTAGTTCCCCCAAAACGGGTTATTCGAGAATTGCGCTATCCGTAATTCTTTAGTTTTAACCCTGGTCGCAACCGCTCGCAAGTGAACAGCCCGCTGGAGAGCGCTTTAATTGGCCACGCTTCCCTTTGTTGGTGGAGGTCCTGCTTATCAGCTTCGTAGCCACACAGGGTCACAGGGATGGCAGCATGGCTGTGAGGGTCCATGCCTGCCTGCCTGCATAGCATCGCAGCCAAGGGAGGTAAGTACCAAACAAAATACGCGCCTCCGTGCAAAGACGCGATGGCCACCATCACTGCTTCCGCAGGCTCCGTTCACTGCCTGCCTCGTGCCTATTGCACCTGCTGTACTTTTTGTGTGTGGAAGGGCCCCTTGTCAGGTCCAAGTGCGTTCCCTCAAGAGTGCACTCCTTGGGTTCTTGGTGGCATCCATACTATATGAATGCATGAACATGTAAAGCTGCCTTCTACTGAATTAAATATGAGTCCCTCAAACACAGTACTGTCTACTCTGACTGGCAGTGGCTCTCTGGGGCCTTTCACATCACCTACTACCTGACCCCATTAACTGGATGTGCCAGGGGTTGCACTTGAGATCTTTGGCATGACAAGCAGATGCTGGACCACTGAGCCATGGCCGCTCATGGCACTTACTCTGTGCCCCCATGAAGTTGTTTCATATGATCTAATCTTTTTAAAGTCTCATCTGTATGTTTTCAGGGATGTTCCTACAATCGTGTCAACTAGAAAATAAATTTCCGCTTCAAGGGACTGAATGTGGAAATTCTTAAAGCTGTCCGACATGTTGCATTTTCAGATGTACAACTAAAAAAATGCAATGTGTGAATGACAGACATGTGCATTTGGAAACTCGTGCTATAAACTCATCAGGCAGCCAACAATAGCTGTAGTTCGTTTTCAGGGGGCACTGTGTGAAACCAGTGGAGAGGCAGGATGGAAATACCCTAAATAAATAAGAACAGTCCCAGTAGCTTAGAGGGGCAGCCAGTTGGAGTGGCTGAATAAGAATAAAAGATCTCTGATGAATCAGACCGGTGGTCTAGGTCAGGGTTAGGGGCACCAGAGTTGGACACCCCTGGTCTAGGTTGTCTCTTCCAGTTGACATCAGGGCCTGCGTGATCTGATTCGGTCCCGTAGGCCTGCGAAATTGAGATATTTCATTGTAAAGCTGCCTTCCTTAGCTAAGGGGGTCCTGAGTCTGTACCATCTACTGGCCTCCCAACTCCACCCCCTCCTTCCCCCATCCCGAGAATAAATGGTAAGAGAGATGAACAGGATGGTGCTGATAGTTTATTATGGGCTAAAGGGTCCTTATGGTCACCTAGGTTTATGCCATCATCGATTTATAGTTTTAAAAGCTATTAATTTATGTGACATTGGATTGATTTTATGACTGTTTTAAATCATGTGTTAAATCATCACTTGAAAGTAAATACTCTGCCCTTCCCCTGGCTCTGGCTGGGGAAGGGCAGAGTATTAAATTTCATAAAGTGAAAATAAACAAATAGTCCAGCATTCAGACCAGGTGTGCTGGGTGTGGGAGTGATAAGCTTAGTTCAAATACAGTATCTCATTCCGAAGGAGGCACCCAAGAGCTGCGACTTTTCCAGTCACCAAATGGCCAACTTGTTCACCTCATGTCATTGCCTGCACAGAAAGTAGAGGGAAAAGAAATATCAGGGTGCAGTTGTGTGCTGGTACCACTGAACGGCTGCAGAAGGTGCAATGTTCTGCTGTTCTTCCGCACCAGTGCCACATCCAAAAGAGAAATGGCCTGTCTTCTCTTGCTGGGAACTGTGGGGCCTGGCAACCAAGAGACAGCTTGTGCCTGTCCCAGATAGAGGTTCCTGGAGTGGTTGATTGAGAAGTTTGTTGTGAAGAACTATACACTTCCTTGGCTGTTACACTGTGGTCCTGCAACCCCAGGAACGAACTTGACTGGGATTGGAAAGGTTGCTGTGGGGAGATGAGAATCCCTGTGGTGCTTATACTAGATCCAAACTCAATATTTTTTACTCATCAGATGTCCATGCAAGGATCTTAATTTTTGCTCAGAGCATCTGTGCTTAAGAAATAACCTATCTATGAAACAAAAGATTGGCACTGCTTTTTTTTTTAAACAGCCTGACTAATGTATTGTTGAAGACTTTCCTGGCTAGACTCAACTTACTGTTTTCAGGCTGCATAATCATGGCAGTTTTCTCTCCCAAAGCTTTGCCTGCCTGTGAAGATGCCAGCCATAGGTGCAGGTGAAACATTAGGAGCAAATGTTAGGAGCAAAAACTACCAGACTCTGCCCTACAGCCCAGAAAACCCACAAAAGACAACCAAATTAGCTTTTGCCCCAACAAAAATTGTTCCATGTCCTCAGTCCTGTGGCTTCTTGGGCCCACACAGCATTGGAGTGCTATAGTGGGGGTTCATTTTCATTGAGGTTTTTTTTTTGAGGGGAAAAAAGATGAGCTATATTCACACCTTCAGAAATCTGCTGTCTCTCCAGCACTTCAACCAATCCCTTTGTGTGAGACCTCAGAATAGGTTCTGACACTACATTTCAGGCCTCTGTGGGCTTCAAAAGTGTTGACATCAGAGCTCAAGAATATTTCTCAGCCACCTGATTGCACGATCACTGTCCTCATTTCCCTCAGACAGATGTTCTAGCATTTAAACCATCTCATTCTCCCCAAGTAGGTGTTGAAGGGTTAGAAACTGTCTTTCTGTGGGTTTGGTATTGTGGCTTGTCTTATGAAAAAGTCTTGTTCTGGTAGTAGAGCTGAAAGAATGTCAGTGGGGAAAATGTATTTGTCATGAATCACTTAGTTACTTAGCACGGGATTATGGGATCACCTTTAGCAAACTTGGAGCATCTTGTCCCCTTTTGAGGGAGGGTTTTACTCACAATTGAAGCTGCTGCTATTTTAATTTTGTTTTGTATTTGATAATTATTTTTTATAAAAATCTATTAAAATAAATAATCTACCTATATTTGTGATCTCTTCATGCCCACAAACTCAAAATAAAATTATTGTGTTCAAAAAAACCCCCCACATTAGCTTGGTGACACTGGAACAGACTCTGGGCCATTGTGGACTTTACAAATTTGAGCATGTTTTCTTCGCTGAGTACTTGAAAGTAAATACATACCTGTGTTTGTGATCTTTCCAATACCATTGGCTCAGCTACTATGATGTCAGAGTTTCAGTGTTGATTAAAGTCTGTGCAACTCATGAGAAGCAAACCAAGGGAGTGCCCAAAGGAAATAATGGCAGAATGTGGGCTGGGAGCAGCAGTGGTGTAGTGGTTTAGAGCAGGTGTACTCTAATCTGGAGGAACCGGATTTGATTCCCTGCTCTGCCGCCTGAGCTGTGGAGGCTTATCTGAGGAATTCAGATTAGCCTGTGCACTCCCACACACGCCAGCTGGGTGACCTTGGGCTAGTCACAGCTTTTCGGAGCTCTCTCAGCCCCACCACCTAACAGGGTGTTTGTTGTGAGGGGGAAGGGCAAGGAGATTGTAAGCCCCTCTGAGTCTCTCCTACAGGAGAGAAAGGGGGGATATAAATCCAAACTCTTCTTCTTCATCATCTACGATACTGATGAGCATTGATTACAGTTGGGAGGTGATTATATCTGGTTTCCGTAGCCAGGGTATGTGAAAAGGGCCCCACTTCACAATTGGACGGGTACTCCCCTTAAATGCTCAGATTGACTTACCACCATATTATCAGTCAAACGGCCATCTAAAAATGGATGGTCCCCCTTACCCATGAGACTGATGGCTCCTTCCTGTTTATCCTTTTGCCTTTTATTCTAGCCAGTGATCTTGGTTGCCAGCACAGCTTAAATTGTGCTAGTTGGTAAACTTGTTTGTACGCAACACATCTGGAACTAATATTAAGGCCAGAAACGCGCTTACTGGCTCACCTTACCCTTGGCAAGTTCCCCCTCGCCTTCTCTCACACTTGGAAAAAGGAAGATGATTTCCCTGTGTTTGCAGCACTGGTTCAGGAAAGTATTGGAGACCAGAGAGATATGTCCCTTTCTAAGCCTTTCCTAGGTCAAAACAAAATTTTGGGATATTGTCCTGAGTTTGCAAGCCAAGACAGCTACACCCGAAGCATTTTGTATATCACCAAGAAAATAGGAACAGATGACGTCGGCTGGTCTGAAAATATAAACAAACACTGCAGTTTCCCAGCCTCACAAATTACTAACTCTGCCATTTAATATTCTGTTAAATGGTCATCTGGATTTTACAGAGTGTTACAATTATTAGTTTGAAACCGTTTAAAAAAGAATAAAGAATACTGTACCCCCCACCCCTTCCACTCACTGCTGCCAGCCCTGACCATCATCTGTCTGCAGTAGCCAAAACATAGCATTTGAATTTTAAGAGTACAACCAGGAACAAAGAGTAAATAAGTCAGCTGAGGAAAACAATACATACTGGCTCAACCTTCTTCATAATAAATAAACTTGCGGCGAGTAAAAAGTAACCATGCCAATTCAACACTACAACATTTTTAAGAAGCAAGAAAAGTTCCTCTCAGGGCCAAACTGGACACGCTGTGGCTTGAATTTCCTGGATCTAACTTGGGGTCCCCCCCAGCCACAAACCATCTGTAAGGAATTTTTAAAAACATCATGTGGAGTATTTGGTGCATGTGGAACAACAAAAATAGGGAAACAACTTCCCCCTCAGGGCTGTTCAGCATCAGAAAAGTACTGGTGGTGGTCTCAGCCCAAATAGGCTGTCCTTTATTTTTTTAAAGTCATTCCCCACAGTTGCTGTGCGGCCGCTGTGGAGAACCCTAGTTAGGTTTTTAAAACACAAGCATGCCTCGTTTGGCCCATAGTTGGTTTTCTTCCAATCACATTGAAAGTCAGTCAGGTTGTGGAGCATACAATTAAAAAAAAAACACCCATCCCCAGCATTCCTTTGGCCTACAAAACAGCCAGTGTGAATGTCTGAAGGATAATTACCTAACGGTCATTTGTTATAGGCCAAAATCCTGCAAGCATTCAGTGTTGGATGTTCCGTTTACTGAAATGGCCCTTGTGTCAAAACACCATTCATTGCCAATGCCACCTGTCTGAGCTGTATTGAGCATGCTCATTGGCATAGGCAAAGCTAGTGCAAATACATATGATACAGCAGGAGCCATGACCAAGATGGCTGAATTCATATCTGTCATTCTAAGAAAGGGTTATGAATGATACTTGGCTCAGAATCTTCTTTCTTTTCTAGACACATGCAGAGAAAACTCAGTGGCTGTTGTAGTCAGAGGGGACAGGAGAAGGAAATGGCAGATGGATTATTGGAAGTGGTCCCTTGGGTTACTGGGCTGGAGGAAAGAGGAATAGGGTTGGGAGAGGGGGTAAAGAAGCTGTAGTCTTGGTGAGTCACCCATGCCAATCTGGGCTGGTGATCCTGCTGCTGACCACTTCCATCAGTGCTTATCTGGTCCGTCTGGCCCAGGGGTAGGGAACCTGCGGCTCTCCAGATGTTCAGGAACTACAATTCCCATCAGCCTCTGTCAGCATGGCCAATAGGCCATGCTGGTAGGGGCTGATGGGAATTGTAGTTCCTGAACATCTGGAGAGCCGCAGGTTCCCTACCCCTGGTCTGGCCAGTTGGGGGCTTGCTGGCAGAGGCTGCCACCCCCCTACCCGGGCTGACCCAATCACATCACATTTATGTCATATCCAGCCCTTGTAACAAATGCATTTGACACCCCTGTGGGTGCATGCATAAGTATATTTGAGGGGAGGGCTAATGGCTGGAAACAGAAGAAGCCACAGCAGTGAGGACTCAGGATGTTCCTGGAGAAGAAAACCGCTTCCTTGGCAATGGCTCAGTTGCTTGATGATGGCGGAGGGCTGCTTTTAGGAATGAGGGCCAGGCCTGTTTTCAGCAATCTGCAGCATGAGAAACCACGACATTTTAAAATGAGCTATACAATCTAGTGTGAACTCACCAAAAGGGGGACTAAAAATATAGAGGAGCGTGACCACTTCTCGTCTGCAATTCCAAGAGAGTTTTAAAATGCTTACAAAACATAAACCAGGTTGGAATACTTTTGTGAGTGGCAACAGACGCAGGATGCAGGGTCCATCTTTGGACCCAGAACGCTATAAAGTTCAGCCTCCACTCAAGAAGATAATAAAGCTTGGAAAATCTAGTAAAGGGTACAAGCAAAGTTAGTAACCACAAGAAAAACAACCACACAGGAAATATCCCGGCAGTTTAAAGAAGGATCTTTGTATCTTTGCATTCTAAATCAGGAGATTAGGCTGAGCTGCACAACCTTAGGTAGGGATTAGGTAGAGAGAACAGCCTTGCCAATTTAGGGACTGGGATTCCGGCAGTGAAAACACAAAGGGGAAAGCACTGGAAAAAATAAAAAGTAGTGACAGAGCGCGAGCAAAAGAAAATCATGGGTTTGGGAAAAGGAGGCTTAAAAATGGTCATGCAAAGATTTGGCTCTAGAAATTAAGAGTTGGCATGTGTGACCAATTAATTCGTAAGAATGATTAATTAAAATCCTTTAGAGTGATAATGAAGGTGCTCTATTCAAAGAGCAGATTTAAAAAAACACATTATTACTAGCATAAGCACATACAAAACCCATGTCAACCCCCCCATCTTGGAAGAGGCATTCCTTTTCTCTCCCAAAGAAAGTGATGCCTCTTCTAATACAGCACCTATTAGGAGAAGTACATGGATTATCTAATAATGATTGATTAGTTTCCCTCCAGAATCATAGTTTTATCCTTCGGGAAATGTATAAATGTTTCAATGGATTAAAATTCAGAGAAGCCATGATTTCTTTTACTGAGGGGTGGAAATTCAGAAACTTCTGGCAAGCTGTGTTGCTATTAACTTTCTTTCTCTAGACCAGTGGTGGCGAACCTTTGGCACTCCAGATGTTATGGACTACAATTCCCATCGGCCCCTTCCAGCATGGCCAATTGGCCATGCTGGAAGGGGCTGATGGGAATAATAGTCCATAACATCTGGAGTGCCAAAGGTTCGCCACCATGGCTCTAGACTGTTACCCTCATCCCCTTGGGCCATGGACTGCATATGACCACAACGTCTCATAAAAGAAGGGCGCCCATTCTCTTGGCTCAAATACTTGCATCCTTTTGGGCACCTTTGTTCATTGCGCATATTACTCTGAAGTGACTTTTTCCAATACCAAGAGCACGCACGTATTGTTAAGATGGCTTGTGGGGGAAGTCATAATTCTCAAGGGACACAGATTTCATCATTTCTCCAGTTGTTGCCTGACCCCAGTGACAAGCCTCTTGCCATCAGGACAAAACAACAGCTGCTGTTTTCAACGCGATGGGTCAGTTTAAATTCAAGATGGCAGCTACCACACTGTTTCATCACTTCAAACGTCTCTTGTTGCAATGAGTATGGGCTAGGTACACAAATTCCAGAAAAAGTTTTGCTGAGGTGGGGCATCTGTTTGCTGATCTTATTTGACAGCAGGCCTCATATGTATGTAAGTGCTATCATGTTGCAAAACACTTATGGCAACTCCAGCAAGGGGCTTTTGAGACAAGTGAGAAGCACGAGTGATTTGCCATTGCCCTCTTCTGCAGAGCCTCGCTTGGTGGTACTCACCCTCTGAGGTCTGAAGATATCACACTACACCATGCTACCTTCCTCCTGCTAGCCTCATAGCATCTCTTAAAATCACCATTAACTTTGTTTCTTTGGATTGTCACCCCCGCCCTCATGTCAGGGAATCCATAAAACATGTCATTCAACAACATCTTTCGTCCCCTTGGCTGGGCCATCTACATGTTACTTCCCTCACTCTGGTCATTCCTAGTCATCTGTGGAATTGCTAAATAAGGTCACTCCACAGAGACTGTGGAAATTAGCTATGGTAGGCAAATGGAATCTCTGAAGGTACAATAACTTTCTACACCAGTTGTTGGGAGGACAACGAACAATTTAAAAAGATGGGGTGCCTTTGACAATACAATGTAAAAAGATATTGCCTTCACACATTACTTGTAGGATTTTCTAGAAGTATCTGGATGGTCACTGCAGGAAAGAGAGTATTGCACCAGACGAACCATTTAATCTGATCTAGTTGGGTTCACTTCATCTTTTTACAGTCACACCGAAAGTATGAAGAGTTCAGAAGAAGCATCCCACACACAATTATTCCTTTCAGGTGCATTTTTTCTCTCTAGTTCATTGATCTCACAATAGTCATTGATCTCACATCATACAGCCAATGCATCTCCCAACACTTAAAACAAATGAACTGCAGCCATGGGAAGAGCAGAATGCCTTGGAAGAGGGGTTAACTCTTTCTGCTTTTTCCACTCAAAGGCCTCCCATTCAAGATGCCTTTCAGTCCTGTGTGTGTGTATGTGTGGAGAGAGGTGTTTCCTATAACGTTCTTGAAATACAATTCACAGTCTGACTGAATCAAATTGCGGAACGCTAAACTGCCACTCTTCGATGCTATGCACCTCTCCTCGAATTGTTTTCCGTGGCGTTGCATTGACCACATCCATCCCTAAAGAAACTTCCTTCTGTGCCCCAAACCATTTGAAGGAGAATCAATGGATTCTGCTTTTGAGAAGAAAAAAAAATCTGTGGAGTTTTGTCACAATGTCGCCCCATAATTGAGCTCCTCTTCCATTCAGACCAGATCAAAAGCTTACCGACTGGCAAGCGAAAGGAGGCTTTGGCTTCAGATCTTGAGCTGTCTGGGTTCTGGCCTCTTGCCAATTCTCATGTCATCGCCAGCAAATCAGAAGCCAGGATGAGCCAAAACTGAGCTGAGTGCAGCTTTCCCTGGCAAGAGGAGCTTTAAAGATCTAAAAAGGCCGTTGAAATCAATAGCTAGGTGAAGGTCCAGGGGAAAAAACCTGGAAACATTTTGTGACAATGTTTTTTTCCCAATGATTTTCCGTCACTGAAAAAAACACAATCTTCTGTGAAAGGTTTCTCTTTTAGAACGAGTGACATTTTTTTCAAAGGCAGAAACCTACAAACAAGCTCTTTGAAATACAAGTTCTTCTCACAATCGGAATGAAACTGCTGAAATCTGAACTGGCACCCATGGCGTCAGGTACCACCTTTTGTAGTGTGAAACATGCTATGTAATACAATCATCACCATTAGCTAATGATGATTCCCATGATAGATATAAAGACCTGCAAAACTGTAAAAAAATCTGGAAAATAAAACCTTTACCATTCCTCCCCCCACCCCACAACAACTTTGAAATGAATATTTCTGCTGAAAAAAACCAGTAAACCTGGTGTGGGTATAACTTCTGCTGTGGGGAAAATACTTTTCAAGACAAGGTTTTACTTACTCAAAGTGCGTAGAATGAAACTTTAAAGAAAAATCTACAGCATTCAAGAATGACAATTCATATGTAAGCTGTCGACATATCCAAAATACTTCCGAGGATATGTTTACAGCTAATATACGAATAATTGAGCTATGTGTTTGATGATATATTAATAAAGAATTCAGTCTTATAAAGTTTAACTTGACATTCAAATATGCAGTGACTCTTATTGGGAATGGAGTGCTGTGTGGTTTCCGGGCTGTATGGCCGTGTTCTAGCAGCGTTCTCTCCTGACGTTTCGCCTGCATCTGTGGCTGGCACCTTATTGGGAAGATTTAAGACTGTCTGTGCCCATATTACACACTACAGTTCACAATTTGGTTTCCAGTTTATCTTTTAGTTTTTCCTACTTCTCAAATAGATATATAAGATGTATGTGCACTGGCTGCAGCCCACAGCACTTTCAAGTACTGGGTATATTTGCAATTTTGCTTTCATATGTTTAAATATTTTATATTTTTTAAATTCCGCAAGTATGCCCAATGGTAATAATAATACACCAACTAAATTATAAATGATGTGTTCTATGTTCTTAAATTAATAACATGAATTTAGGTTCAATAAGAATACATTTCATGTTTTCACAAAATTTCCGCACCCCCTGCCAACCTCCCCCACCCGCACAAAACGCTTGGAAAAAGCATGGAGTTCAGAGGTTTCTAAACATTTACATCTCTAGTTTCAGCCGAGTTGGCCTGCTGTAGAAGAACGAGATTAGCACCTTAAAGACCAACAAGATTTCCAGGATATAAGCTTGCGAGACTCAAACCTCTTTCATCGTATTCAAGTCTTTGTGTTCGAGAAAGGCTGTCTGCATCTCCAGACACAAGTAAAAGCAGAGGTGGGGAGAGAGAGCATAAAGAGAATCAAACAAGTTTGGAGAAGGGATTGCAGAAGTGGGAAAGAACAAAGAGGCCATTAGCAACACAACACAGGGTCCCCTATCCTATGACGGCTTTCACTTGTGAAGTCAAATTCTTCTTCTTGTCAACATGTCAAAGGGGTCAAAACACCAAAGAGGAAACAACTGCCGCTCCACTACCATTGCAAGTGGGGCAGGGTGTGTGTGTCTGCAACTGAATAAAATTGAACTACTATATTTTAAATGAACTGAAGAATGGTGCCTAGAAGATTATGGGAGTAGAGACTGGAAAGGGAATGGTAGAACCTTCCAGTGCTTGATAAAGACACTCATTGGAAGGTAGGTCAAAGGAGGCACCTGGCTGTGTCCACTGCTCCTGGGATGAAGCCTGGTGGAAGTGGAGATGGAATTAAAAATAGCCTGTCGCCTTCATCTTGGCCTCTCACCGGAACAAACCTTAGAAGCCCTGGAACTTTGGGCTAAATTCTGAAGCCTGGCCATCTGAGAGGAAACACATACTTCAGTATGAACAATGTAAACTTAGAGTGAACGCTGGTGACCATCCATCCTCAAATTGCCCCACCACACCATGAAATGGCAGAAAGCAAAATGAAGTGGATTCTTGAGAAGACAAAGATAGAACCCGCACGCACACACAGACAAACGTAAGTTGAAACTGGGCAACCAACTGTGCCGTCTTAAGCAAAGTTGCGCTCTACTAAGAACCGTTACTGTCAATTGTCTTTGATGGATGAAACACTTCTTAGAATGGCACTGTAAGGTTAATCTTTCTATCTTCTATTACTTCCAAACAAGGGTAAATCTTAAGGGGCTGTTCAACTGGCCTCATGACCCCCATGACCTTTTGGCAGTCACGGTCTTGGCCTTTCATTCTTGAAACTTAATTCTCAAGTTTTTATGGATCTCATTCAGATAGGGACTGCAGAATTTGTGGAGAGGGGTCTTAAACAACCCTACTCCTGGCATTTCCCTGCCCTGAAATGGTCCTGGAGAGCCACAAATGTTCTCCCAAGAGGACAAGTGGTAGTCCCTGGGGCCATTTCAGGGAGGAAGGCTTAAGACTCTTCTCCACATGTGCCTCAGTTTCAGTATGAATCAGGCCCGTACATGCTTGGGAATCAAGTTCCAAGCACGATACTCCCCGACCACATCTGTCAGCAGGGCATGTCAGCAACACAACTCGGCCCTTAGGGGAAAAGGACTGTGATTTCTGCTCATTTTGTTCAGCAGTTGTGAGGCAATTCTTGCTCAATTATATTGGCTTCCCCCATTTTGCAGCAAGTGAATTTAATTATGAGTAAAGTTATTGTTTTCATTGTTATTAATTTAGAGATATGGTAGTTCTTCTGCAGATATTTAAATACTTAACTTGGCATGCAAATCAAGGTTAAAAAAAAAAGAGTGGCAGACTCCTGCCTCAATTTGAATTCTACAACAAATGAGATTCTCAAAGCTGCTATCCAGGACAATTTAGACCAGAGGGTAGGGAATGCCAGCTTCTAAATCCAAAGATGCTTTAAAGTGAGAGTAAAAAGGGGCCGTTTCCCCACTTACCTTATGTTGCCCGCTACTCTCCCCAAGTAGCGTGGGGTCCCGCGGCACTCCCCACTACAGGGGCGGTGACAACGCAGCCGCCCCAACGCTGCCGCTCTCGCGCCCCCTCAGCGCGCGTCATCCCTAGCGCTCCTCAAAATGGCACCTTTTGATGACCCCGCGCAGAGCGTGGGGTTGTGGGGAAGCTCAGGAGTGCGCCAGAGATGACGTGCGCTGAGAGTAGCGCGCAGCAAAGGGTGGTCGAGGTAAGTGGGGAAACGCCCAGGGATAGTTTCCTTTCCAGAACAAGTGTTTGGCTGTGATAGCAGTAAAAGAAGCAGTATTTCTGTTGTGTGTGTGTGTGTGGAGGGGGAGCTGGAAAGCTGAACTCCTCACTAAGGTCTGGTAACTTGGGTCAACAGGTTAAATTCCACCTTGCCTGTCCTGTGGCACCTTGCCTGTCCTGTGTTTGCCACAGACGTACCTAGACAGTCAGCTACTTCAGCAGAGCCCAAATGACCACTGTGAGCCAGATCTTGATGCATATCCAGAAGTACACCCACCTCTGTGCTATTTGTGCACGTGGACCTCCTTTGCTGAGACGTAACAAGAAGATAGGAAATCCCTTACAGTGACAGAAGAGAACTTTCTCCCTCCTCCCTGTCCAGTGCTATGGGCCCTCATCCCAGCTCACCTGCTTCCATATGCTGACCCCAATCAACGTCTTTCTTTGCATCTGTTCTTCACCATCTGTTATTAACTCGTCACGCCAGCTGACAGAGGCTGGCTGGCAGTGTCTTGAACAAGACAGCCCAACCTTCGCTTTCAGGTTGTGCATTTAAGAAAACCTAAGAGTGCTTAGTGGACGTGACCAACTCACCAAAATAAGACTTGTGTGATTTATTCCGCTTGAACTAGCAGGTGACAGAATTCGGTTTTGTCAGGTGAGGCGGATGAGGCTTCTGACCCTTCAGCACTCTGCAGTCTTTGCAACAGAGCAGGTCCTAGACCACACTGTGGATCCTGCCACTCTGTGGGCCCCTGCACTGTTGCAGTAGATTCTGACATACCTCAAGGTGGTAAATTTGAGACACAGGCCATAGAGAATGGACGGAGGGGGAAAGGGGCGTCTAGTCCCAGTGTTCTTCTAGAGAGTCTGTCTGCAGAAGCATGAAAAAGGGATGGAACATGTGCAGACAGAAAGAAGCTGACACTGTAACAACATATGAGACCTTTTCTGTAAGAATTTAGATATTTAGCTCACACAGACTATCTTTACCACTTCCTCTGGACCTGCCTCTTTTGCTCTTTTCCTGTTGCAGAATTGTTTAATTCCCAAAGGAGCATTTTCTTGTTTCGTTGCTGTTAAGGATTCTTATTTTTCATTTTTATCTGGGTCTGTGGGGGATAGCAGCTTGCCATTCTTACACCCCATTCTAGATTTAGGATGAGTTTCTTCACACATACACACACACTCACACAGGCGCAAATGCACCTGTGCCTCTCCGCACTAAAGCGTCTTGGCAACATTGACACAGCACTCCCTGCCCCCGTTAACAAACAGCACCCCCCCCTGGACCCCACAAACTGTAGAAGGCTACTGGACCAATTGGGTTATCCAATACAAAGAACACCATCTTCTTTCATGGGCGTTTTTAGCGATCTTGCCAAGGCCCCAAAGATCCATGTATAAAACCCCACCCATCCCACACCTACAAACTCCCATCCCCAACTCTGAGGAAATCTCCAGGGCTTCCTTTTTTCTTTCAGTAAGCCCCCTCAGTTGTCTTTGTCCCCGTAGTCATTGTAGAGGACACTCAGGGTTTGCTCCTCGCATGTCTTCTTGAGGTCCCGGCTCAGGTCTGACCAGCTGAACCCGTACGGCTTGATCTCACTGTAGCGGCAGGCGAGGAATTTGAGAGCGGCGCGCTGGAGGCCAATCTTGGGCTCCTGCAACAGGCCGTGGCACCAGGCACTCAGGTCTCCCAGCTGAGAGAGGATGAGACCGGCTTTTCTGGAGATGGTGGGAAGAGGCAATGGAAGAAGAGTGGAGACAAGTCTGAGAGATGGCAAGAGTGTCCTTGAAAGGCAACGGTGCAAGAAGGCTTCCCTCCCGCCCTCTTTTTCCCCCTGGACCTGACCATATTCTCATGTCTCTCTTCCATCTCCCTTCACAGACTCCCTTATCCGTCCCCTCAGACAGCATAAATGAAGAGAGAGTGGTTCCCTTTTAATGTTAGTTTAAATTATATGTGAGAGAAGATCACGGCTGGTGCCATTGTTTTAGCTAGCTTACATTTTAAGGATTTTAAAAGTAATGAAATATATGTTGTTATATTTTAAATTTTTGTTATATTAATAGTAATTAATATTATTTGCTTTTAGCCGCCCCCCCCCCTCCCGAGCCCAGTTTTGCCAAGAAAGGATGGGGTATAAATTAAATAACTAAACAGCACAGGACAATAGGCTGGTGCTTTCCTTCCTTTTGAAGAAGAGTTGGTTGTTATACCCCATTTCTATCTACATTGAAGAGGCTTACAAGCAAAAAGGCTTACAAGCACCTTTCTGTCCCCCTCCCCATAACAGACACCTTGTGAGGTAAGTGAGGCTGAGAGAGTTCAGAGAGAACTGTGACTAGGAGGCTTTAGGTGGAGGAGTGAAGAATCAAACTTGTTTCTCCACATTAGAGTCTGTCACTCATGTGGAGGAGGGGGAAATTGAACCCAATTCTCCAGATTAGATTGTTGAAGGCTTTCACAGCCGGATTCAACTGGTATGTAACAGACTTCTCTCTGTGATACACCTCTGACGATGCCAGCCACAGATGCAGGTGAAACATTAAGAACAAGATCTACCGGACCATGGCCTCACAGCCCGGAAAACCCACCACAACCAATTTTCAGATTAGAGTTTGCTGCTCTTAACTATTATACCTGTGTCCATATAACTTGCTTAGCACACTCGTTCCGACTTGGTGATACTTGCTTTACATTATTCTGTTTGGTATTCCAAGTTTTTATATGATCTGTTTTATATGCTATTTGGGCGGGGGTGGGTGGGGGGGTGGAGTCAGGACTAAACTCTGGCAAACGCAGCAAAACAGCAGCCAGCAAACTGGTCTACCTTGAAACCCAAAGTGTTCAAAAGGAGGGTGGCTAATGCATCTCTCTGTGATGCTAGACCAGGGATCAGCTCTAAGAGATTCTTACCTGGGCCCAAGTTCATCTTCACATCTCCAGGTGAACTCCCCAAAGCTCTCATAGTGTTGGTTGTAGTGATAGAGGACCCGGTGCAGACTTGGTGAGCCCAAATCCAGCAGTGTGTTGTAGGCAGTTTGCTGTTCCTTCCCACTAGTGTAGCCATTAAAGAGGTTGTAGATCTTGTCTGCTATTTCTGAATTTTCGAATAAAATTAGAAAACACGAAGCAACTTGTGGGCATTCACGGTAAAGGATACTTTACAGCAATAATCTTCACTCTCAACAAACATTTTTTAACCCAAGAGACCATACCTTAGCCACTTCCCCCCCCCCCCATATTTATATGGTGGTAATTCTGCTGGTGTTAAGAACATAAGAACAAGCCAGCTGGATCAGACCAGAGTCCATCTAGTCCAGCTCTCTGCTACTCACAGTGGCCCACCAGGTGCCTTTGGGAGCTCACATGCAGGATGTGAAAGCAATGGCCTTCTGCGGCTGTTGCTCCCAAGCACCTGGTCTGTTAAGGCATTTGCAATCTCAGATCAAAGAGGATCAAGATTGGTAGCCATAAATCGACTTCTCCTCCATAAATCTGTCCAAGCCCCTTTTAAAGTTATCCAGGTTAGTGGCCATCACCACCTCCTGTGGCAGCATATTCCAAACACCAATCACACGTTGCGTGAAGAAGTGTTTCCTTTTATTAGTCCTAATTCTTCCCCCCAGCATTTTCAATGTATGCCCCCTGGTCCTAGTATTGTGAGAAAGAGAGAAAGAGACTGGTCTCATGACCAGTCTGTGCTCCACAGATGTACACATGAAATCCAGATGCAAAATAGTCAGTGCTTCAACTCCAAACAAACTCTTGGGAGTATTCAGAAACCTGAGCAATTCTAGTGCCTCGCTGACAGTTTTTTGTTCTCAGGCAATGGGAGGCAGGAAAGATTAGGGCCCCTTCCGCACATGCAGAATAATGCACTTTGAATCCCCTTCCGCAATTGTTTGCAAGTGGATTTTCCTATTTTGCACTGTAAAAGCCAGCTGCAAAATGCATTGAAAGTGGATTGAAAGTGCATTATTCTGCATGTGCAGAAGGGATCTAGATCATTCATGTCTTTGTGCGAGAAACATTCTTTTGCCCAATGGAGGGGCTCTGTGCCTCGCACTACCATGGTTACCTTGGGCCTTCACATCATCCACCACTGGACAAGGGGTCTTCACCGTCACATCACTTGAGCGGGAACGTCTGCCCGTGTTGTCTACACCCCAGAGTGTGAACCTGGTGACAGAAAAAGAAATGTTGTCCAGTATGTATGGCTGACGTACCCCAGCCTGCCTGGTTCCTGTTGCACATTTAAACCAGGCAGTTTGGCTTCCCCTGAATGGTTGATTGATTTTCAACAACTTTCAAGTCTTACAGAGTTGGGGATAATTTATTGGGCTACAAAGTTAATCATTCAATAATTTGGACCAATAGGTCCAACACCTTTTGATTGATGAAAGATCAGGTAACACATTTTCCTTTAAATTACTAATTATTGATAATATACGGTATGTATAAAAATGCAGATGGTTGGTAGCATAGCAGAAGAGGCATTATCTCTTACACAAGAGGGAATGAGCCACCATAAACAAAATCTCATAGTCAACAGGTAGGAATGGGCGTATTCTGTGACTATGAAGGCACTTGAGAACGAATACCAGTGCTTTGCATTTTCCAGACTAATCTGAATTGGAAAGTTTTGTAGATATTATTTAAATATTTAGGCAATTTATTCAACACTATTGCAATATTTAGCTAATGTTAACCACGTTAGCAAAAAGAGGAGAATACACCATGCACAAACCTGGATCATGGACAAGCACTGGGGCTTATCCATAAGTCGTATCTCACACTAAGTCCATCTAACATGGCTGATCTGCAGTATGGCAGCCCTGATAACTATAGGTCAATTCGCCATGGTCAGTTAATCGCGTGATACTCGCGCGAAATAACCAGGTTTCAGCAAGAACTCCCCACTGCTGTACTGCCGAACACGGATTCATCCCGGTTCTGGCGCTCCCTCTCCACCCTGATCGCGTGTTTTTTCAGAACCTGCATGAAAGTGCACCTTTTTATCGGTGGGGAGGATTGGGGTTTCAATCTAGATTTAATTTCCGCTGTTGGCAGTGATGCGGAGCCTTCCAGCCAATCAGAGCACAGTGGCCTGTGCGCGATGCAGCGTAGCCCCCTTTTTTTGTTTTGCGCTGGCGGAGGCTACGTGGAAACGTGGCTGCGTGGAACATGATTTCTATGCCAACTGTTAACTAAAATTACACTTTTGTGCCAGTGCAGCTGTGTGGGTAAAGAGTACCGAAGCCGTGCATAAACGTAGCTCAGCGTGAAAAACAGCTACCGTCCTATCTATGCATGTGCGTGGTGAGGTAGCTGCGCAAAAAAAGTTTTTTAAAAAATTCCCGCCCCAACACAGTGCAACAACCAATCAGGACGAGGAAGAAAGAGCCGCTGAGCAGATCGTGCATTTGATCGCACGGTCCTGGGGACTGCTGCACTGTTTGAAAGCTTGATAGACGTGGATGTCCTCATCACACACACGCTGCAGTGGGGAGGATGAAACCTTGATGAAAAGGTGTCGATTTTTTTGCAACGCGGTTGTATCTAGATTTAATTTCTCAGTGGAGAAATGGCCATAGATAAACAGAGGCTATCTCTACAAATGAAGGGAGGAAAAGGATTTCTGGGAAATTTGCATTTTAGAAAATTTTCTGCAGAAAATACTCTGCCCCCATATCGCTGCAAACTTGGAGTCTAAGTGCCTCCACCTGGTGGATTTTTGCAAGGACTTTTCTCATTTACTTTAAATCAGTCTGCAAAGACATGAAAGGTTCAACAGCATGCCTTGGCGGAGAAACACACTCTTTTGAGTATATTGCTGAAGAGAAAGTTCAGTGCAATCTGAGAGCTTGCCAGATTGCATTTTTTTTTGCAGCATTTGGTCCTCATGAAGTCATCTTCTGACCCAATTGGCAAATGCCACACAACCAGCTGCTTCAACTCACATGTAGGTGGTGTCTGGTTCCAAGCAGCGAATGATCAAGGAGATGGTCAGGGAGAGCTTGTCAGGCACCTGCGCTGGCATTGCGCAGGGCGACTTGGCCCCGGAGATGATGTCATCCACAAAGCTCAGAACTGTCTCTAGGGAAACAGGCAAGATGGCTGTTATCTGATGATACAGTAGTGAGTGGAAGCTGGACAGACAAAAGGAAACGGGGAACGAGGATCTGAAGCAAAGGCTCTGCCTTGGATCAAGCGTCTGGGTGACACCATGAATTTCAGTGAGAAGAAGAAAGGACCCAAGTAACAGTGAACTGTCTCCAGAACACTTTTGGCTTTCACATTGAACTCCAAATATGACTTTACATGACAATCCAGAAATTGATTTCATGCTCAACCTGATAACTCCAGGGAACATGGGAAATCAGTAAGCAGAACTCCCACCAAGGTTTTTGTGTTTTTTTGAGAATTCAAGCATATAGAAGGTCCAGTTGGGACCAGGAAGATAATATAGGCAGGCAGAGTGTCAAGCCCTATGGAGTTGTCATGTGCCCCACCTGGGCAAACATACTGGTACTGATGTGGGTCCCTGTATGTTTGGCATGGGTGAGTGGGGCAAAGAGTGACTCCCTGGAGCTGTTATGGGTTGAAATATGGCGCAGGGAGAAAACTTAGCTTGGCCTCTCCTCACACCATGTCTAAACTGATTTGTCAAAATCTCTCTGCAGAATTCCCAGCATCTTATATAATTTTACCCTGAGAGCAACAAGTCCATCAATTGAAGAACTTTTGGGTCTAACACCTTCACACAGATTGTTCACCAGGAAGACCAGGGAATACACTAAGAAGGGACTCACGTCTTCCGCCGCTTCACAACAACAGCTCTCTTGATGAACTGGTTGAACAGGGCTGTCAGGAAGTAAGGAGGAACTGGGGTCTTTTTTTCACGGCTTGCTCAGCTTTAAGGAAATTGTCCCTTCAGATGTTTGCTGGATGTTAATACACCCTTTAGTGGCACAGGATAACTGCAAGCATTGGGTTCACAATCAGCGGAAAGATGCATTTTGTGGAATTTTGGAAAGAATTGTTACAAATTATGATGTGATATAATTTAGTAGAACATCTACAGCCCATTATGCTGGGAGATAGTCATCTGGTACTAGGAAAAGTATGATTTTATTGTAATCATGAATAGCAGCAAGGATTTGGATGGTGTAGCTCTGGAAGGATGCTAAAATTGCCGACATCAACCTCTCTAAGACGGAACAATGCAAGAATATGCTTTGGAATACTTATGCTCGCAGTTATAGACTTTGATCCGAAACAATGAGAGCAGAGTTGTGTCAGAAGAAGGCAATGCCTCCTCCTCCTGAAACCTTCTTTGCCCCTCAAAATCTGGCTCTGGGTCAGTTGATCAGAAGGAACAACATTTGGGCAATTTGGTAGTACTTCAAAGTGAGATTTTATTTTCCTTATTTATTGGGTGGAAACCGTCACCGCCATGCCCACCTTCCAATGAATTGGACTCACCAGTTTCCACCTTGGAATGGTCCAAGCGGTCAGTGACCTTCTCCTGGCGGATGAGGTAATCTACAATCTGCACCCCAATAGGGGGCTCTGAGTGCTCCCACTCCACCACCACCAATGAGCTGCTGGGCTCATGAACAGTGGACAACCTCAGCCTGTGCAAAGAAAGGCAGAGAAGAAAAGACATCAGGCTAAAGGGGACTCTCAGGACTTCGAGTTATGTGCTAGGTAGGAAAGAGATGAATGGAGCCCATCCTGTGCTGATTTACCCCAAGTGAAGCTGACTGATTTAAACGCATTTGAACAGGTCTAATTTGATACAGGGTTGGCGTTCAAGAGACAGATTCAGTTCTTTGCCTTTCAAGTCACCGGAAGAACAGAAATGTATGAAGGCCAAGACAGCTAACCCCTCTGGTCAGGCTGGGTGCCTCTTCCATGACTATTTCCTTTGCAATCTGGCCCCAACGTAATCTCGTCTATACCTAGACTAGTCTATACTAGATCTCACATACTGGAGGGAAAGGAAGAGGGCAGATCTGGACCACTTCTTGTGAATGTTACTTTGTATTGTACAAAATTATTATACTTGCCGGAGTGACTAAAAAACTGTCTCACTTCCCTTCAAACAACTGATATTATTGAGTAGGAGCAAGCATTTGGACAGAGTAGGCAGAGTAGGCAAGATGGTTGGGTCGAGCCTGCCTTTCCACGCAGTCTTCGCTAACTGCCCTCTGCATTCCAGTCCCTGTTGCCTTCCATCCGTGTAGGCCCCATGATTCCCAGCACAGCCTTTTTGGTGGTCAAGGATGTTCCCTCTGCTCTCTTTTTCTACAGCAGAAAAACTGGTTGCGTCCAACCAGAGTGAACTCTCCCACTGAGCCCTGAAGCTTACTGAATGACTTCTGGCTGCTCATGAACTCTCCGCTCAGTCTGCCATACAGGATACACTCCTCCTCAGTCTACAAATCTTCAAGAATGGCAGGATACAAATGCAATAATATAGAAATGATATTTATCACCAGTTGTCTGATCGGGGCAATTATCTCTTAAACCAGGGTATTGAACTTATTTGTTACAATGTGACTTGGTTAGGCCAGACCAGGGGGCTGGCAGCTGCCTTGGCTGGCGAGCCTGTAGTGGCCTTGCCAACTCAGATTGGTACTGGGGCGGGGGGGGGGGACTTACCAGGTCAGATTGAGAGGGGGTGGTGATCACTGCCTGGACTGCCTGCCTGCAGCAGGGAAACGGCACTGGGGAAGTGGTCAGCATTGGGGGATAGCTATTGTAGGCCAAATTGGGAGTGGGTGGTTGCCTCAGCTGCGCCAGATCCAGCCCCCAGGCCACATCCATCCATCCGTCCGTCCGTCCGTCCGTCCGTCCGTCCATCCATCCATTTATAGCATAGATGTCAAACTCGTGGCCCTCTAGATGTTATGGACTATATTTCCCATCATCCCCTGCCAGCATGATGCTGGCAGGGGATGATGGGAACTTTAGTCCATAACATCTGGAGGGCCACGAGTTTGACACCTGTGATCTATAGCATGATTACATTGTGCTATTCATTATTTCAAAAGATGTTTATTCTGCCTTTCCAACACAATCAAGGTTTGCTTACAAAATCTATAAATCCAATGCAACCAAGGTAACTCATACAAATAGTGAGAAAGGCAAACTAAATAGCATCCTTGGCTTTGGTCCTAAATGATGATTGCCTTGGCTACTGTGGCTCTGAGGCAACTTGCCACCCTTGGCATGCAACCTCCTGCTGTGGTCAGCAAAGTCTGAAGCTCTCCTTTGGCTTAAGAAGGCTTCCTTCCGTTTGAGTGGCTCTTCCAACTAAGAAGCCTTCTGCTGACGAACGAGTCACATTGGAGGAAATCCCCTCTGGCTGGAGAAGAGCTTCACATTTTGCTGAGTTTGGAGGGGTAGGATCTATGGCAACTAAAAAGTAAGTACCTCTCCACATACCTTGGTATTAGAATCTCAAGCTTATTGTTTACTTAAAATAAATGATCTGTCTTTTTTGGAGGGGGAGCTATTGGCAGCCTTTTCACCGTGATGTTGCTGCAATATTTATTTTATCGATCCATTTGTTTAATTTGAACATACGTAGCTGACCTTTCCGCCTGCCAGGGCCCTCAAGGTGACTCGCCGCAGAATGCAGTATCAATAAAACATGCACATAAAATACCGTAAAACTCAATTTAAAAAGTCAGCAGTAAAAGTGTATTAGATAAATACTGCCACAACAGCGATCCAAAATGATGCTAGTACACCAGCCCCCATGAATAAGAGAGATTAGCTAAGACCTTCAAAGACCCCCGCAGGACTGGAGATGGCACAGCTGCGGACTGAATTCTCTATTTGTGCAGGGCTTTTGTGTCACTGGAACAGACTGTTGCTGCTTCCCCTTGTCCTCCTTCTGGGGGACGGGGGACCCTCAGGAACAACATGAGAAGCAAATGGGAAGTCTGCAGAAAAAAGAGGGAACTGGTGGAAACTACTCTGCATCCTAGTCCAGAGTGGGAGTTGAGCCTCCTCAAGGGACCACGAATGAGACAAAAGCCTGCTACTCACATGACACAGGGACGCGCAAACCAGTGGTGGGATCCAAAAATGTTAGTAACAGGTTCCCATGGTGGAGGGATTCAAACTGTGGCGTAGCGCCAATGGGGCTGGGCGGGGCACAGCAAGGGCGTAGCCGGGCATTCCGGGGGCAGGGCATTCCTGGGTGGGGTGGTGGCAAGGATGCAGCCACTGCGCCGGTCCTTGGGCAGGAAACGAATGTATGCAGGCGCAGGCTGCCACGCACGCCGGTGCACCTCCTGCTAGACTGCTTCAAGTTCTGCGCACTACTGCTGAGAGGAGGGGTGTAACTAAGGCAAAAATCACATGGCAAAATCACCAATTAGTAACCCCTTCTCAGCACACACAAATAATTAGTAACCTACTCTCAGGAACCTGTGAGAACCTGCTGGATCCCACCTCTGGTGCAAACCCTCTGGTGCAAACTATCCCACCTCTGGTGTGGTAGTGCCCAACCAGGATTACTCTCCTTTGCCCAGCTTGCCGAAGAATGTATACATGCAGCCACCTCCATAACGCTTCTGTCCTGGAAAGGTTGGAGATAGTGGTTTGCATGAAGGGAACTGTAAAAAATGGGTCAGATCCCGAACTAGTTTGGATTATGGCAAGAGGGCTCCAGCATGAATCCTCACTTGAAGTCACATGCCTGAAAGCTGCACTTAGATACAGCCTTTAGATCTTTAGAGATAAAAACTAACAGTGCTGTGCCTTGAATTGTGCCTGAGAAGGAAATGGAGACCAGTACTTGGCTATCCTGCTTTGTTCTGGAGTCTAAGTAGCCAAACTTCATTCCTGGTCGGCTGGATCTAGATGCTTCCTGATTGGCTGCTGGTTATAAAGTGACCTCATGGAAGACAACAGGCACACATGCTTTTTAGCAACTACCTCATGGTAGGTATCTTGGGGTCTGAGCCCATATTTTAATCTCTTCTGATTTCCTCCGATTCTCTCTGGCATTTCTCCTTGTGCAACTCCCATATGTAATCCATTGCGGGAATTCCGGGAGACGCCCTGCACAATCAAGGGCCATTCTGAGGATCTCCCTCAGGGAGTGAGTCCCGCAACGTTGATCCAGGGGTTGAAAAACAGGAGCTAATGGTGGCGTTTAAGGGACAAAGTAGAGGAGATCCTGGGAGATTTGTGACTGGATCTGCACAATGGTTTCTAAAAAGTAAATGACAGCTTCAGGGGGAATTTTTGTTTCAGATTTAGGCTGGGGGGCTCAAGGGGAGGACAGCATTAATTTCTTTGCCTTCCCTGCACAATTCAGCAGACTGAATCCGCCCTGCCTGGAGATGTCCATCTTTACCTTCTTCCCTCTTCTAGATCTAGTGACCAGTCCAGGGGGATGAGGGTAGGTTTGATCAGCAAAGTCATGTATGGAGCAAAAGGTTTTATTAAAGGGATTTAACTTCCACTTCGCAGCCTCAGTATGACAGCCTGCTCCCAAAGTTTTTCAGGGGGGGAAAACTGGGCAAATCCTTTCTGTGGACCTCAATGGTGTGGAAAAATTACATAAAGAAGCACTGTGTGTGTGTGTGTGTGTACATTTTTAACATAAAGATGATGGTAGAATGGACTACATGGATCAAATCTGTAGCAGCAAAAACAGTGACAGCAGAAGAAAAGAAGAAATGGGGACTCCTACTGTAGACCGTGGGTTTGTTGAAGAGACATTCAGCAAAAATCTTAGCTCTGCCAGGGGATAGAGGGGGACACCTACACGGGATGTGGGAGGGGGGCACAGGCCGGGAGGCCATCGGCACCAAAGGCACTTGAATCACAGCGACACCAGTCCTCGATAACATCCCCACTGCCCGAGCACCACAGGGAACTCATGGTAGCCTCTTGCAAGAGCTGAGAGTAAGAGAGAAAGAGAGAGAAAAGGAAGAAAGCACAGAAGGAGTGTCAGGAGCACACAGAAAGGTTGAACCAAAACAGACTCCCCACCTCACCCCTATTTGCAGGTATTTGTGAAACTCCTTTCCCTTCTTTGATGGGCTTCTGTCAGAATCCCAAAAACTGAAACAAACTCATGTAAAAGAACAGTAGTTTATTGAGTATTGAGGATCTTCTCTGGTCATGCCAGAACTGAGGTTTGCCTGTGCAAAACCCAGTAGTTAAAACAGACTGCACACCCCCATCCTGGGAAAGCGCGGCCAAAAGGAACTGTGAAAGAGATAACGGTAGAGACGGCCAGGCACTGACCTTGAGCAGCACCTGGTACAGTATAACATCATACAGAAGACAGTTGAAAGTCAGTTAGAAATTCAATTAACCCATTCCTCCACCCCCAGCATACAGAAAGCAGCAATAGCAAAATCCCTATAATAACAGGCCTCCTGACAGCTTCCAAATGGGAGAGCCCCATCTGGTGGTCCTTGTGGTTGTCGCAGTGTCAGTAGGGACCATGCTCCCTGCTGTTGCTCAGGCCCCACTGTTTTCCATGGACTCACCATGCCCCAGCAGCAGTTGTCTTACAAGGAAGCTTCAAAGGGAGATTCCAATGCAAAACTGAGGAACTTGGATTCATTAACGAGTTCCATTTATGTACACCCTCCCCTGGACTGAATAGGGGCATAAGATTCTCATGTTATAAATGCTAGTTTTCTGCACTTCCACCTCGATGTAATTTCTCAGTACTAATCAAGCTATGTTTGGTGTTGTACTTCTGTACCCTGACTCCAACTGGCCTGGGTTGGTAACATATTCTCACCTTTTGATCGATCTGCAGTCTTACCTGTATTGGAAAAGGTGTGCTTTGACTCATGCAAACTTATACTGGAGGGAAATTTTGTTGGTCTCCCAGGTGCTACAGAATTTTACATTTGTTTTACTACTACAAACTACTAACATGACGATACACCTAAAACCATGCCAGAGTGAGAGCAGAAACCATTCCCCTTGCTCGGGTTTAGCTTCAAGAGGATGCCATGCAGCTGCATGAAAACCCTGTGCAGCCAAAGTAAAATGCTGTGTAGTCACAGAAGGTAATGCAACAATGCTGTGCAGTTACAGGAAGAGCTGTTGGTGCACGAACTGCGGGTAGAAGACACAGAAGGAGCATGCAAGGAGTCTTCCATAGCTCCTGTCATCCTGCCAGCCCGCCTTTAGCCTTGAAATGATTGGCTCAATCCTGCCTTCTCCTCAGGCTGTCAAGGAAGACTTAAGGGTAAAGGTAGTCCCCCTGTGCAAGCACCGGGTCATCACTGACGCATGAGGTGATGTCACATCACGATGTTTGCTAGGCAGACTATGTTTACAGAGTGCTCTGTCATTACGTTCCCCAGTCATCTACAACTTAAACCCAGCAAGCTGGCAATGTCCTCAGAAAGATGGAAGGCTGAGTCAACTTTGACCCTACTACCTGGAACCAACTTCTGTGTGAAAGGGCCTTTCCTCACTCTCTTCCATCCTCCCTATGCCGCGCGCTGCTCTCAGTGCGCGGCATCCCAGGCGCGCGCCCGGGCGTCCCCACAACCCCGCACTCTGCGTGGGGTCATCAAAAGGCACCCTTAAGAATAGCGCCTGGGACGCCGCGCACTGAGGGGGCACGACAGCAGCAGCGTCGGGGCGGCTGTGCTGTCGTCGCCCCTGTTGTGAGGAGTGCCAGGGGACCCCGCACTACTCTCCTCAAGTACCACGGGGCTTAAGGTAAGTGGGGAAAGGCCCAAAGATTACCTAAGGACAGTCAGGCTGCACTACCCTGTCTCCTAACCTTATCACCATTCATCCTGTATCTTGGACATTAGTCACACCCTGCTGGGATTCTGTATGGTCTGTGTGAGTGTACACAGTATAGCTAAGGACTGAGCAATACATTGGGGTTCTTCCATTTTATTGTAAGTTACTTCTTTTGTTTGAAAAACACAGCCTCCAGATTGATTTATCAAAGAACAGAATGATGTGGAAAGGGAGAGGACTCCCTTCCTTGCAGTTTTTCTACTGGAACAAACCCCTCCCATGCTTTTATCTGTGCTTGAGAACACCCACAGGTACCTGTACTTTTTGCTCAGCAGGAGTAAAAATAGCTCAAGCTGTGTGTGTGTGTGTGTGTGTGTGTGTGTGTTTTCCAGTGGGGGGTGGGGGGGATACTTCTGAAGCAATCCTGGCAAATAAATGTGTAAAAGAAAAGAAATACCCTGTTCAAAATAAACACAGAAGAAATCACACAGCTGAGCTCTTAGCCGGGATGTTATAGATGTCAGACTAAATCTTTTCTTTCCTTCCAAGCATTTTAAGCACTGTA
The DNA here is from genome assembly GCF_021028975.2 of Sphaerodactylus townsendi. Lineage (NCBI taxonomy): Eukaryota > Metazoa > Chordata > Lepidosauria > Squamata > Sphaerodactylidae > Sphaerodactylus > Sphaerodactylus townsendi. Next base: position 26,869,591 of record NC_059429.1, read on the forward strand.
TTTTATACTCCTTGGGGAACTGGATTTTATCTGTGCTTGCTGATACGCTGTTTATATATACTGCTGTCTTGTGTTTTTGATATCTGAAGTTGTTGGGTGCTGGGAAGAAATGACCCCCCCTTAGAAATTTGAAGATAATATTTTAATCATTTTCCCCCCTCTGGACAGGAAAATTCCAGCCCCACCCAGTCACCTTTAGAAATGCTAATACAGGTAGTGGAGTCAACAGGATGGGTTATGTCCTCCTCCTTCTCCAAGCAGGTATCAAAGATTTGGAGGTCTTGAAAGGAGAGAAGGGCTTCAGGAAGAGGCTACCTAGAGCCAGCAGGAAAAGATTCCTTGACCCAGACTGAAGTTGGGGCTGGGAACTAATAAAATTTTGGGGGGTATAGGAAGGGCTCTTCTGGTTGGACCACTGAAAGACTCAATGCTCGAGCCTGAGTTTTGGAGACGGCAGTCATTTTGACCATGTGCTCGCCCAAGGAGCTGAAGGATTTCTTCCATGTAATGGAGAATCTGTAGACAACTGTAATACCCTAAGCTTAAAAGGCTGTCCAATTTTAACAACTGACAGGGTATGTATAGAGAGAGAGGGACAGAGGACTTGCTTCCCTTGCTGTGCTGTGTTGAAATTACTTATAAACAATTTCTTTTTAAGAAACACTTTTAAATGTTGGATGCTGGTAGCAGTTCTCTGTACCACATAGATCTTCACTGTCTTGGACATGCTATATTAAACAGAGGGTGCCAGGGGGAAGGCTGGCAGTTTGCACGCAGCTGTTCCTCCAGGAGTGCACCAGGCTATAAACCATCCCTGTGGTACCCAGGAGAGGGGAAGTGGGAGACACAGAGGTGAAGCCTCAGAGTTGGCAAGGAAGGTGGGGGGCCCTGGACCTCCCCAGTGGGAAATTCCTACAAAGGTCAGGTGGTGGCAGCAGTTACCCTAGAGCAGGGGTCTGCAACCTGCCGCTCTCCAGATGTTCATGGACTACAAATCCCATCAGCCCCTGCCAGCATGGGGCTGACGGGATTTGTCGTCCATGAACATCTGGAGATGCAGGTTGCAGACCCCTGCCCTAGAGCAGTGGTGGGATTCAGCAGATTCGCACCACTTCGGCAGAACCGGTTGTTAAAATGGTGCTTGTAAACAAACAGTTGTTAAATTATTTAAATCCCACCACCGGAACTGGTTGTTAAATTATTTGAATCCTACCATTACCCTAGAGAGAAAACGAAAGCCCCTTCGCAGGAGAAGTTGGGAACCCCTGGGAGAGCAAGGGGCTTCCAAAGCAAGCAAGAAGCAGAGGTGGGCTGCCACGGCCTTGCTCTGCAGAGTCTTCCTCAGAGGTCCCTTCCAAGTACTGACCCTGCTTAGCTTCCGGGATCTGATGAGGTCAGGCTGTACTGTGCTGCTTTTCCTCCTGAGAGGAGGTATAACAAATGTTTCCGGTAAATTAATAATGCCTCTTTAAGGATCCCGTGCATTCACTGGGGGCAAAGTGAAACGAGATATGTGCAACAGGGAAAACAAAGAGGATCTGTCATGATCCGAAGCCTGAGGTTAGCGGGTGGCCTCAAGGCAGCTTTTCTGTCATGCTCAGGTCTCACTGCCAATTCCCTGCAAGCTTACATTTTTCCAGGCGTCTTTCAAACTTCCGGGTTGGACTGGGGAAAAATAGGAGTGAAAAACCAGAACCGTAGTGAGGAGGAACTGCGCTCGGGGCACGTGTGTGCCCTGCACCCCTGCTATGCCCCCGCCCGCCCCCAGAACACCCCTGCCCCCGCCACACCCCTGCACCGCTGCATGCCTAGTGCAAGACGCCCCCCCCCCCCGTCTCCTGGACGCTATGCCACTGGGAAAAGCAGAAGCCAAATTGCTATCCTTGTTGTCAAAGAGGCAAAGCTCTGACAGAGAGCATATAAAGCCCTACACGGAGAAGAAGTGTGTTCACTCCCTGAAGATGAGCTGCTTTCTTGGGGAGTTGATCCCTCACCTCCACAGTAAGTTGAGTCTGGCCCTCTGGGATCAGGTATTAACGTAACAACAGGAACAAAATGTGGCGGTTCTGTTAAGATCATTTGTTGTTTTCCATCTGGCTTCTTTTCTGTGTGAATTTTGCCCTGTGCAGTTGTAGGGTTCCTGTATTAATTCCGCCCAATTTTTGCATGCTCTCTCTTATTTACTCATTACAGCATTTGTTTAATACACTGTTTCTTGTGCACTCCCTGTCATGCATCAGGGCATGCCTTGACTGAACAGGGGGTTGCCTCAGGGGCAGAGGGGGTCCCTTGGGCCCTCTCCAGTAAAGTTCCAGAACCAGAGTAGTGGAAGCCAGTGAAGTCCCTTGCCCGCTCCAGGGCTGAAGGGGGCAGCAGAAAAGGAGGGTGTGCGTGGAAGGGACGTCCCATCTGGGGCAACCCCTGGCCGCAACCCCTTTCCATGCCAATCTCCAATCCAGGGGTCTGATAGAAATGACGGGACATTCCCTGAAAATTGGGTCAGCTCTTCCTATTTCTGAACAGATCAAGGCAGCCTGTGGATAAAATATTCACTGCTAACATGGGTTGTTGACAAGCGGTTGTGTGAGCAGCCCTTGCAGACCGACCACTAATTCACTTTGTAGTGTTTTGATGTTCCTAGATCTGTCTTAAGACACACAAATTCACACAATGTATTTACAGGAATAAATACCCTGGGAAAGAATCTCTGTCAAACTAGGCATGTCTAGGTATCCCCTTTCATGTTTATTGCTTGGGCTGCAGGCGCGTAGCTGCAATGGGGACATATGGGGCAGCTTGTCCCGGGCACCGCCATTGCAGTCACGTGGGGAGGCAGGGCCAGGGGCGTGTCAGGGCAGGGAGGGCTCACGTGGGCAATTCATGCCCCAGGTGCAGTTCCCCCTCCATTCATTACTGCTGGGCTGGCACCACCCGGTGTCTTGTTTTACCTAGTTTAACTAGGAAAATTTCTGAAATTAATTTTGAAATTGCTGTGTGCATTGCTGTAGCTTCTAGTTTTCTTCTCTTCTTTTTTATTACAGAGAGGGACTTAAGCCTTCCCCTGCACTGACTTCCCAACCCCAAATGGCTTAAAGGGACCACTATTTGCCCCATTGGGGGAACTTGTGCATAGCCTTCAGGACAAGAAAACAGCATATGTGTTTATGTATGGCTTAAGTTCCTTCTATCTGTGTGTCATAGTCCAATTACAAATTGGGCCCCTAAACGTCTGAGAATCACATTTTATGCATGGAACTTTCTGAACATGTCTGCCAAACAGATATACACAGAGGGCCTCTGTAGTCTGCGAAGTGACCCTAAAACTGTGGTAAACTGCGCATGTACAGTCCGGACATTTAAAAACAAAAAAACACCAGTGCCATTTCACAACAAAGTCAAGTAATGCAAAGAGTCAAAATCCAGGGGGAAATTTTGCTGGTGAGAAGTTCATTAACACCCTTCCCTAGAATTTAGCATCCAGACAATCTAGTTTTTAAAAGTCTGTTTCTAGACCTCATACTTAAGAGCAAAGCCTGCAAGTGTTTCCCTTCCCTTCTCTTCCCTCTGTGCCATACTCAGGCCTTCTCCACAAAATAATCCCAGGTGTTTGAAATCCTGAATTGTTGGCAAGATATCAGAGTTACAAACCTTCCTAACAATTCCAAGTGGTGCTGAAGGTAGGAGCATTCCCACCCCCACCCAACAATTAGCCACTCACCCTCTGAGTTTGATTGTTGGTGACCAGCTCGTAGAGGGGTGCTGCTTTGGTGACCTCAAGGAGGATGGGTTCAGTAGGAGACTCGGGGCTGGAGGTCACATGGCACAAGGGGCAAGAAGAAGGGCAACGGCCCCTGCTTTGGCACTCCATGCGCACGCCAGCTGCCATACGTTTAGTGCCCGATTCTGATAGACTGGCAATGTACTCCGGAAAAGTAAGGACCCGGGGGTCTCTCTCTCGCTCCTCAGACTCATCCGAGGGGGAATTACCTGCAAGAAACAACATAAGGAAGAATCAACAGACAGGGGCAGCATGACCTGACATCTTGAAATGCAGAAATACAAAACAGAAACTGTAGCGACGCAGGTGTAACCATTCTCTGGAACCGACAGTGCATTTCGGTCTGGAAAACATTTATTCTACCAGATTGCTTTTAACACCAGTTTATTTGTCCCAGATTTCTTGGAAATAATTCTGAGACTCAGCACTGGGAACCCTCTGCTAGAAATCTCCACCTTCCTTTGTTTTGTTTTGATATCCTTGTTTTTTTGACATCAACCTTGTTTTCCTTTTGCCTTGAAAAAAAACATGGACACTAAACACGACCAGCTCTTTAACCACCCTTCCTGCATGACCGGCCTGTCAAAACTTTCCGCGTCCGAGATGGTTGCTGAATAATTGTCTTCTTGATATCCTTCCTGAAATGCGACATTTGGAACTGAACACACTATTGCCAGCCGCATTGTCCATCTTGATAGGCACAATTCCATTTCCTTCCAAGCCTTCACATGACCCTTCTGTCAATAAAAACTAAAAACTGGATTGGGGCTGCACATCACGGTGTCACATGGTTGACAAGCTGTCTCCTGGAACAAAAGAACGGTTCGCAGTAGGCACAAAGCAGGGCTGGATCAATCTATTTTGACACTGTGAGTGGGGGGTGCCCGTACCTTTCCTGGCCTGTGTCGTGGCCAGACATGTCCAAGCCTTGGTGGTAAAGTTGGTCCTGGAGGTGATGCCAGTCATGCCACTAGTGCCTGGGAGCCAGCTGAGCCCCCGTGGAGCACTGGCATCCTGAATGATTTGCAAACAGAACTAGCCCTGATGAGAATCAATGGTGGGGAGAGAAGACTGTATGAACAAAAACCAACTCAAGTATGCCTTACTGGAGATCCAGCATGGTGAGTGACTAAGAGCAGTGGACTGTAATCTGGAGAACCGGGTTTGGTTCCCCACTCCTGGATATGAATGGCAGACTCTCGTTTGGTGAACCAGGTTTGTTTCTCCACTCCTTCACACGAAGCCTGCTGGGTGATCTTGGGCTAGTCATGGTTTTTCCACAACTCTCTCAAACCCACCTACCTTAAAAAGATGCCTACTGTGAGAGGACGGAGGCAAGGCAATAGTAAGCAGATCTGAGATTCCTTATGGTATAGAAAAGAAGGACCAATTCTTCCTCTTCCTGTGGACTTATCTTTGTTTGTTTTTGGTAAGGATGCTCAAATAGACTTGATATTTGCTTTCGTTGCCCATGCTAACTTGCCTATACAGATAAAGGTCTAGAACAGGCAATAAAGTTGCTAAATGAGCAGCAGTGGCGTAGGAGGTTAAGAGCTGGTGTATCTAATCTGGAGGAACCGGGTTTGATTCCCAGCTCTGCCGCCTGAGCTGTGGAGGCTTATCTGGGGAATTCAGATTAGCCTGTACACTCCCACACACGCCAGCTGGGTGACCTTGGGCTAGTCACAGCTTCTCGGAGCTCTCTCAGCCCCACCTACCTCACAGGGTGTTTGTTGTGCGGGGGGAAGGGCAAGGAGATTGTAAGCCCCTTTGAGTCTCCTTCAGGAGAGAAAGGGGGGATATAAATCCAAACTCCTCCTCCTCCAACTCCTCCTTTTCTTCTAAATATAAAATTTGCAGGGAGAACGGTTTAGCAACAATGGCTTATTTTGGCATTAAAAACATGGGTAAGGTGGCAAGCGGTGGGTAGGAGGGAGGGAGGGTAGCAAAAAGGTGGCTAAGGGTTGGGGAGGGCCTCTTCAGTCTGGTGCAGCTTGCGGGGGAGGGGGGCCATGAGGAGGCGGGGAAGGGTGTTGCTGGGCCTTTTTGGCCCGACGTGGCTTGGGGGAGGCTTTTGCCAGGATGCAGAACAGGTGGTCTGCAGGTGGCAATGACCAATTGAAGTGCAGGAAGCACAGGGCTTTGGCCACTATGTATCCTGCATGCTAATTGGCTAAGGGTATGTTGTTGGATGTTTGAACCCTTAGCCAATTATGTATAGAAGAGATGATTTGGATCAGCATTTGGGAAGATGGACCCCAATCCAGTTAAAGTCGCATGGACATGTGGAGTAGTCGTATCCTGAGTCAGACAGTTCACCTGTCTTTGCCCACTTCAAAATGCAGGGGCTTTCCTGGGTCTCCAGTTGAGGACTTCCATATCATCTGTGGTGGAAAGCGCTGTCAAGCAACAACTAACTACAGAGTTTTCCAAGCAAGAGACAAACAGTGCCTGCCTCTGTGTGTCATCTTGGGATTTCCTTAGCAGTCTCCCATTCAAGGCTAACCAGGCATATCATGCTTAGCTTCCAAGATCTGATGAGGTTGGACTAATCCGAGCCAGCCAGGCCAGGACCTCACATCAACTATTACCTTTTAAGTGGAGATTCTGGTTACTGAACATGCACTCTAATCTGGAGAACTGGGTTTGATTCCCCTGCTCTGCCACTTGAGCTGTGGAGACTTATCTGGTGAACCAGATTGGCTTGTGTACACCAACACACGCCAGCTGGATGACCTTGGGATGACCACAGTTCTTCAGAGCTCTCTCAGCCCCATCCACTTTACAGGGTGTTTGTTGTGGGGGGAGGAGGGAAGGGAGATTGTAAGCCTCTTTGAGTCTCCTAACAGGAGAAGGTAGGGGAATATAAATCCAAACTCTTCTTCTTCTAATGAAGCACCGTAGAAATTGATGAGGTAAATTAATTATGACGAGTAGTTTTCTATGGGACTCAATGATGACCAGATTTAGCTGGACTGGGCTGTGGTGATTCAGAACAGAGAGTAATGTACTGTTCTCTATGTAAGGAACAATGAAGTTCAAAATCAATGTATTCAATCTGTGTTAAAAGAGGAGAAAGGTAAATAAACCAGGAAAGGAAATGGAAGTAATGCTGCCTATAATCGGGTGGCCACTAGATGGTGGTATAAAATCACAGACTGTGGCAGGTCTTAAGAGTCTGAGATCTCTGTGACAGATTAAATGTGACAATTTTGCTTTTATCCTCAACGGCTGTAGTATGTATCACAATTCTACAGCGGATGTGCTGCAGACGTGGTTTTTAGACAGCAAAAGAAGTTCAAATCCCCAGTAACAACAGTACTTTCTAGCGCTTCCCCAATGTTCAGTAGTTTAGCCAAATAATACCATGCACAGAGTTGTTAGTTTAAAAGCAAACGAATCGTGATCCTGTGCCTTTAATAGCAATACAATACACAGAATTTTAAAGGCAGAGGAGGAGAACCAGGAAAAAAGGATGACATAAATATGAACTTGGCACGGCTGAGCTCATTTACACCTGAGTCAAGCCCCTAGCTGGGCTGCCTCAATGTGGCTTGAAGCTTCATTGAAACACCGTACTTAGTGCCTACTTTGTGTTTCTATGGCATTGGTGCTATAGAAACATAGCCAGGCTTTACTTCGGTAAACAAGTTATGTGTGCATGTGAAAAGTGCCATCAAGTTGCAGTCAAGCTCTGGCAACCCAGTAGACAGAGGTTGGATCCAGCAGGTTCTCACAGGTTCCCGAGAGTAGGTTACTAATTATTTGTGTGTGCCGAGAGGGGGTTACTAATTGGTGATTTTGCCACGTGATTTTTGCCTTAGTTACACTCCTCCTCTGCTCCTCAGCAGTAGTGTGCAGAACTTGAAGCAGTCTAGCAGAAGGTGCACAGGCGTGCGTGGCAGCCTGCGCCTGCGTGCATTCGTTTCTCGCCCAAGGACCGGCGCAGCGGCTGCATCCTTGCCACAGCTCCGCCCAGCAATGCCCCGCCCCGGAATGCCTGGCCACGTCCCCATCGTGCCCCGCCCAGTCCCATTGGCACTACGCCACTGTTTGAATCCCACCACCATGGGAACCTGTTACTAAAATTTTTGGATCTCACCACTGCCAGTAGGGTTTTTAAGACGAGGGATTCGGAGGTGCTTTGCCCCTGTCAGCCTATGCATCATGGGCCCTGGTATTCCTTGGTAGCCTCCCTTCCAAGTACTAAGCAGGACTGACCTTGCTTAGCTTTTGAGATTTGATGGGCTCAGACCAGCCAGGGCCATCCAAATCAGGGTGAAAACAAGTTATTGGGCCTCTCTTTTCAACGGGCTGTTCTACCTGTGACTTTAACATCAGTTAGATCTGCAGCAATTATCAGGTTATTTAGCTTCATGCCATGAAAAGTTTCAGCTGTCCGTTTGGACACAGTAAGCAGGACATTTTTCTCCTGGCCAGTTGGCAACCCTGACCATGCTGTCCAAATAACCCAGGAGCAAGTTGAGCCAAGAGATCTGACTGGGTGAACCCATGCCCATACTTGGCACTGCTGCGTCCTGGATTGGAGCTGAGTGGCCATTTGGGCACTGTCGGCCCAGGCTGCTTGGCATAGCTTGCTCCTGGCCGTCAGTGGCCTGCCAGGCCAGCCCATTGCTGGGAAATCTCCTGAAAAATGAAAGGCCTGTCTGGTTGAGGAGAAAAAGGGCAGGTACTCTCCAGTGGTCGTTATAGGGCAGGGGCTTGTGTCCAAGTCATCCGGACTTGAGGATCTTGGGGAGTGGCCATTGACCAGTGTTAGAACATCTGCCTTGTATGCAGAAAGCCCTGGGTTCAGTCTCTGGCATCTCCTGTTAAAGGGATCTGGTAGGACACAATGCAAAAGACTTCAGCCGGAGGAAGAGGAGAAGAAGAGGAGGAGGAGGAGTTTGGATTTATACCCCACCTTTCTCTCCTGTAAAAACAAGCTCCTTTCCCTTCCTCTTTCCACAACAGACACCTTGTGAGGTAGGTGGGGCTGAGAGAATTCCAAGAGAACTGTGACTTGCCCAAGGTCACCCAGCAGGAATGTAGGCGTGCAGAAAAGCATCTGGTTCACCAGAAAAGCCTCTGCCACTCAGATGGAGGAGTGGGGAATCAGCCCCAGTTCTCCAGATTAGAATCCGCCTGCTCTTAACCGCTACACCACGCTGGCTGTCTTTTCAACTGACTGTTCTAGCTGTGACTTTAATATGTTAGATCTGCAGCAATTATCAGGAAGAACGGCTGCCAGTCACAGTGGGCTGTGCCGACTTTGGAAGACCAAGGGCCCAATTCAGTAAAACTTTTTGTCAAGCAAACAAAGCAGAGGGCTGCCGTTTGGCACCAAATGTGTGACTGCAATCAGACCGCAGGGACTCAATTGACGTGATTCGACCTGTGTCCCAGCTTTGCCGGCTGCAACCTGCAGGGATAGCTTTGATTGCCGGATCTGCTCCCCTGCTTCTCAAGTGCCCCTTGCTCATTACCCTTCTGTTTTTGCAGAACTGCAAAGTCCCACCTATGAGATCCCACAGGTGGCACGCCAACTGAGCACATTCAGAGGTGGGATCCAGCAGGTTCTCACAGGTTCCCGAGAGTAGGTTACTAATTATTTGTGTGTGCCGAGAGGGGGGTTACTAATTGGTGATTTTGCCACATGATTTTTGCCTTTGTTACGCCCCTCCTCTCAGCAGTAGCGCGCAGAACTTGAAGCAGTCCAGCAGGAGGTGAACTGGTGTGCGTGGCAGCCTGCGCCTGCATGCATTCATTTCCTGCCCAAGGGCCGGCGCAGTGGCTGCGTCCTTGCCACAGCCCTGCCCAAGAATGCCCTGCCCCCAGAATGCCCAGCCACGCCCCCGTCGTGCCCCGCCCAGCCCCATTGGCGCTACGCCACAGTTTGAATCCCACCACCATGGGAACCTGTTACTAAAATTTTTGGATCCCACCACTGAGCACATTACTATTTTTTTTAAAAGAAACATTTACATAATCTTGTTAATCAGGGCAATATATTTGAAAGGCAGCAATCGGGACTGCCTCCTGCCCCCCAGTGCCTCTTTGGGTTGCATCAGAGCATTCACAGGCCCAGCTGAGTTCTTCTAAACTCCTTCCGCTAAGCCACCCTATTGGCCTGCCTCCCCCCTCATTAATACAAATTGCCTGGCTGAGAGGTCAACGCAGTCTCTGGCAGCCAGATAGATCTGCATGGAAATACTTTTGCTGGGCTTTCGAAACAATATTTAAACTTCCCTTGTGATAGCTGGAGGTCATGTTTTTTTAAACACTTAGAATCTTGCTATCCTGAGCATATGTTCTCTTATGTTCGCTTGTTATCTTTTAATTGGTTTCTATTCTAAATTTAATGCCAACTGTTCGCGCTGGCGGCAACGGCGGCTGCTACAGAAGCTGGGGTGGTGCCTTGTCGACTTTGTGCCGATGTGTATGAAGCAGGCTCGTTTCCCTCTCTGCTTGCCAGGCCACTTAGGGAGCTCTCCCCATGGCCACCTGCTGCCCCCCATCTGGAGCAAACTAGTTCTTTTCTTTCTATAGTTTTGTAGCTCTGTGGAAGGGAAGCTCCAGGAAGGCTCTTGAGAGCAACATAACGGCAGAGAATGATACAGAAGGTTTGAATCTACATGTTTTTGAATGGGGGCAAAAGTACAGACAGACATACTTTAAAAAATATAATTTGTGCTGCTGCTTTGCTCCTCTGTGTGCTGCCTAGTGCAGGCACTGCCTCCACCCCCCTCAAATCTGGCCCTGGCGGAAACATACACTTCCAAGGAAAGTTCTGGAAATATGTTATGGTGCAAGTTCTCCAAATCACTGGGCTTTGAATAGGGATAGAATGCAGACGTGCACATTCAGTGCTTGAAGGTAGAGGCGTAGCAAGGGGGGGAAAGTGAGTCCTGCACCCCTGCTCCGCCACCGAATGCCCCTGCCATATGCTCACCACACCCCCACAGGGGTGCGTGCCCGGTGCGTCACACACACCCCTTGGAGCTACGCCTCTGCTTGAAGGTGGATGCACAATTCATCTTCCAGGGGCCTCTGCATATGGGGAAAAAGGGCTGCATCCTAACAGCCTTGGGAGCCAAATAAATACAGTTTCTGCATGCCACACTGTGTATCTTTCAGTGGAATGAGAGGCTATTATCTATCACCCTGGTCTGGAATTAAAGAGCTAGTAGGCTAGCCTAAGCTTGTCAGATATAGAAGCTAAGCAGGGTCATCTCAGATTAGCACTTGATTGGGAGACTACCAAAAAAGTCTAGAGTTGCTATGCAGAAGGCGGCAATGGCAAGCCATCTTTGAACATCTCTTGCCCTGAAAACCCTTCGGGGCCACCATAAGTTGGCTGTGACTTGACATAAGAAAAAGTCTGTTCGATAGAATGATCACTCTGCAGAAGGAAAACTGAAGTCAAATCACCACACAGACTAAGCTTATGGATGGCCTTGAGGCACCTGCCACTCTTTTATTCGTAGCAATACTATCAGAATAAAATGGCACGACTTCACACCTACTGCCCAGAGCTCCTTAGGAGAATCAGCAGGAGTACACAGCTATTGAATGAGAACAAAGCACCGAGCTGGGGTTGGAAGAATCTCCACTGAAGCAAAGCCCTTTTCCAAATATGTAGATAGCGGGGAGATAGAGGGATGGGGGCACCACTCATGGGGCCAGGGATTCCAGTGTTAATGGGACGGGGTAATTATGACGGTAGGCGGCGGCCTTATGATAGAAGACGGACGAGATATGGTTATGCTCGCTCGCCTTCTGACCTCCGTCCTATCCCGAGGAATGAGAGTGGTTGGGTTCAGAGAAAATACCCTGCTTCGTCCCTGGTGTTGTTCAATGCCAAGTCCATCAATAATAAGACCGCAGTTCTCCGGGACTATCTCGGAGATCAACAGATGGACCTGGCTTGCATCACCGAAACCTGGGTGCATGACGGTGAGACCGTCGCCTTGGGCGAGGTCGCGCCACCAGGTTTCGCATGTCTCCACCGGGCTCGAACTCAGGGCCGGCGCAGAACTGTGGCGATGTTCATCCGTGATTCAATTCCCTTCAGGGCTGTCCCTGTCCCGGAGATCACCGGCATGGAATGTGTCGGCCTAGAGTGGTTGGCCTTGGAGAGGTTGGCCGTCCTTTTGGTGTACCGGTCGCCTAGCGCACCTGGGGACGGCCTGCCACGGTTGCTGGAGGTGGTGGCTGACTGGGCGTTGCGGTTCCCTCGACTTATTGTCCTGGGTGACTTCAACGTCCATGTCGATACCGCCTCCTGTGCGGCGGCCGTGGACCTGGTGTCATCCATGGCGACACTAGGCCTCTCCTTAGTAAACTCTGGCCCCACTCATGAGGCTGGTCACACGCTGGATTTGGTCTTCGGTTCGGGGATTGACTTGGTCGTATCCTCTATAGATAGAGTGCCATGGTCCGACCATTTTGCCCTGAAGGTTCGGATGGACCTGCCGCGCCAACCCTGTCTAGGCGACGGGCTGATTTATGCCCGCCCGCGGAGACTTATGGATCCAATTGGTTTCCTGAATGCTCTGCGGGATCCTGAACCTGCCGGCACACTCGATGAGCAGGTGGAGGATTGGAATTCCCGGCTCTCCGATGCCATCGAGGTTGTTGCCCCCCGGCGTCCTCTGCGCCTCGTTCTCGGGCGGAGCCCCATGGTATACTGTGGAGCTCCGGGCCATATGGAAGGGGGCCTCAGACGTCTGGAGCGAGCGTGGAGGAAATCTCGTGACGAAGTGGCGCGAACATCTTATAGGACGTTTATGAAGGCCTACGAGATGGCGACGAAGGAGGCGAAGAGGGCTTTCTTCTCCTCCTCTCTCGCATCCGCTAGCTCTCGCCCGGCACAATTGTTTCGTGTGATTCGGTCTTTGACCTCCTTGTCGGAGGGTTCTATAAATTCTCAATTGACTATTAGCTGTGAGGCATTCATGAGCTTTTTTTGCGGATAAAATCACATCACTCCGCCAGGACCTTCCCCACACTTTGTCTACAATTAGTGAACTGGAGGCTCCCTTGCCGTCTTCAGGCCCATGTTTTGCCCAGTTTTCCCTGCTCTCCGAAGCCACTGTTGACAGGGCCTTGGCTGCTGTTAGACCTACTACCTGTCCTCTGGATCCGTGCCCCTCCTGGCTTGTTAAGCTTTGCCGGGAGGAGCTACGACCCCACCTGTTGAAGATTATCAATGGCTCCCTTGAGCAAGGAGCCTTTCCGGGTGGGTTGAAGGAGGCAGTGGTCCGCCCACTCTTGAAAAGACCATCCTTAGATCCTGGCGATCTGGCCAATTACCGCCCCGTCTCGAATCTTTCGTTTCTGGGGAAGGTAATTGAGAGAGTGGTGTTGGAGCAGCTTCATGGTTTCCTGGATGACACATCGGCCTTTGATCCCTTCCAGTCTGGCTTCCGTGCTGGGCATGGGACGGAGATGGTTCTCGTCGCCTTCACAGGTACGCTCTGTATGCAGCTTGACCGAGGCGGATCGGCGCTGCTGGTATTGTTAGATCTGACCGCAGCCTTTGATATGGTCGGCCGCGATCTTTTGGCCCACCGGCTGGCCGCTTCCGGGGTGCGGGGCACTGTCCTTCAATGGATTGCCTTGTTCCTCCGGGATCGGAGTCAGCAAGTGTGGTGTGGGGACCAAGCCTCCCGGCGGTGCCCACTTCATTGTGGGGTGCCTCAGGGAGCGCTATTGTCCCCGCTGTTATTTAATATCTACATGCGACCCCTTGCTCAGCTGGTACGGAGCTTTGGGCTGGTCTGTCATCAGGACGCTGATGGCGCTCAGCTCATTGTGTTGATGGAGGGGGGGGCGATCATCGCCCCTGCAGCTCTCCAGCAGTGCGTGGAGGCAGTTGGTGGTTGGTTGCAACAGAGCAGGTTAAAACGCAACCCATCGAAGATTTGGAGATCCTCTGGCTTGGTCGTGGGGAGGGGGGGAATTTCCAGCCGCCGGTGTGGGAGGGGGCCTTATTGGCGCCGGCCCCCTCAGTCCGCAGCCTGGGGGTCCACCTGGATTCGTCTCTTTCAATGGAGACCCAGGTGGCCCATATAACCCGGGTTGCGTTTTTCCATCTTCGACAGGCCCGGCGGCTGGCTCCCTTCCTCTCCCACGCAGACCTGGCCACGGTGATCCATGCAACGGTCACCTCCAGGTTGGACTATTGTAACTCGCTCTACGCGGGCCTACCATTGAGGTTGATCCGGAAGTTACAACTGGTCCAGAATGCAGCGGCCCGTCTGCTCACGGGAGGCGCTTTCCGTGACCATATTCGACCAATACTGTGTCGCTTGCACTGGCTCCCGGTTGAATTCCAGATTGTCTTCAAGGTATGGGTGCTTACCTTTAAGGCCTTACGTGGCCTGGGACCCTCATACCTCCGGGACCGCATTACCCCATATGTCCCTACTAGGCCTCTGCACTCAGCAGAGGCCAATTTGCTGGTAGTCCCTGGCCCCTCAATGATGCGGCTGGCCTCCACTCGGGCCAGGACTTTTACAGCCCTGGCCCCTGCCTGGTGGAACACTCTTCCTCCAGCTGTCCGGGCCCTGCGGGACCTTGGTGAGTTCCGCAGGGCCTGCAAGACGGAGTTGTTCCACCGGGCCTTTGGAGTGTCCAGCCGTTGACTGTGTGCCCCCTTCACCCTCCTATGTTTGGGCCTATTACTATCTATGTGACCCATGCTCTTCTCCCCTCCTGGGAGGGTCTAATAGGAATTGCGGGCATTGTTTATTGTTTATTATTTGCTGCATTTTAAATCTAATTTAAATTATTTACAGTCTATATGTATCTGAAATTTTATGTTGTTAACCGCCCAGAGCCCTTCGGGGATTGGGCGGTATATAAGACTGATAAATAAATAAATAAATAAGATCCACCCTGATGGACACATAGCAGTGGCGTAGTGGTTAAGAGCAGGTGCATTCTCATCTGGAGGAACCGGGTTTGATTCCCCGCTCTGCCGCTTGAACTGTGGAGGCCTATCTGGGGAATTCAGATTAGCCTGGGCACTCCCACGCACATCAGCTGGGTGACCTTGGGCTAGTCACCGTTCTTCGGAGCTCTCTCAGCCCCACCCACCTCACAGGGTGTTTGTTGTGAGGGGGGAAGGGCAAGGAGATTGTAAGCCCCTTTGAGTCTTCTTCAGAAAAGGGGGGATATAAATCCAAACTCCTCCTCCTTCTGAGCCCTTCGGGGGACAGCAGTTTATTAAGTCAAATAAATAAATAAATAAATAAATAAATAAATAGATAGATAGATAGATAGATAGATAGATAGATAGATAGATAGATAGATAGATAGATAGATAGATAGATAGATAGATAGAAGCAACTTCATTCAGTACCTTCGTCTGAATAATCCCTGAACTTGCTGTTGTTCTTTTATTGCTCACAGTGAAAGGGTGGTGTGATGGGTGTATATATTCTTGTCTACCCTAAACCCAGTATATTGGAAATCCTATGCCAGGTTCCCTTTCCAGGAGTTTCCCTGGAACTGAACATCTCTTGCATCAAAGCTCCTGGCACCACAGGAAAACAGATCTGCAGGACTCAACCCTAGGTAATGAAGTAAGAAAAAAAAGCCCATTTGCGCCAACTAAACCTTCCATTTTGTACAACAACCCAGCAGCTGGTTTGCTCAGTTCAAGCAGATCCCAAACAGAATAAATTTCACCCTTCAGAGCTGGCCCACCAGCCTGGAAAGTTGTGAAGCATATCAGGGACGAATCTTCAAGGGCTGTGTTTAGTTTCACACCTTTCAATTTGCTCTCTGCCTTTCAGGATTGCTGGGGGTGGGGCTCAGTGGAGTCATGGGTGGGACTGGGTAAGACCAAGAAGGCAGGGAAAGGGTAGCCCCGTGCCCTCAGCAGCCCCCCAAACTGCTTTCCCCTCCAACCATCGTGCAGCATTAGACAAGAAAAGAAATTGGCGGATTTGATTTTCCTCCCTGGCTTTGAACTGGGAGACTGGAAGATTATTTTCCCAAAGAAAAATACACCGATGTCACAGAGTTATGAGTTTCCTGAATGCCCACACAGCGGTACACCATTTCCTCTGTGTGGGAGAAACAGCCACCGTATCCAAGATGAAAAGTTAAAGCTCTGCTTGTCAGTTCTGAGCCTCCGAGCTGCCAACCACTTTCAACTGAGAAGGAGAAAAATTCTGGCTTCAGCTGCTTCTTATCCAGACGTAGAGCTCTGCTAGCAAATTTACACAGCGATGCCACTGGAGGACGTGGGGGAACGATCGCTTTGAAGGCTTTTGTATATTTGCTTAGGTTGCCGTTGACGGAGGCTCCGGGCAGCTTCTCGCTGCAGGTATTGCGAACACCTGGCTGTAGTCCTTTTCTTGCTCTCCTAAGCTGTGCAACAGCTGCACTGCCCCCAGTAATTGCTGAATTTGTAGCTCCCCCTCAGCAATCTGGTTAGAAAGAGGTGTGTGACAAACCATCTCAAAATCTACAGGCTGCATTCTTCCATTTCCCAGCACAGGGACCACACATGCTGTTCTGATGAGCTAATCTGCCATATTATTCTCTTTACCTTATAAACAGCAGTACAGGGTGACCCTTTTCTCTTTTGGCATCTGTGTATGCTCTGTGTATGGATTTCTAAAGGGGTGACTGATACAGCATCCAGTGTTCAGTGTAGCATTGTAACCTGACAAGTCTCTAATGTAGATGCCACAGACCCACTGCTATGGACATCACCCTGAACCCTCCTTATACCCATTCCTCTTCTGCTGCTGGGGGGGCGGGCGGGGGGGGGGGCGTATTGATGGTGGATGAGAAAACCCTTAAAGCAATTTGGGCTTTAAGAACTATTGTGATGTATGTTCCTTAAAATAGGATTATTCCCCTGGCACACCTGATACTTATTAAGCCTAGTGTTTTATCATGAACCGGTTGTTGTTCTTCAATAGTTCTTGTTCTCTGTCTATGACTTAGTGTCCCCAGGCTTCTCTCGCTATTAAACTATACTTCTGTCCTATGAGCATGTCTGAGGATTGCTGAGTTTGCTGCAACTAAGAGACATTACAACTATAGTGGAACGTATTCTCATCCAGCTGAAAGCAGCAGACAGGACAGGCAGAACCGTGCCACCAGGTGAACATCTGAAGTGGTGTTATGGTCACAGTGTCACACTAGAACTCGGACAGCCAGGCTCAAATCCCGCCTCTGCTAGGGAAACAAACTGGGTAACCCCAGTCTAGTCACTCCCTTTCTTAGCCTCACCTCACAGGATTTTTGTAACAAAGATAAAATGGCAGAGAAGAGAACAATCTTGTAAGTAACACTTGGGAGAAGAGCAAGGTATAAATGTCTAAAATAACGTAAATAAATGTCCTGACCTAGATGGCCCAAACTAGCTTGATCTCAGAAGCTCAGCAGAGTGGGCTCTGGATAGCCCTTGGATAGGTGACCACCAAGAACTTTCAAGGTTGCTATGCAGAAGCAGGTGATGACAAACCACCTGTTTGCCTCTTCCTGAAAACCCTATGGGGTCTCTGTGATTTGATGGCCCTTTCCACCACCGCCACCAAATAAATAAATTCAGTCCAGATACTGCGGCATCACCTTGGTGAGAACTAGGTCTTTAGAAATCAATCTGCACTTTAGAATGAAGACTTTCCCCTGAAAACTGTTAGTTACAGGAAAATTATGACCCGTGCAGTCATATAAATCTGGACTTCCAATTCATGAGGACATCTCGTCTTTGAAGGTGATCTACCACACATAGAGATCTCCTAGCTCAAGAAGAAAGCATACCTTTTGCATTGTAGAAAAATCTGTGTCAAGTACCTGGTATCTGCTAGCAAGATTTCAAGCAACAGAATGAGTAACAATCTCTTTTGAGTTCTCAGAGAACCACTGTAGTCAGAGGTGATAGTTCTGAGTTGGTCACACTAATTATCCGATCAAGGACAAAGGTAAGGGGGGGTTCTCGGATTCAACCCCCCATTGCATGTCTGAAGCTCCGCCCCCAGTTTGTGGGTTTTTTGTATTTTTAGTATTATTTGGTTTGTGGCCTGCAGGGGGCGCAGTTTTTAGGCTAGCACCACCAAAATTTCAGGGATTTTTTTGGGAGACTCTCCTGATGATACTACCCAGGTTTGGTGAGGTTTGGTTCAGGGGGTCCAAAGCTATGGACTCCCAAAGGGGGTGCCCCATCCCCCATTGTTTCCAATGGGAGCTAATAGAAGATGGGGGTTATACCTTTGAGGGTCCATAACTTTGGACCCCCTGAACCAAACTTCACCAGACCTGGGAGGTATCATCACGAGAGTCTCTTACTGATGCCACCCAGGTTTAAAAAGAGTATTTGGGCTCTCTGGTCTCTCCAGGGGCATGTGGGGGCATGCCCCCCCAACCCAGACCCCCCATAAAAAAAATCTATACTTACGTCCCTGATCTGACTCCGTAAAAGGCAGCTTTGATATATGAGTTCTGGCTTCATATAAGTGACCCAGATACACTCTATTTTGGGCATGAATTCCTATGACCAAACCCAACACTACTGGTATTGCACCATAGTTAACTATCCTGGAATCTGATGGAAGCTATTAGCTGACTAGCTTGGAACTATGGGACAACAGCCAGCCTAGATGCCACTCCCTGGGGCAGTTTGTGGGACAAGCAATGTTAAGAATGGGCCTAAGAGGCCAGCTCACGATTTTTGCTCATTCATATTTCATTGCAAGGCTGGTTTTTAGGAGGCTGATGACCACATTGCACAACCACCCCTCTTGTAAGTTCTCCTCAGGGTGGATCTCTTCCCAAATAAGGTCATGGTGATCACATTCCTGATGAACCTTTGCAGAAGAGGACTTGACTGTGATGGCCCAACTGGCACTCTACAGGCTTCCTGATTTTCCCCAGCTCAAACTCCATCATACCTTCCTTGCAATTCATTAAAAGGGCAGTGTGTATATACCCTTTTATCTGGAAACCGCCCTATTGTGAGCAATCTAGAACAGAGAGATGCAGAAGGTGCATGGACATAACTGTTATAACTTGATGGCCTTCTCTTTCAGAAACAAGATGTTGCCCAAGAGGACTCTGGAATGACACCTAAGAACATAAGAACTAGCCTGCTGGATCAGACCAGAGTCCATCTAGTCCAGCACTCTGCTACTCGCAGTGGCCCACCAGGTGCCTTTGGGAGCTCACATGCAGGATGTGAAAGCAATGGCCTTCTGCTGCTGCTCCTCCTAAAGGGAAGGATGAACGTGATGCCTCCTTCTTTTGAACTAGTTAAAGCCAGCTTAGTGACTAGGGAGGACCTGGGTCAAGGCATTGTATGAGAGATCCTTACAGAGTAGTGGTTAAAGGAGAAGTCCACAACTTGCTTGAGCCAGCAGGCACTTCTGTTATTTTGAGAGGGTGCAGTGAATGCTACCTGCAAATGGATGCTGAAAGAACAAAAATGGCTGCCATAGGAAGCAAAGCAATTGTGCAAAAGAACCACAAACGGAATAAAAACCAATGAAGGAAAGCCTGAGAGGAGGGAGAAAATATTGGGGAACAAAAAGAAACAAAGGAAAGCCTATGGAGGAGGAAAGAAGAAGAATTTAAAAAAGGAAAGTCTGAAGAGGGAAGGCTACCTGTCCTCCTTATTCTCCAATGGTTGCTACTGCAGCTGTGGCAAATCCTTTCATTTGAATGAGGGCAGTCAGTAATAAGCCCTCTCTTATAATGGCCCTGCCCACTTTCTGAAAAGCTGAGCAGATGTTGGGGAAATACTAGCGCCATGTTGGGAAAACTTGAGTCAGAGTGCCCATATGAAATTGCCTTATATTGGGTGAGGTCATCAGTCTGCCAAGATCAGTATTGTCCACTCTGACTAGAAGTAGTAGGGCCTCATCCCGTCTTATCTAATTATTTTATCTAATTCTTTCAACTAGACATGCCAGGGATTGAACCTGGAACCTTCTGCATGTAAAACAGATGCTTTATCACTGAGTCAGGGCCACTCATTTAAGCTGCTCAAGACCACTGCTCTACCAAGGTCATTACTGTCTACTCTGACCAGAAGCGGTTTGTAACTGGAAAGATCCAGTGGTACATAATAACACTGACTGTACCAATTTTCGGTAAACATCTCACCCTTTGATCTAGAAGTCTGAGAAACCAAATTTTAAGGAGAGCTGGAGACAAAACATTTGTGTCTGAGTTAATAATTCCATTTCCTTCACAACATCTGCTGTCAATAGGCCCCCTGTTTTTACAGAGAATAGGCAGGTGTGTATGGGGGGGGGGGGGTCTCAGCTAAGAAACACCCACAAAGAAAACAAGGTTGTTAAAGGAGGAGGAAGGCACCGAGAAGAGACAGAGCATTTCTTAGCCTCCCCATTGTGATGGAAATAGACCGCTTTGGGATAGCTTTAAATTTCTGCTTAGCAGGCCGGGTGGAAGAAAGCAGCAGCGACCGCGGATCGTTTATCTCTGGCAATTTTTCAATCGATATTAAGCTCTTGACGTGCACCATGGGGGGGGGGGAGAAAGGAGAGTGAAGCAGAGAATGTGGCAGGTGACAAGACTGAAGAGAAGCAAAAAATGAGCGGCGTGGTGAGAAGAAAAGAGAAAATGCAAGATCTAAAGAAAGAGAGATTCTGAGCGGGTGTTGCCTGAGACATGAAAAAGAGAAAACGCTGGGGTTTGGAAAATGCATTGCAGCAGTGTGGGAGAGTTTCATTTTTTTAAAAAAATCAACAAATGCAGTTGCCAAATGAATTCAGCATCTAGTCAAAGTTAGTATGGGAGGGAATATAGGCCGAGCTACATTTTGCACTACAGCCACCAGTATTGATTGCCCAAGGACCTCTTCTCTGCTGTAAAGCACTCAATAGTTAAGCCGTTCAGTGTCAGAGAAAGAAGGGGGTGAATGAGCCTTTATGTGATGTCCAGTATCCAGTCCTTTCCCCAAGATAAACACATGAAGGTGCCTTATCTGGAATCAAACCAGTGGTCTGTCAAGGTCAGTTTTGTCTACATCAACTGACAGCAGCTCGTCAGGGTCTTGGGCAGGGGTCTTCCCTTTCATCCACTACTTGATCCTGGTGCTGGAGATACTGGAAATTGAACCTGGCATCTTGTGCCTCCAAAGCAGATGTTCTATCACTGGTTTTTTTCCAAACCAACAACACTTATTTCACTATGAGCTTTTCTGAGTCACAGGTATTTATTCTACCCCCCCCCCCCCACACACACACATTTAGCTGAATGTTGCACCATGAGTTTAGGCGTGCGGAACCATATTGCCTGAGATTTCCTAAGTTAGCCAGGAGCCCCTGGCAATGGACCATCTGGTCAGCTGCCTAGTATGTAGGGTTAGACACCCATATTTGCTAGGTTGGTTAGTCATATTTCTAGGTGGAAAGCTGAAGACACGAATGGACAATCAGTGGTATTCAAGGGAAACATCTGAAATGCTCTTTCAAAGCCCAGGTGTCTTGATATACACCGGTGTGGTGTAGTGGTTAACAGCGGCGGACTCTAATCTGGAGAACTGGGTTTGATTCCCCACCCCATGTGGAGTTTCCCCACTTTTCCACATGAAACCTACTGAGTGACCTTGGGCTAGTCGCAATTCTCTCAGAACTCTCTCAGCCCCATCTTCCTCACAAGATGTTTGTTGTGGGGAGAGGAAGGGAAGGCGTTTGTAAGCTGCTTTGAGTCTCCTTAAAGGTAGAGAAAAGTGGGATATAAAAAACTCCTCCTCCTCCTCCTCCTCCTACTCCTACTACTACAACATTAGGTTCACACCTTCAACATTTGGCCCATTAAGCATTCTGCCCTGAATAAGAGTGATAGTAGTGAAATGGAGATTTATTTTCAAGAACTCTTAACATATAAATGATCCTGATCTTGAAAAATCCATCCTAATTGAGATAAGTCTTGGGCAGGATAGCCAGTGGTGGGATCTATTTAAGATCCAAAAATTTTAGTAACAGGTTCCCATGGTGGTGGGATTCAAACTGTGGCGTGGCGCAAATGGGGCTGGGCGGGGCACAACGGGGCCGTGTGCGGGCATTCTGGGGGAGGGGCATTCCTGGGCGGGGCTGTGAGAACCTGCTGGATCCCACCTCTGAGGATAGCCCATGCGAGGAAAGGGGAAGGAGTGAGGGGTGGCATGCAAGGGAGGGGAGGGAGGGAGCCAGGCATCTGGACCTGGCCCACCCATCCTAGCGGAGGGAGGGGGAGGGGAGGGAGGGGTGGCATGCGAGGGAGGGGAGGGGAGCAGGCCAAGACAAATGGGTGACCTTTGGAACATTATCACTCAGAGCCGGGAGAGGGCATAAAGTGGCACTGCACACACACGCACGCACGCACGCACGCACACACACACACTTCTGTATTCTAAGAACAAGCTCTCATTTTATAAATGGGGGCTTTCAGAGCACAGGGTTGTCAGCGGAGTATCCACTGGCCCCATTCTGGCTGGTTTTGTCTACTGGGTTAGGCTGATCTTTGGCAGGTTCCTCCACTTTATCACTGTTGCTAATGGACATGGTAGATCAAATAAAGCTTTTGCAGTGCTGAGCCCCGTGGCAGTACACTTCCCGAGCCTTAGATGGATGATGCTTCTGTTAATAAATTTAGAATGGAACTTTGCCATGGCATCGTATTGTTGAATCATGTTCAATTTGTTAGCCACCATAACCCCTTAAATCCTTCTTGGCAACGTTGCTGCCTAACCAGTTCTTCGCCAAGCTCCTACTGTCCTTGCCCACATGTAATGCTTTACACTGGTTTGTCCTTGTTCCAGGATGGCCCTGTGACATCCAGACGTATCGCAATAAGAGGCGTACGAGGGATAACACATCAAATCCACCTCGGTTCAATATGGAATCACTCTCTTTTTCCTCCGCAGCTAAGCCAGCAATCAATGGGATTAACAGAGTCTTCAGGAAAAAGGATAGATAGATAGATATACACATATAAAAGAAAGAGAGTAAGTCATCTTAAAGGCTGGGCACAATCCAGCACGCAAGCACCCTTGAAATGAATGAGAGTTGATCTTATTTAGTTCCCTTTCATTTTAAGAGGACTCATGGAGGAGAACACCCTGCAAATTGCGCACCTGAGCTCCACTCTTGTAAATCTCCGGCTCTTTATACCGCATCGTCTCTGGAAGCTTCCATACAAATAATGCATTGCTACATAATTCCCTGGATATTTGCGATTGCTTCTGGCTAGGAGACTGATCAGATTCCAATCTGACATCTTCTCTGCTAATCATAATCTCAATTATAAAGGTGAGCTATTCTTATCCTTATTACGACAATCTGTCCCAGAACATCCTCTCATGTTCATGGACAGTCCAACATTTCCCTTGCTATTTAAGAATATAAAACATACAAAAAGTTTCTGGGGCTCATGTTTGCAAGCAGTTAGAACAAATAAACAAGGAGAAGGCTTTTTTTTTTTAAAGGGAGGTGAAAAGCAATCCCAAATGCATTATATTAGTCAAATTATACAGTTGAATCTTGATGACATTTTCCATGAATTGAAGGGATGGTATAATTTCTGCCAGTTCCTTTTTCCTGCTGCAAACACTGATTTGCCACTCCTGAGGGTTCCTGAGGAGCAGCAGTGGCGTAGTGGTTAAGAGCAGGTGTAACTCTAATCTGGAGGAACCGGGTTTGGAGTTTTACCTGGGGAATTCAGATTACCTTATAAACTCGTGTATAAACTGACCCGTGTAAAAGCCCAAACCTGGGAAAACTTATTGACTCCGGTATAAGCCGAGGGTGGGAAGCCGGGAGGCAGAGGGAGTTCCTTATTTGGGCAGTGACTCCCCCTGATGTCACTGCCCAAATAAAAAGCTCCCTCTGCAGGATTTGACGAAGCCCAGTCAGCCAGGGTGCCTCAGGGTTCCCCCTTCACCTCAACAAGCAGCTTCCCAGCAGCAGGGAGGTTGTCCCGCCCCCGCCCCCAGCCTCCTTGTGATGTATAGAAAATGGTGACTCCCGTTTTTCTCAGCCTTTAAACAGGGCTGAAAAACTCGGCTTATACGCGAGTATATATGATAGCCTGTACTCTCCCAACACTTGCCAGCTGTGTGACCTTGGGCTAGTCACAGTTCTTCTGAGCTCTCTTAGCCCCACCCATCTCACAGGATGTTTGTTGGGAGGGGGAAGAGAAAGGAGATTGTAAGCCCCTTTGAGTTTCCTCACAGGGGAGAAAGGGGGGATATAAATCCAACTCTTCTTCTTCTTCTTCTTCTTCTTCTTCTTCTTCTTCTTCTTCTTCTTCTTCTTCTTCTTCTTCTTCTTCTTCTTCTTCTTCTTCTTCTTCTTCTTCTTCTTCTTCTTCTTCTTCTTCTTCTTCTTCTTCTTCTTCTTCTTCTTCTTCTTCTTCTTCTTCTTCTTCTTCTTCTTCTTCTTCTTCTTCTTCTTCTTCTTCTTCTTCTTCCTCTTCCTCTTCCTCCTCCTCCCATTTATAAAAATAGTACAGGCTTTTATTTCATGGCCATCTTGCCCATTTCTGCAGGGGCAAACCCAAATTTGCCATCAATTTAGGCCTCTTCTCCCAGTTTTCCCTTCCTCCTGGACTTTATGACTCTACCTTGAGAGAGCTCAATCCACTTTGGGGCCTTGGCTCACAGTCTGAGGACCATTGCTTTAGAGTATAATGCAAATATAAGTCACACTGAAGCTTGTTATGGGGTTTCTCTCTTTTAGGGCTTCATGGACCACTTCCACAGGAGAAGAATTTCTATTAGGGGGCTGGCAGATGCAGCAGGTAGGTGGTCTTGATGGGGATCTACCTGCTAGTGTTGCTGGCCTTCAGATTGCCCAAATCCTGGTGAGAAGCTCTTTACATGAAGGAAGTATTCTCATGTCTACACTTGGTGGGCTACATACTTTGGAGTTCCTTAGGCTTAAAGATGTGGTGGACATCTTACAGATGATATTATGAAAAACAGGGGAGTAGTGTAAATTGCAAAACCTGGAACTGGAAAATGTGACAAGCATATGCATGTAAACAATATTCGACATGCCACTAACAAGAATACACAGAAGTATATAATTGTGTTGCAGAAATGTAAGAAATGTCAAAAATAACATTGCATTTCCTACAGTGGGGTTAGAGACCTTTTTGTCCCCTTGTTTTGAACTGGTGGCAGTTTTAAAACTGAGTACACAGAATTGCAGGATGCAATGGAGTTTGTCATGTGTTAACATTTTTTTTAATGATCCTTATACTTCTGTTCATTTTTCTGTGTATTTACACACTTGTTAATACTGTATCGAATATTCTTTACAATTGTAATCTTGTCACATTTTTCACATTCAGGGTACAGGTGGTGTTTTCATTTTATAGCTTACGACTGTATTGATAATATACCTTCTTGTACTTGTGTACTTTGCTATTGATTCCTTGAGAATATTCCTTCTTATTTTTTTCCATTTTACAAAGGGGGCATTAATGTTAAGGTTCTTTCTTGACTTCTCTGTCTTGCCATCATGTTCTGAAGAATGCATGCACTATCCATGTACTATGCTTGATTAGAACAAAGATAATGATATTATCCCTCAGCTGAAGCTTGCTGAAGATTCTGTACCCCTCGTCCCCTCTTCTGGCTGCCGCTCTAAGTATCCCCTAGACTCTTCCTCACTGGGCCAACATTTTCTTTCAGAGGGAAAGATCTTCCTGATACATTGATCTCTGATATATCTTTGGCATGGGCATCCTAAGTAGAGTTTTACCCTTTTAAAATATTTTGAAGTTTTAAAGGCTGCTAATCCATTTAGGGCTCTGACCTAGATAGGCCAGGCTTGCCTGCCCTTGTCAAATCTCAGAAGTCTAGGTGGGGTTGGCTCTGATTAATATTTGGATGGGAGACCACCAGAAGTTGAGGGTCTCTGCACAGAGACAGGCCATGGCAAAATATTCTGTTTGTCTCCTGCGTTGGAAATCTTTATGGGGTCACCATAAAGTTAGCAAAAACAAAATCTGCTTAGGATATCACTGCTTGTCTCATATTCTCTGCCATCTTTTCTCAGATCTTTCTTGAGTAAAAGTACAGCATACGATCTTGTCTGACAAAAAGTCAACATTTTTAAATTAAGCGTTTCCAGGCTCCAAAGATGTGGAGCAAATTTACAGGAAGAATTGAACAGGGGCTCAGATAGCCTGAACAGTTCCTGTCAGCATGGCCAATTGGCCATGCTGGCAGGGGCTGATGGAAAGTTTGTAGTTCCTGAACATCTGAGAGAGCCTGCGAGGTTCTCAGATGTTCAGGAACTACAATTCCCATCAGCCCCTGTCAGCATGTGGTGGCCATGCTGGCGAGAACTGATGGAAAAACCAGGCTGGAGAAACCTACCCCTGGGCTAGAATCTGTAAGTTTACAAATGATGGTTTCCTCACCAGAAAATACTCTGTTTTAACTGCTTGTTACTGTGGGGTCAAGGAAGAAGTCTGCCCCACGCCAGAAAGAACTCGGTTCTACCTATGTCCCGAAAGGCTGATGATGTGGGTGAAGGGACACTGTTATCAGAGACATCAAAGCCGATAATTTGAACAGAAGCCAGGCTACAAATCTTAAAATCAATCCATCAAAGGATTTCTGGCACTTCTGTTTCTTGCCCAGCTCTCTTTCTTCTCCAGCACAGTCCAGAATTTTCAGCCCTTTAGTGCCATTCCTTCATTTCATGCCCTTTCTCAAAACTGTAAAAACACAAATGCTGCAGAAATCAGACCTCATTATGCAGGCGAGGCATCCTTTTTCTCTGCCAATAGCGTTACATGCATAATTTATTCTGAGAGCAGAATTTTCTTAGCAACAGAAGGCTGCCAGCCCTGTCTTACTGTAACTCCAAACCACGGGGTTCTATCTTTGTCCAGCATTGGATTCTGTCACCCTGCCCGCTCTGAAGAAAAGCAGCAGTGATCCCTACCTTTGCTGATATCTTCATATTCCAACCAGAGCTGCCTTTGAACCTGCTTGTTGGGATACCAGATGGAGCAGGACTCCTCAAAGCCGTAGACTGCTTCCTGGATGTAGTGGTTGCCAAACTGGTCCAGCAGAGCCACGAAATCTGCTCGAGACGTGGCTCCATCCAGAGAATGGAGAGCATTGCCAAAAGCTGCAGAAGACAGAATTGTAGAAAAGCCCCCTCCCCATCAAAGAACACAGGAACTGTCTTTAGGATCAGAACTGGGTCCAAACATCTCAATGTTCTGTTTCCAAAACAGACAGGTTATTGATTCTGGAAATTAATGAGAAGGGACAAAGGCAACAGTTTGGTAAAAGTAGTTGACTGAATTAACATGCAGGCAGAGACGTATCGGGGGGAATGGCACACGGGGACAACATCTCCTCCAGGTGCCCCTCGCCCACATGCTTGGAGGTGGGGCTCGGGGACAAGGGCAGCTCAGGTGGGCACCTCAGCGGCAGGCCAGCTCCTGGGCTGGCCTGTTGTCATGGCACCCGTCTGAGCAGCACCCCCAGATGGACGCCATGGCAGCAGGCCGGCTCCTGGCAGCAGGCTGTCTGTCTTTAGATGCCTCCCCTGAACCAACCCAGCTCTTCCAAGCCTGGTCGGCATGGGGGAGGAGGGGGTGGGGCGATTTTGTGCCCCCACCATTGCACCCGGGGTCATCTGCCCCGTGTTCCTGTGGGTGGTACGCCCCTGCATATAGGCCAACTGCCCTTACTAAGGCCTATGAGCAAACTGGATCTGGAATTTAATGTCTTGAAAAAATGTTTTAATATCCTATACTAAAAAGAAAATACTGCATAATTGTCAGTATAATTAATTGTTTTTGATACCCATATTGTTTCCTCGAAGAACATGCTCTTATTGTCTCCCTCCACCATTTATACCACCGGCTGGGATCAGTACTATATTTACTTGAAAAGAAGATGACCCTGAATGTAAAACAACTCCTTAAAAATGATATGCACCCCCCAAAAGATGCTGTTAAACAAAACTATGACTTGCGTGCAAATGTAAGACATCACCTTTTTTTGATGGCATACCTGAGAACAAATCTTGAATCAATACTGTAAATATTCACCAAAATAAGGGCTCCAGAGACCTCAAGTCACTAAGTATGGATAGACTCTACAGGCCAAAGGAATTAGTGCACCTTAGGGTTTGCTAGGTCTTGGGTTTGAAATGGTTACTGGGTTCTAAGCTCATTCTCAGGGTCTTCAGGGGCTAAATCTGAATGTTTGGTGGCAGAAACCTAGGGGCAAGCCATTCTCAACAAGGCCCATCCCCTTCCCATGTTTATATCGCCATCATTCCCCCAACAAATGCTTTGATATCCTTTTCTCTTTTCCCCTGTGCTGCAGCAGTAGTGATCAATACATATCTGCTAAAAGCCACATGGGAAAGGGGTAATGATTCCCCACTTGAGACCAGTTAGCAGGGCTCCATGGCTTTACCCCCTTCTGTGACATTCTCTGCCCAGGGGGTTCCAAGCTCCTCTCTTGATTCTCAGGGTCTGAGCCTAAAGCATCCTAAAAGCTCCCTGTTGAATGGGTCAGCGTCACTTACACTGGGAGATAGTCAGCTGGCTGAGCCTGACGTGGTACATGACAGAGCGCACTTTCCAGTGTTGCAGTAGAGGGTATCCAGACACTTCGCTGAAGTTCACCATCCCTGCAGCAGAAAAGTCAGGGGAAAAATCTGTTCAGCAGAAATGTACCTTTCCACAGACGTTCCTTTGAATGCAGTGCACTTTTATCTGCCCTTCCTCCAAGGAGATCAGTGCAGTGTATGTGGTTCCCCTTCCCACCTTTTCCATTTTACAATCACAACAGCCCTGTGAGGTAGGGAAGGCTAAAAGAAAATCACCCATAAAGTTTCGTGGCTAGTGGGAATCTGAACTCATGTCTCCTTGGTCCTTTAAGTACTACCCCAGATTGGCTCGGCCATTTCAAATCTTTTATAGAAACTAAAGGCCATGATTGAGAAGATGAATTCCAACTCAAAGTTGGTCTTTCCACAGTTCCTCAGTATGGCTTTGTGATGGTAGAAGAAGTGGCTGAGTTAATTGCCTAACTAAAAAATGGTAAAGCTCCAGGAACCAATCATGTCCCAGCCAAACCACCAGGACCAATCAGCCCTGGTGGGCTCCATTAATTGTCATCCATTTTACAGCTGTTAATGCAAGGTAAGATTCAGACTTGTTGGAAACAAGCAAGCGTAGTATCTATTTACAAGAAGGGTCCAATTTCTTATCCTGACAACTACAGAGCAATTAGTCTGTCATCCATTTCGGGCAAAGTTTATGCCAGTTTCATTACCAACAGGCTGTTCCTTTACTTAAATGAGTACCATATTGTCTCAAACGCTCAAGCTGCTTTAAGAAGAAATCACCCCACCATAGATCACGGCCTAATTCTCTCCCACTTGGCTGAGAAATATTCAAGGCCAATGTGCAGCAAATTGTTTGCCGCTTTTATTGATCCAAAGGCCGCATGTGATTCTATTCGTAGGACCAAGCTATAGAAAAAGCTAGAAGCAATCCTAAATGACAAAAGACTTCTATACTTTATTAGAGTGCTGCATGTTCAAAATCAGTCACAAAGGTAAGATGCAGCAGCTTCCAAAAAATATCTATGTCAAATAGAGTTGGACAAGGTTGTAGATGGGTCCTAACTTTATTAGTCATATTTATAAACGATGTTGAATCAATCTTGCTGGACAACAATGGTCACCCTCTTGGTCTGGGGCGGCCATAGGTGTCAAACTCGTGGCCCTCCAGATGTTATGGACTACAGTCCCCATCATCCCCTGCCTGCATGATGCTGGCAGGGGATGATGGGGACTATAGTCCATAACATCTGGAGGGCCACGAGTTTGACACCTGTGGTCTAGGCAATGGGAAGATCCCTACTTTACTATATGCGGATGACACAGTTATACTCTCCCATTATACTAAGGAAATTTCTTGACTACTGCAACATAAATGATCTACGGATTAATTATATGAAGTCTAAAGTTCTGGTGTTTGATAGAAAATGTATACACTGTCAATGGCCCATTGATGGCCATTTTTTAGAGCAAATCAGGAGTTTTCAGTATTTGGGATTAAATTACCATCAGTCAGGCTCCAGGTCAACTAATAAACAGCCAGCTCTGAAAAAGCAAATGTTGTCCTACTCTCCATTTTACTGTTTTATTTCACCAGGGGACATTATGTTCTTCCTGCTTTGAAGGTTTTTAATATAAAGGTGGTGATGCAATTGTTATACAGCATAGCAGTATGGAGCATCACTGGAGCTTGATGAACTCCAGTCTAGATTTTTAAGGGTGATCCTAAAAGTACCCAGTTGTGTCTCTAATGCAGTCCTTTTACTAGAAATGGATGGATGCCCCTTGACCAACAGGGTGTGGTTCATAGCATTGAGCCTTTGGCTCAAGAAAAGATCTTCTTATGGGGCCCAGGTTTATCAATCTATCAGGATGATTACTCCAGTAGTTGGATGAAAACAGCTATGTGAAAAGCCACTTCAGCCGGTCTGTCTTGCTCTTTTCTTGCCCTCCTGGGGTATAATTTAGTACTTAAATCAATAGAGCAGAGACTATGGGATATTACATCAGCAAATCTTGGGTTCCATTCCCACGCTATTTGCTCTCTGCCCTTTTTTCATATAAACTATTTGGCACCTTATTGCTGTGCAAATTATCTGAAGGTCTTGACTATTTTTCACTACCGAGGCTGTTTACAAAAGCAAGGTTAAATGTATTCCCATCAGAAACCCTTTGTGGTAGGTTTGCAAGTGTTCCACACTCTCTTAGACTGTGTCCCTGTAGTTTCCAGGACACTGAAACCCTGCAGCACATTATTTTATTAAGTAAATTTTACCATCGTGAGCACCAACAAAGGAGTCTTCCCATATTAACAAATCTGAGAGGAAGTTCAGTACGGTATTGCATTTACTATCTTCTAGAAGACAAGAACTTCAAGAGCACATTTGAGGTAGCAAACTTTTTGGCGGAAGTACTCAGAATTAAAAATCAGAGAACACCAGAAACTGATTTATTATAGTAATAATTATCATTTTTATTAATTTATGAAACTTACTTTATTATTTAGTTAATTGAATTTGTATTGTATTTCGTAATCTGTATATGATTGTTTAAATGGGCCAGTAGACCGTAATAAATGAATGAATGACTGGCTCTCTGCAAATGATTGTTCAGCTGGAAGAACAACAAAATTCTTTAACCCTTTGGCTTCATCACTGTGGAAGGCACTGAAAATCAGCCATGAGAGGCGACATATTCTTAACACATTGTGTTTGGTCTTACGAGATATATTCAGCCAAATCTAATCGGACAGCCAGCATGGTGTAGTGTCAGGTTAGGATCCTGGAGACTTGGGTTCAAATCCTTCCTGTGCTACAGAAACTTACAGGGTTCCAAATAGGGAGAAAAGTAGGGTATAAATGTATAAATTAATAAGCTGTATATTTTTGGAATGTACTTATTCAGGTTGCTGGTCAGAGGCTGTATCTGAAAGGTCACTTCACTAAACAAAGGAGGGCATTTCACTCTAGCACACTGAAAGAGAAGGCAATTTTCATGTAAAGGAGGGGATGGGGGGGGGGAGGGAGAGAAGCTGGCTGCCTGCATCCCATCCTTAAGTCAGCCAAATGTGTAAACTGGCTGTCATTTAGACACATTTTAGGGCTAATCCAATTCATGTTCACATCTGCACAGACAAGAGATGCCCCCTGTGAAAGGCTGAGATCTGGACACATCTCCTAATGTTATATGTGAATGGTGGTCTGGGATATGAAACTTATTCCAACCCTTCACATATCATCCTTTTCCTTCACTGCTGAGAATTCTTCTCTAGTGCTGAAAGACACCTGCAACGGGTGCACGTAGGCTTTTAGCCAGGAGATGTCTTATTCCAGGCTGGAGATGTTTTAAAACGACAACAAGTAATTGACGCTTCCTCCGATCAAACACAAAATCTGGTCTTCTCTTGGCAGAATTAATTATACTCCAGTCTGACAAGAATGGCAGGGGTTTACCCACAAATTGTAATGGGATTCACACCCTTTCTGCCTTTCCCAGATCTGTTAATTGCTTCAGTTCATACTGTCCGATACAACCTGTGAATTAGAGATGATCCAAAATTCACATCCAGTCCACTTAGAGGCATCATCTATCTGATGAGAAAAATCCTCTCCCATTAGGGTTTTTCAAGATGTTATAATAATCCATTTTAACGGTACGTATTGGGAGCACATGCTTATCAGCGTACCTCCCAACACAAATGATCGCCTCACTGTTTGAAGAGAAATGCGTGTATTTAGCATCACTCAGTATATGCCGGCGCAGTGAGCAACACAGCAAGCATGTTATGCTATACAAAGCAAAAACTTTTGACCAATACTGGGCAGAGCACTATGTCCCATCCACATTTTATGGTATGCAAGAAACCACAGCATGAGACACTCACATACACACACCATTCCTGATATACCAAATAACATTTGACTGGTCTTTGAGGGTGCAAACAGGCATGTGGACAGGGGTGAACCGGTGGACATTGTCTACTTGGATTTCCAAAAGGCTTTTGACAAAGTTCCTCACCAGAGACTGTTGAGAAAACTCAGCAATGAAGGAATAAGAGGGGAAGTCCTCCTATGGATTAAAAACTGGTTGAGAAACAGGAAACAAAGAGTGGGTGTAAATGGGAGAGTTCTCACAATGGAGAGATGTAATGAGAGGTGGTGTCCCCCAAGGATCCGTTTTGGGACCAGTGCTCTTTAACCTATTCATAAATGACCTGGAAGTAAGGGTGGGTAGCGTGGTGGCCAAGTTTGCAGATGATACCAAATTATGTAGGGTGGTGAGAACCACAAAGGATTGCGAAGAGCTCCAAGCGGACCTTGATAAATTAGGTGAGTGGGCTCAGAAATGACAAATTCAGTTCAATGTAGCAACATGTAAACTGATGCACACAGGAACAAAAAATCCAAACTTGACATACACGCTTACAGGGGTCCAGTGCTATCAGCTCACAGACCAGGAAAGGGATTTAGGCCCTCTTAGTTGATAGTTCCATGGGAATGTCAACTCAATGCATGGCAGCTGTGAAAAGGCAAACTCTATGCTGGGGATCATTAAGAAAAGGAATTGATAATAAGAACTGCAAAGATTGTCGTGCCCATATATAAAGCAGTGAGGTGCAACAAGACTTGGAGGTACTGTGTTCAGTTCTGGTCACGCGCATCTCAAAAAAGGATATCGTAAGAGATAGAAAAGAAGTGCAGAGAAGGGCAACAAAAGGATAATTGAGGGGACTGGAGCACCTTCCCTATGAGGAGAGGCTGCAGCCGTTTTGACCCCTCTTAGATTTGGAGAGGAGGCGGCTGGGGGGGGGGGATATGATTGAAGTCTACAAAATTATGCATGGGGTAAAAAATGTTGACAGAGAGAAATTTTTCTCTCTTTCTCACAATACTAGAACCAGGGGGCATTCATTGAAAATGCTGGGGGGGAAGAATTAGGACTAATAAAAGGAAACACTTCTTCACGCAACGTGTGATTGGTGTTTGGAATATGCTGCCACAGGAGGTGGTGATGGCCACTAACCTGGATAGCTTTAAAAGGGGCTTGGACAGATTTATGGAGGAGAAGTTGATTTATGGCTACCAATCTTGATCCTCCTTGATCTGAGATTGCAAATGCCTTAACAGACCAGGTGATCGGGAGCAGCAGCCGCAGAAGGCCATTGCGTTCACATCCTACATGTGAGCTCCCAAAGGCACCTGGTGGGCCACTGCGAGTAGCAGAGAGCTGGGCTAGATGGACTTTGGTCTGATCCAGCTGGCTTGTTCTTATGTTTTTATGTTCTTATGTTCTTATGTTCTTTGGGGCTGTCATTTTGCCAGGCAGATGCTTCCCCCCCTCCCCCCAGGACCCCATTGGGAACATGAGCCTGGAGCTGCAGGGCTGGGGTCTCCAGGCTGTGGCTCGGCTAGCGAGTGGCACTTGACGAGAGCAAGTGGGAACAGGGCAAGCACTCGTGCATTCCTGCACAGGCTCACTTGCCTGGTTCCTGGAAAAGCTGTCAAAGGGCTGAAAACTTGCTTGGGGAATGCTTCAGAAAGGGCAGGCTGCAACTCAGCAGAAATGAAACTGACATGATGTAAGGCAGGGAGATCAGGAGGTGCAGTGGGAAAAATAAATCAGTGATGTTTGCATGGACGTTTGCAGGGAAGTGGATTCAATGCAGAATGTCGGGAAAAGATCACGATTTTAGCAGTTTTTTTATTTATTTATTTATTTATTAGATTTTTTATACCGCCCTATCCCCGAGGGGCTCCTGGGATGAGGTAAAACCTGGGATGAGGTAAATATCGTGGGACAAACCCACTTGAGGATCAGGAACCACGCGAACTTCTTGGCCAAACTGGGTTATTCCCCTTGCTCAACCTGGGATATTTGGACCATGTGGAATCGACCTTGGATGAGAGACCACCTAGGAATTCCAAGGTTGCTATGCAGAGGAAGGCAATGGCAAAGTCACCTCTGTAAGTCTCTTGCCTTGAAAACCCAAGCCAGCTG
Organism: Sphaerodactylus townsendi; assembly: GCF_021028975.2. Taxonomy (NCBI): domain Eukaryota; kingdom Metazoa; phylum Chordata; class Lepidosauria; order Squamata; family Sphaerodactylidae; genus Sphaerodactylus; species Sphaerodactylus townsendi. The sequence continues at coordinate 26,903,947 of NC_059429.1, forward strand.
TGTCTTGATGGTACTTCACACAGATGTCCCACCTGTGACTTCCCCTATCCCAGGCAGCAAAGTGGAAGAGGAGATGGTTGCAGTTAACCATGACTAACAGGTTGCTGTATAATCTTAGTGACTGCGATTAGTCTCACAGCATTATTTTGGAAACTAGATTTATGTTCATAGATTTTTGTCAAGCCCGGAGTCTCAGACAGTTCGTCTAAGATGAAACAATTCTCAGGAATCTGAATTGTGTGCCTGAAAGCAACCACATTTTATGGGTTGGTTTTTTCTTTGTATTGCCATAGAATACACGTGCATTGACCTCATTCTGCTTTAAGGGTTACGATCACCACCATTCGAAATCCTGTCCTCCGTGGTTATTTGTCATGACTTTACCAGCAATACCTCTGGGAATGCATGTCCTTCTTGCACTTTGCAGTCCTAGTTTCCCAGTCAAGGAAAGCAACTGTGTACAACTAACAGCTGCTGACCCTCATCCAACTTCAGATTGCTTTTAAGCGGCCACACTAGCCAACATATTTAATCGAAGAAGATGTCTAATTAAATGTTGCCTCTGACAGCAAGAAATGTGGAGATTGAGATGGGAGGAGACAAGGGGATGAGTAGAGGCAGTAAGGAAGGTTGGTGGGGGGGGGGGGCGGGAAGTGCGAAGAAAGGAAAGACTAATTATACCAAAGGAAGGTCTGTGGGTCAGCAACTACTCAGTAATTAAAGTGCAACTTGAAAGGAGTTTGCTTATGTTTGCTTCTTCTCATCAGCGTGGGCTCCACTTCTGAAGATAACAAGACCCCCCCCCTTCTAATTTTTTGCCGCAAGGCCAGTCCCCAAGGCACGGCCCTGCTGTGTTAATTTACCCACTAATTACATTTTTAATGAGCTGTCCTCTGTGCTCAGCAGGGAGGGCACTTCGAAAGGTGTTCCTATGGGGAAGCCTCTAACTCAGCCTATACCGTGGGCCATGGATACAGCACTGGAGAGGTACGGGGGTGGGGGGAGGACACTCCAGGTTTGCGAATGCTGGCCACTGGCGAGGGGGCAGCAAAGGGTGATCAGTTATGTGGAGTGACTCCAGAGAGAGTTCAGGGGCAGCCTTGTCCTCAGCCTTGTCCTCCTCATGCTTCAGTCACTCATGGCTCCCCAGCCCTTCAAAACCAGCATCCTGAAAACATTAGGCCAAGGGTGTCCAACTCTGGCGCTTCAGATGTTCGTGGACTACAGTTCCCATCAGCCCCTGCTGGAATGGCCATGCCAGCAGGGGCTGATGGGAATTGTAGTCCACGAACATCTGAAGCGCCAGAGTTGGACACCCCTGCATTAGGCAGTAGGATACTGAATGTTAAAACCTACTTTTCATTTCTGGTCTTCTGTTTACATAAGGTCTTCTGTCTTCTGTTCTGGTCTTCTGTTTACATAAGTTCTGGTCTAACTGTTTACATAAGATAGGGATGGCTGATTCCTTTATTCTTTGGAGTCATTCTGTTCTGTTCCCTAATGCGGAAGAGTTTGACCTTGTTACAAATGGTCAAGTCTCTATAAAAACATTGGCATCTACTTGTAACAGCTTTACAGGTGTGGGGACAGGCATGCTCAGATGATACGAGCTCACTATTTGGGGAGTGGGCGGGGCAGAGGGATGAGTATTCTGCCTAAATGAACCTCTCAGGAGACAGTGAAAAAGAATACACAGTGGTCCCTTACATTTCCAAAATGTGCCTTCTTTTCTTTAAAATTAAATGATGAAAACTTTTCTTTTATTCTCACCTTGATTAAAAATTTGCTTAGATTACTGAAGGTGTGTCTATGTTTGTGTGTGATGAATTAAAGCTCTTCACGGGCAGCTCCATTACACAAGCCGCCAGCTGATCACGTCTGCTGCAGGCAATTTTGTTTTCTGGGCAATTATCAGGCAGGTTCCATTAGGAGTGTGATCTTTCAGTCATCAAGATATGAGGCTGACACAGCGACACAGCTTCCTGCCCCCCACCCCCCGGAGAACACAGGAGACCACGGTCCCTCAAAATCGCATTTGCTTCAATGCACTTAGGTCCCCATCCCTTTCAAGTGCATCTCTCCTCTTCAAAAATGATTATGGGGGAAAAAAAAACAGAACCTCCTTGCTCAGCATTTCTGCTCCCCTCCCCCCAGAGCAATGCCTGATTTGCTTATTTTTGTGAATAAAATCAAGCTTTTATTGCTTTTTTCAAAAATTACAGTCTACTGGGAGGAGCTGGCAAAGTTCAAGGAGAATAAATTGGCCGACATCCTCTCTCATGCGTCACTGGCAGAATGGTTGCTTTAATTATTTAAATGTTATTTCATTCTCACCCCATGTGGATCACCCTAACGCTGAATCCAAATAACTTTCCTCGAGAGAAAGGTATCCAAGGGACGAACGGCAATCAAATCACATTTCTCAGAAGGCACTTACTATCACGGTTTATTAAATTTCTTGGCCATTGTCCAATGCACACTCAGAACTGCTACAGTAGTCAAATTTCACATGGTTCACTAAAACTATTTGCATTCCTGCAGTGTGTAGCTATGAGACTGGACCACAAGTTGGAACAGATTCTGGCTGGGGCTACTCACCGGTTAAGAAATCCGGATCAGGAGTGGGCTCCGAAAGTTCCTCTTGACACTGGTTGTCGAGCGGGACAGTGGCCAACACCAGCCCATCTGGAAGCTGCTGATCCAAACCACGGGCAAAGTTATTCTGCCTGAGGGGGGGGGGGAGAGAGAAGTTCAGCATATGTTGAAGGAAACAGTGGGTGGGGAGTTCAAAATACAGAGACGGGATAAAGCAATTCTTCTCAAAGCAATTATTATAGTTCTGATCACAGGCTCCACTCATTCCACAGCTCTTTCCTGGCCTTACAGATATTGAGAATAAATAGGTAATTGAGAGGATTTAGCCTCTGAGAAATGAGAAAGAAATATGCCAGGGATCCTCAAAAGCATTACTGCATGTTTGCTAGCACCTACCTCCTTCAGCAGCGGTGTAGTTGTTAAGAGCAGGTGAATTCTAATCTGGAGGAACTGGGTTTGATTCCCCACTCTGCCGCTTGAGCTGTGGAGGCTTATTTGGGGAACTAGATTAGCTTGTGCACTCCAACACATGCCAGCTGGGTGACCTTGGGCAAGACACAGTTCTTTGGAGCTCTCTCAGCCCCACCCAGTTTACAGGCTGTTTGTTGTGGGGGGTAGGGGAAAGGAGATTGTAAACCCCTTTGAGTCTCCTTGCAGGAGAGAAAGGGGGGGGGTATAAATCCAAACTCCTCCTCCTCCTCCTCCTCCTCCTCCTCCTCCTCCTCTTCTTCTTCTTCTTCTTTCCCCCAAACATCTCTTCCCCCAAAGGAAAGTCCTGCATCCTGCCTTCCCTCTATTTCACTGAAGCTGGTGGTATTTCAAAGGAGCTCAGGAGACATCCTCTTTGTATCTACACAGAGAACTGATTTGGAAACAGCATACAGGAGGGCACTTGGCTTGGAACCACTACACCACACTGGTTAAGAGCAGGTGGATTCTAATCTGGAGAACCAGGTTTGATTCCACACTCCTCCACCTGAGTGTCAGAGGCTCATCTGGTGAACCAGACGTGTTTCCACGCTCCTACATTCCTACTGGGTGACCGTGGGCTATGCTAGTCAATGTTCTTTGGAACTCTCTCAGCCCCACCTACCTCACAAGGTATCTGTTGTGGGGGGAGGAAGGGAAAGGAGCTTGTAAGCCACCTTGAGTCTCCCTACAGGAGAGAAAAGTGGGAGATAAATCAAAACTCCTCCTCCTCTTGTTCTTCTTCTTCTCCTCCTCCAACACCGCAAGTTGCACAAATCTATCAACTCACATGTGCCTGTGTTATGTCTGGCACAGGATGAAGACCCAGACCAGACACAACCTGTGTGTTTGGTAATGTGTGAAAAGGCAGTGCAAGATGTCTGTCTGCTCCAACTTGAACCAACAGCTCCTTGATGTTCTCTCCGTGGCCCTGAGAAGTGGTGGCTCACCACCTTCTTTAGGGAAGCCTTTTAGAAATGCATGCATGTACAACCGTGATCAGAGCCCCTTCTAGGCAAAGCCTCTTTGGGAGGGGATGATTTTGCAGGACTGATGAAACACCTCCTCAGCAGGCGCTTTCCTGTTGCAAACCTCACCCTTTGATCACTTTATCTTGTATCTAGAACTCCACTGGGGGAGTACAGTTGCGGAGGGAAAAGCAACAGGAACAGTTTAGCATTTTTTCCCCTTCACTTCTTTTAGGTTTGTAGCTTTATAGATTGTTTGAGTATTGATTGTTTTTAAGTTTGTTGTTTTATGATTTTATTGTTTTCAAAAATCTTCTAAGCTGTCTCAGGCAGGTCTTTGGAGAGGTGGCGTGAAGATGTTCCAAACAAATAAACACAGTCCTGTGGTGAAAACAGTGCCTTAGAAATTCTCGTCCAACATTGCCATTTTTTGTCAGACTTCCTCAACCTTCTGCTACAGGTTATGTTTTCTACCATGTGCATTTTAAACCTTCCCTGACCTCCCCTTTGGCTAGCACACCCTCCAGGACTCCTCCTCCTCCTCCTCCTCCTCAACAGAAAGAATGGGGTGGGTTGTAAACCCTTCCTTTCCTGCCATTTTTTTCCTGAAAAAGTCACTTTTCAGCTGCTTTTATTCCCACTGTGGAAAATTATTCTACAGCAGAAGTAAAAGAGTTCAGGACTAAAGCTTTCCAGCAAGAAAATGGCAGAAGTTTCTCTCACTCCGCAGCATTCTCCTCCTTGATAAAGCCACCCCAAGGGGTGCATTTTCAAAAGAAAATAAGAGATGATTTAAAATAAAATACAGAATAAACCGGAACACTGAGCCTTTTGTCACTCACTATAGCAAAGTTTTCCCTAATTAGTTTTCTCCTATCAATCTCCAAAGTCTGAATGTCCCTCACACATGCATCCTGAGGAAAACCCACTCCTGTGAGGAAAGGAAGCAAAAGAAAAATCAGAATTCTACACAAGGCTGTGAAACTGAACTTGCCCATAATAATCTCTTATGACCCCATCCTTCTCTTCCTTTTCCACTGTGACAGTTCAAACTGTAAGTTCCTTGGGGGCAGGGCACTGTCTATTTCGCTTCTATCATTAGCACACCATGTACATGGAAAACCCTATACAAATAAAAAACAACCAGTGGTTTGGAAACTGAGTGGAAGGGATAGCCTTGTTCCAGGGACGTAGGTATAGATTTTTTTATGGGGGGGTTCATGGGGTGGGGTCAGGCCCCCACCCGCTCCTGGGGGCGTGGTCACACCCCAAGCCCCGCCCCCAGCCCCAGTGCTTATAAAGGCAGCTCTCGTGGCCAGGGGCGGCAGACTCCCCTGCCCTGCCCTCCCCCCCACCAGCTGGGCTCCCAGCCGGCAGCCGGCAGCCCCTTCTGCCCTCCCCTCTGGGCAGAGGTATAGCTAGGGAAAATGGAGCCGGGTGCAAAATTTGAGTTTTGCACCGCTGCCACCCCACCCCCATAGGTGGCCGCTGTGATGCTGGAATCCACTCCAAACAGCATCACTTTCAATGGTGTTTAAACTAGAGAGCCCAAATTCTCCTTTTAAATCCACCTTAAAGGGAGAATCTGGGGTCCCCAGTTAAAACAACATTGAAAGCGATGCAGCTTTGCGGTGGATTCTCTCTCACCCTGAAACAGCATCATTGTCAATGTTTAAACTGGGAATCTCAGATTCTCCCTTTAAATCCATGCCAAAGGGGGGTGGATTTAAAAGGAGAATCCGGGGAAATCTGGAGGGTGCCTGCTGTCAGGGGTGCAATTGTTAAGCTAGCAACACCAAACTTTCGGGTATCTTTAGGAGACTCTCCTAATGATACCACCCAGGTCTGGTGAAATTTGGTTCAGGGGGTCCAAAGTTATGGACCCTCAAAGGTGTAGCCCCCATCTTCTATTAGGCCCCATTGGAAACAATGGGAGATGGGGACACCTACTTTGGGATTCCATAACTCCATCAGCCCCTGACAGCATGGGGCGCCATGAACATCTGGGGTGCCAGAGTTGGGCACCCCTGACATAGATTTATATGTTCAGGGAGGGAGAGCATAAGCGGAGCCCCCAGAATGCTGCTGCTATGAGATTAGGGGTCACCCCCTGCCTCCCTCCCCATAGCCCACCCCCTTCCATCCTCCTCCCCCAGCCCAAAACCAAACCTCACCAAGCCTGTGTAGTATCATCAGGAGAGTCTCCCAACAAATCCCTGAAATGTTGGTGTTGCTAGCCTAAAAATGCGCCCCCTGCAGGCCAAAAACAAAAAAACACTAAAAAACACTACAAAAACTACAAAAAAACACAAACAGGGGGCGGAGCTTCGGACATGCAATGGGGGGGTTGAACCTGAGAACCCCCCTTACCTACGTCCTTGCCTTGTTCCAATAAAACCATTACCTAAACGTCCCCTTCAGCACCTGGCCAGGTGCTACCTCATGGGTTTGGTTGTTGTAACCATAAAACATCTCCCCAAAGAGAGTCTGGTTCATCGGTAGCTCTCGGCTGTCTTCACAGTCCTTGCCCTCTGGACAGGACTCGGAAATCAACTGGCACGATCGCCCATCCACACCAAGTTTGTAATCCTCGATGCACCTGCCAAAGGAAAACGGTTATGGATTATCAGGTGATTTTGACAAGAAAGTTGATGGCTGCCTCTGAAGGGCAGCAAAATGAAAGAGCAGCAAAATGAAAAACAGGATCCCCACACATCCTAACATGGGGCCTCCTTGGCACCCTAAGAAAGACAATCAGGCTGTTCAGCATGGTCAAAATTAAATTGTGGTCAAAGAGATCTAAGTTTAATGTGATGTCCCAAATGCCCCTCCGGGCTTCAGTTGTAAACATAAGATGGCACACAAAAAAACAACCTGCATGTATTACACTGTACTGAAAATAAATTGCAACTAATGAGCACTAAGTAGTACAAATTCCAGTGCAGACTACTACAGGTGTAAACACTGTCAAGCAACATGATAGTACAAACAATCACTCAAGTTATCTAGAGTCACCAAAGCAGCCGGGGAAAGTCTGAGTTGGTTTTCACAGTGCACACAGTTTCGCAGAAAGAGCTTCATCAGGGAAGATAAATACATGCAGGCCTGAATTATTTTTCCTGGGAAAAATCAACATGGCAGCCCACCCTGTTTTGCCTCGATGCTTATCACATAATGTGTTTTAATCTTAGCATCTTTCTGGAACATGCCGTTCACAGAGTGTTACAGTGGTGTCCAGTGTTTAAGTCTGTAATGGTCTGCATTGGAGTTTGTACTTTTACGTTATAAGGGGGTATTATCCCAATTGTAAAGGTACTGTGTGTTATGCTTTAAAATTATAGGAGGGGTTGTCTCTAATTGCAACAAGTGCATTACAGGGCACTTGTTCCCCAATTAAGTTAATATCTAGATGTTGTTTTCCTCCTACTCTGTGTAGAGTTCTTATTAGTTGCAATTTATTTTCAGTATTACACGCATGTTGTTTTTCTGTGTGCCTCGTTATGTTTACAACTGAAGCCCAGTGGGGGATTTGTTATGTCACATTAAATTCATTACTTAGGTCTGTTTGACCACAATTTAATTTTGACCAAGGTTGTGTCAGGAGGATGCGTATCTGAGTAGACAAAACGTGTTCTTGAAACTATGTAACCACCAGATATAACCAATCAATACCTCTTTGATATATGGAACCAGCCATCTATATGTTACCACTGCCATCTGTGCATTCTTTCCTTGACCTATGCTTTCTGGCTTTGCATGTTTTGTAGTGAACTAGTGAACTGCTATCTTAGTGTGGGCTCTGACGGTGTCTGTTGCTGACCTTGAGGCAGTCTCACTTCCAGAGGATGGGTCTGGAAAGTTGGTAGGAGGGATTTGTGAGGGATATATATGGGTTTGCAAATGCCAGCTTCTTTAGAATTGGCTTTCCCAAGTATGGTGCTTCAATACCTTATCAATAAATGCTGCTGATTGATACTTCAGGGTCTGTTTATTGGCTTAATGTTCCGAGACCTAACAGGTTGTCACAGCTGTATTTGCACTTCCATTGAAAGGGAGGCATCTAGCATCACACCCAAACTCCTGATGGTTGATTCTGGTGTTAATTGCATACTATCAAGAGTTAGGAGCTGGCATCCCAACCCCAGGTCTCTCTGGTCCAGCCACAGAATTATTGCTTTGCTGAAGTGACACTAATTTTTATAGGCCACCCACATGATGCTAGATAGTGTGCTTCATTCCAGTAATTTCATGTTGATTTCCCTCTTTAAAAAAAAAGACCTTGTGTATGGCAATTTTAAAAAATTGTTTACTATAAATGCAACTGCAGTGCCAGAGAATCGTGTATGGATAGTCAAACAGTGACTGAGATTTCCCAGGCTGACTCTTAGGTTGTTTCCGCACAGTGGCGGAAACACAGCTCCACTAGCATGAATTGTGCCGGTGGAGGCTCGGAGGCCGTTCACACTCTATCGTGTGAGCGGCCCCAACTTGCTCCCCACCCAGAGAGGCAGCTCCATCTGGGTCGACCCCCTCCACTCACCTTCCTGTCCAGCTCGGGGGCGGCCAGGATAGCATTTCTGCGATGCAACAGCGCCTCCTGTGCGAACAGCACCATAGGGATGGCGTTTTTTCTGTCCCTAGGGCGCTGTTATTTGGCCGTGCGGAAACGGTTTTACTTTTTAAAAAACTCTTTTTGTTTTGGTTTCATTAAACACTTCCTGTTTTCTAAGCTATTCATGAAGAATTGACAGCTCTGGCTGTGGTGAGCAAGGGGGTTTGTGGTTTGTTTTTAAAGCTTTGCTGCTAGGAGCACTGCTCCTGTGTACTACCCATAAAACTTCTCTAGAGTTGCTGGACAGCATGTGCAGCCAGGATGATGGGTAATGGAACAATCTCAGGTGAGTAGATGAGGGAAGGGTGCACCAGTGGGAGGTCAGCAGCATTGAGCCCTACCAGAAACCTTGAGACTTGGCAGCTGCCCACCTCACAGTATGCTGGCCCAGCCCTTTCCCATGATAGGGGTGGTTTTCGATTGTGGAATGAATTCCACTGGCTCCAGGAGTTTCTGTCAATGCAAAAACAGTGGGCATTTAAACACTTGTGATCTGCTCCGCAGTGAGCGTACGTTCCCTTTGGGTCAGATTCTTGCTTCAGCACACACTTTCCCCACTCCCGAACTCACCACACAGCAGATCAGAGAATTCCCACGGTTTCCAAAAATGTGAAAAGTGCACATTCCTCCTCAGGGAAAGCGAATGAGATGGCATGTGTGTTGGATGTAGCAATGTCTAACGTGTAAAGGAACTGAGAAGAAGGCCCGGTTTGGGGGGAGGGGGCAAGTGGCCAGCTAGAAACAATTGTAAAGTTAGCGACCCCTCTGTCCTTTTGTGTTACCTCTTGCCTGTCCTTAGATTGATACTCTCAGGTCTAATATCCTGCTTCTGCTTGGAAGCAGAGACTCTTCCTAGCAGCAGCATGCTGTCTTTCTCTCGTATCCTGAATGTAGTTTCTAATAAACATTTATTTATTTATTTGTTTGTTTGTTTGTTTATTTATTTATTATTTATTTATTTATTGTTTCAATTTCTATACCGCCCAATCCCCGAAGGGCTCTGGGCGGTGAACAACAGAATCCAACAACAGGCAGGAGCAAATCACACATAAAATATAAATACATAGGCTCCATCTCATGTCATCAATAAAATAACTTAAAAACAGCGAAAACAGATTAATACATGTATAAACAGGTGTCCTAACCTAAATTAAAACCTACCCCCAAGAGGGGGGGAACGGCGGGCCCCTCAATATGAGGGGACTCTGATGTAACAGCCCCAAGACAGGGGCAATAAAGAGCAGGAAGGGGGCACCATATCAGCGGCCGGACACTCCAAAGGCCCAATTTATCTTTTACCCTTTTAATCAGTGTGTTAGCCACTTCTCTGTGTGGTGAATTCCAACTGGGCATTACTCTCTTTTTGGGTTTCCTCACTCCTCACCACCTTTCCCCACCCCAATTGTACCATTTCAAATCAATCAGAAGGGCATTTTAATTTTGTTTTGTTTTCAATCTAAAAGTCTACCAATGGAACAACAGACCCTGTCAGCAAAGTAATGCTGGATAGCAGTCAGCAAACCAAAAGAAAAAAAAATGCTGCAAGGAATGGAAACAAGGAAACAGCGAGGGGACAGTAGTTCAACCATTATATTACAGAGCATTCCGGAGGGCTAGTTTAACATTAGTGGTAAAGATCTGTCGCTGGAGCCTTGGACCTTCCTCATCTCTTGTGAATAAGCACTTGATCAAAGATAGAAAAAAAACAAAAAAAGGTGCCCAAAAGGAGTTGCAAGGAAGCAAGCAAGGTAGTTACAGGTGGGCAAAATGGTGATGTAGCTTGGCTCAGCTAGGGACTCTTCGCAGCAAGGTAATCAAGGCAAAACAGAAAGCCCCAGAGAAACCCTACTACAGAACAAACAGCTGCAGGGTAAGTGGAGAATGCACCAACGGCCAGTGTCTTCCAATGAGCCAAAAAGCACCCAGCAGAAGAAAGCACTATGCAGTGGAGGATCACCGTGGATGAAGATGGGTGCAAAGAGAAGCAAGGCTCAGGACCAAAACTAAACAACCCCAGAACAGTTAGTACATTCCAAGGATGCAAATATCTGGGGGAAATGAAGCAAGCAAAGGTGGGACTGGTGCCTATTCAAACAGGGTTCAACAAAGGATGCTCCCTTTTCCAGCCCTGGCACTCACCCACAGAACATGAGGATATTATACAGAGTAGGGTCTTCAGGCAGAGGCACCATCTGCTGCAGACAGAGTTGTTCACAGCCGCCATTGAATCCATCAGAGCAATCCACACCGATGTGGCGATCGTAACAGCCTGTGCCGTCTTTCGTGGGACTGAGGCCGGTGGGGCACTGTCAGGGCAGAAAGCACAGCGACACAGGCTAGATGAGTAATCCAGTATGAAAGACTGCAAACCTCTTATTTTATCTGTTTGATTTATTTATACCACGCCTTTCTCTCCATGGAGACACAAAGTGGTGTACATTGCTTTCCTATCCTCCAATTTGTCCTCACAACAACTTTGTGTCTAGGGTTTACGCCAGTTATGTTCTCCAAAGCCCAGGCCCAATAAAGGACATCAGTGGCAAAAGGTAGGGTGAAATAAAACAATTGTTTATTTTCACTGTAGCACCAAGTGTGTTAGGCTGTGAGGGCATGACGGTCCCCGGATCACTCCGAAAGCTTCCATAGAAGGAATGGAGATTTGAACCAGACCCTAATCTGACACTCTCACCACCACGCCATGCTGACTCTTGATAGTTTGCTGACTGCCACAGAACTGTGTTCCCAACACACAGTGGCATGGCTGTATCTCCACTGTGGCACCAACCTTCACTGCATCATTTGGCCAGGGAGTTCAAGTTTGCTGCAACACACCCTCAATCAGAACCCCACCCACATTTCTTCCTCAGAATCATCCATCGGATTTCAGGTGCCTCCTTTGCAATTCCCCGCTTCGCCCCCACCCCTCCTTCACTTCCTCCACATTCCTGTGATAAATAATTTTCTGGCTAAGGCTTATAACCTTGCAGCAATATCTTCCTCCTGGGGGACGTAGTCAATGAAGAAGAAGAAGAAGAGTTTGGATTTATATCCCCCCTTTCTCTCCTGCAGGAGACTCAAAGGGGCTTACAATCTCCTTGCCCTTCCCCCCTCACAACAAACACCCTGTGAGGTAGGTGGGGCTGAGAGAGCTCCGAGAAGCTGTGACTAGCCCAAGGTCACCCAGCTGGCGTGTGTGGGAGTGTACAGGCTAATCTGAATTCCCCAGATAAGCCTCCACAGCTCAGGCGGCAGAGCGGAGAATCAAACCCGGTTCCTCCAGATTAGATACATGAGCTTTTAACTTCCCTCACACAGCCTACTGCTAAACTGCTCCCTCCTCATGGGCCAGTCATCTATGAGGCAACAATTCTACACCTTCTTCCACCCTCAAAATGCTCCTAAAGTTCACTCTCATGATTTCTTGTGCCTAATATTCTGATGCTCTTCTGATCACTCTTCTTGCCCTTCCTATTAAACCTGGGTGGCATCATAGAGGTAGAGAGCTACTCGCAGAAGCCCGGGGGCCAGTAGTAAAGGATCTGTCAGTAGCTGATGTGAAAATCGCTACACTACGACACTAAAACTCACTGAGCAGCTACAGAGATCAATTTGTACATGTGCATTTTTGCATCATTTCATGGGAGTTGTAATTTCTTGCCCTTTCCAGGTATAGAAAAATGGAAAGGGATGCATTTCAGGACTTGTAAAACAGTGTTTACAGCAGATGGGTCATCACTGATGCAGGCCAGCCCTGAGCCCCTGGCATTTCACAGCTGCAAAGCTGCTTGCCCCCATGTTTGACCCAGGCTTCAAATAAAAAGGTAATCCAAAAAGTGGCTCAATTCACAAGTAGCAGGAGAGTCTGACCAATGCATGCTAATTGTGGTTACATCAAAAGTCTCACCCTTCCTAATTCTGAGCAGGGAATTTCAGGTGCTTGAACGGGCTTTCCTTACACCTTTCTTAGATCACTGCACCGGACTTCGGATTGCAGAGTGAGTCACGTCTCTACTATCTCCAGTTAGTCAACTTGGAATAGAATCCACCTTTTGGTACTTAAGAAAATGGTTGTGCTTCTGATTAGGTGGTCTCCCTGTTTTCTAGCCTGTGTTTCCTTTGAATAACAGTATACAGAAAACATTTAACAAAACTGAATATATAGTTAATGAATAATACAGCCCCGGTGTGCTGCTTGAATAGGGTTGTGTTCCATGACTCCATTCCCCTGGCCTAGTAGAAGTTCTTTCTTGTGGTGGAAGGCTATTTTTGGCAGAGGAAATGCCTCTGCTAGTGGAACGGGCCTGGGGGATCCCACCCACTGCTTGCAAATGGATCTCCTTGCAGAACGAAGTGGAAAAGAGTTGCGGATCACACTCCCACCGCTGTCTTGTGGTCTGGCTCATGCAGCGTTAACGAAGGATTTGTTTTCCGAAATGCATTTCCCCCCCCACCCTGGCGACTGAAGCTCACGCAACAGGACACAGGTTGCGTGCTGACATTAATTCCGTAATTTCCAAAACAAACAGCCCCCTGCAGACTCACTAGGTTCTCATCTTGCCCCGGTTGCACCTCCCCCTCCGGCACCAGCTGGAATGCCAAAGCGCGAGAGCACCGTAGGTGTTTTTATGATGCTGCCACTCAATACGCAGGCCCAGATGTTTGGGATGATGGCAAACAGGCAAACGAGGCACCTGGGGATCCTGCCCAGCACCCAACTCCATCTCATCAGCTCCCCATCTGCTTGACCAGATGTGCTAGCGAGTCGGGGGTGGGCAGGGGAGGCCAGCGTGCGTGTTCCTGATTGATTTGGCAGCCAGGGAAGTCAGACTCAGGGCGAGAGCATCGCAGAGCTGAACAGGACTGTGGCAATGGCTCTCTTGAATAATCAGACTTGTGGAGGACAATGTCCCAGTAGTGCCTTCAGGCTGTTGAGTTTACCCTACCCTGTACATAGATAGAGTGCCTTTGGTTGCTTTCACATGGGGTTTTCCCCAGCATGGAACACATGAAGCACTACTGGGGAATACAAGTCTGAATCCGCAAGCACTGATAACCCTTACTCAGATGGAAACTTCTTAGGGATGAAGCAAGACTCTCCCTGCCAATTTCTGTTTCCACACTAAAACAGCTTCTCCACACCCACAGAGAAAGAAGCTATGAGGAGACTTAACTCCATCAAGATGAGGGAAACAGAGGCTTCAGAGAGAGGGCAAGTCCACTTCATAGCCTGCTCTGATGCTCAGGGAATCCTTGAGGCTTGAGGCTTTTCTCTCTGTTGACTCATTCTCCGAGATATGCCTGCCATCTCCCTCTTCTGCTGCGACATCTAAGCACACTTTCGTGTTGCCTCACTTGGGTGCCTGCCAAATGGAAGTTGCTCACGAAAAAGCTGCTTTAGCATTCCACACGACATATGTCAACTACTCTGATACGGGGGACCTGTAAGTTAGAAACCCTGTTAAATTCCGTATTGCAATTTCCAGCCCATAAAAAGGAAACTATGAGAATCCCCCCGTGATTTTCGGAGGCCATTAAATATGGATTACTGTCCCACAGATGGGGTAAACATGGATCACGGAGGACAACCGCTTGCTTCAGAAGGGTATGTTTGTGCTTGAACAGAAAGTAGGAAAAAGCCCTGCCATCTAATTAAGAAGATCCTCAATTAACGCACCAGATTTGTTGATTCATCAATTAATTAATCAATGTACAACTCTGCATATGATGAAAGCAATGTTTTTAAAGCCAAAAAAATTTCCTTTCTTTGCTTTTCAAGCTGTGGGCATGCGGTATAAAAACCATCACTATAGAGCTAGTGCAGATTACAGGCGATACAGTCTGCTGATGCTTTAAAGAACTTTCTCATCTGCCTGTCAATTTCTGGGTTCGATTCAAAATAATGATTCTTATCTTGGAAGATCTGGATTAGAGACCACCAACTTCCATATGAGGCTCCCCAGTCTTTAAGATTTTAATTACAATTCGTGACCTCCCACCTCTGGGCCTTCTGATATGTGGTCCAGGAACAGCAGGGCACTCTCTGTTGTGGCCCCACCCCTATGGAAACCCCTCCCCTATCCCTTTGCCTGGCATCAAATGTGACAGGTCAAAACCTTTCCCCTACTTCAGGCATACAGAATTTACCTCCCGAGGTTCTACTGAATTTTGCCGCTTGTTTCTTTTTAAAATACTGCTGCCATTTTATGCTTTTGTAGTCGTAACCTTTTAGGTCGATTCCACACAGGGCAAATATAAAAGGTCCAGGACGCTATATAACAGTGATGGCGAACCTTTTCGAGACCGAGTGCCCAAATTGCAACCCAAAACCCACTTATTTATCGCAAAGTGCCAATACGGCAGTTTACTCTGAATAACCCCCTCAAGCAGGGGCCATCCTGCTGTAGCCTCCAGCAAGTCCCACATGCGTCACTCTGCACCTCTCTAGCATCTCTGCCGCCTCTGCCCCCCCCCCCCCCAGCAGCCACCTGGAGCACAAGCACCAGGCCTGCCAGACGAGTCCTCCCTGCTCGCTGAGATGCACGCACATCAAGTCCAGTGGCCCAGGCCAGCCTAGAAGTGGGGGGGGGGGGGAATTTCCCCCCACATGACGAACTCTCTGCGCACGTGCCCACAGAGAGGGCTCTGAGTGCCACCTCTGGCACCCGTGCCATAGATTAACCACCACTGCCGTAGAAACACAAAGTAGGCACAAAGTACGGTGTTTCAATGAAGCTTCAAGCCACGTTGAGGCAGCCCAGCTAGGGGCTTGACTCAGGTGTAAATGAGCTCAGCCGTGCCAAGTTCATATTTATGTCATCCTTTTTATATATAAACTGTTTTTTTGGGGGGGGGGGGCTTTGCACAGATCCTGACCCCAAACTGAGCCTGCCCTGCTCCTGCGCAAATGACCAGGCAGGAGGCGCTTTATTTCCCTTCCTTCCACTGCACCACCACGATCAGGGAAAATCCACCTGACATTGCCCAGCTGTTGCAGAGAGACTATTTTCCTTTTTTTTTTAAAAAAAAAATTCAGGTTGCACCTGCATAGCTATGCAGGTGCAGCTGGTTATATCATGGGACAATCGGCATGGCCGTAGGGGTTCATTTCTGCATAGCCATGTATGTGTTGAAGGAATTTTTTTGAAAAAGAAAAGCATCTCCATGCAAAGGTGTGAAAGCAACCTGGATTGTTTCCATGGCCACTACAGCACAAACGCTGACAATAATGTTTTGGAGAATTGTTTGTAATCCCTGAATAAACACTTCTCTCTACAAAGAGAAAACACGTCTCATCGTGACGTACCTCTGAAGATGCCAGATGTGGGCCAAATGTTAAGAGCAAAAACTACCAGACCCCAACCCCACAGCCTGAAAAACCCACAACAACCAATCCCCTCTCCACTTGTGAAAGTGTGGGAGAACGCTTCTTGCAAAACAGCACTTGCCATCTGGAGTTTTTTAAAAATATAAAACTGCACCTTGTATTTTTTTTTTTAATAATAGATCTCTTACATATATTACTGTTGCTCAATTAACTGTGGTCATATTTAGTCAATCAAAAGGCTTGGAACTGTTGAAGACTGCAATTTCTAGAAAGAACGATTCAGGAACTGCAAAATTACTGTTTCCTGATTTGAACAAAAAAAGCCTCCTGAAAGGTTCCAGTGTTTAAAAAAGCAGGTACAGATTTGTTTGTTTCACTCTTTCTTTCAGAAAAGCATTTATCTTTTCTTCCCAAAGGCTCCTGTGATTGCTGCCAGAATCCCTCCACCCCAACAAACACGTAATGGGCATCCATTTCAGAGGTCTCTGTGCAGAAAGCGTTCCACCTGCTGATTCCCTGTGAATGTCTGACGCATCCAGCTTCAGCAAAACGCCTCTCCCTGCCCAGGGCAGGTATAGAAGGAATGGGTGAGCCATGAGACCAGCTTGGCAGCTTGGCACCCAGAGTTGGAAAAAGATGGATAGCTTTCCACCTGTCTCGCACATGAGCTCTTCTGCAAAAGGGTGCAGGGAGATGGGCTATGGGGAACGGGGGGGGGGGGGGGGAGGAGTGGGCTGCGGAGGAGGCAGAAGGGAACATCTGTCACAAAGCAGTTAGTACGCGCTTCCTTCTGAACAGTGGAGGGCTGTTCACAGGACTAGGAATTAACCGTTCAAGTCTCGATTCCCCCTAACTATAAGGCAGCATGGGATAGCCCAATCGCTTCAGATTTCAAAAGCTAAGCAGCCAGTACTTGAAACCACCAAGGGAGGTTCTGCAGGGGAAGGCAACGGCAAAACACCTCTGCTTCTCACTTGCCTTGAAAGCCCCGGCTCTGTGATTGTCATATGACAGCTGTGACTTGAAGGCGCTTTACACACACACACACACACACACACACACACACACACACAGAGAGAGAGAGAGAAAGGGGAGAGGGAGGAATGTATCCTTCAGGGAGCTGCTGCATTTTATATTTTATAGTTTCTTGCCAACTCCTGAGCATGGTAGTATTTAGCATAACAGAAAAAACAGCAGATGAGATTTGTTTTGCTAGTGGGGGTCTCTCCTCCAGCACTAGGAACCTTCCCCAGTCTCATGACTCCCCCCTCCCCGCCCTTGCATGCCACCCCTCCCTCCCTCCCTCCCTTTTAAAATTTCATACTTGGTTAGAGCAGAGCAAGGGTTGCCAACTGAACAGAAGGAAAAATACAGTCTGCAGAGAAGCCCCGCTCTGCAGCACCAGGGAAACTTTGCAATTGTTAAATCAACAACATAGCTATGCATGAATTATCTACCTATTTCTACTGGTCATACCTCATTCATCTTCACACATTATGTTGTTGTTTCCAGCGTATATCTGAGAAGTGTCCTCAAGTGTGAACATGACAAGCAGATATGCTTGGCAGCAACTCCCCAAATCTTCAGCGGCGAAAGGCTTTTTGCAATATACAGCACGTGAAGCCCTTAGCTGAAGATGCCTCTAAGACTGAACCTGGAACCTTCTGCATGCAAAACAGATACTCTACTGCACAGCAATGGATCTTCTTGTCAAATGGACTGTCACTGTGGCAAACCCAGGCTTGATCTATATGAAGCAGTCCTAAAACTAGGAACTTGCAGAAGAGAGGAGAGGAAAGTGGGAACTGAATGGAGTGTTAAAGGCACTGCAAGAGGACAAAGCATGAATCCCCTTCCACACATGCAGAATAATACACATTCAATCCACTTTCACAATTGTTTGAAAGTGGATTTTGCTATTCTGCACAGTAAAATCCAGCTTCAAAGTGCGTTGAAAGTGGATTGAAAGTGCACTATTCTGCATGTGCGGAAGGGGCCTATGTGTTATCTTTCAAAGAAGAAATGGGCATGGCATTGCTTCTTAACGAGTGCTATGGTACTGTATTTAAATGGGAACTTCAGTGCAAAAAACAGGAATGAGTCAAGGAAAAAACAAGGCGCGCGCGCACACACACACACACACACACACACACGAAGCTGCCTTATGCCGAATCAGTCCAATAGTTGATCAAGGTCAGTACTATCCATTCAAGCTGGCAGTAGTTCTCTAGAGCCAGCGTGGTGCAATGGTTAAGAGCGGGTACATTCTAATCTGGGGAACCGGGTTTGATCCCCCCCTCTGCCACTTGAGCTGTGGAGGCTTAGCTGGTGAACCAGATTAGCTTGTGCACTCCAACACATGCCAGCTTGGGCTAGTCACAGTTCTTCTGAGTTCTCTCAGCCCCACCTACCTCACAGGGTATTTGTTGTGAGGAGGGGAAGGGAAAGGAGCCCCTTTGAATCTCCTTACAGGAGAGAAAGGGGGGATATAAATCCAAACTCTTCTTCTTCTTCTAGTATATCACGAAGAGGTCTTTTACAGCACCTACCACATAGGTGTCAAACTCGCAGCCCTCCAGATGTTATGGACTACAGTTCCCATCATCCCCTGCCAGCATCATGAACTGTAGTCCATAACATCTAGAGGGCCGTGAGTTTGACACCTGTGACTTAGACCTTTCAACTGGAGATGCTGAGGATTGAACTTGGGACCTTCTGCCTGCCAAGCAGATGATCTATCACTGAGCCACAGCCCTTCCTCTTTCCTTTGGGAGTTAATGTCACATGGGCTAATCCTGAGACTTCCCAGTTGGCAACATGCAAACTGAAGAAATTAGCCTAGGCTGCCTGTGGATGTTCTGCAGTGTACAGGTGTGGTGCCCTAAATCAGCACATGGAGCCACAGAGATTTCCCCACATAGATGGATCCTTCTTACTCTATCTCCCCCAAATAGCAACTGCACATATCTGGGGAAAAAACCAACAAACCATGCAACCAGAAGAATCCAGTTTCCTATCTGCAATGCAGCGGAAATTTTTACTGCAGCCTCCATTGTCCTTGGTGCAATCCCGAACAGGTCCAAAGGAATCCAGAAGAACCTCCAGGCTGTCAAAGGAGGAGGAAGTCATCAGTTCTTCCCTGTGGTGGAGAAAAACACACACAGAGAGAATTGTTACTACAACGCTGTCAGAGACCATACACATAAAACCAAAATTCATGTCTGCCCTGGGACGCTTGCAAATTATTTATTTAAAATGTTGATCTCTAGGCCATTCCATAGAGCTCAAGACAACGAAACACCTGAAAAATAATTTAAAAGAATGGGTTAGATCTAATGGACCTTAAACAAAGTGAAGCAGGTTATCTGTATCTGAATGAGAAAGCCATCGGTTCAGTTCCAACATCCAATAACAACACAGCAGAAACTTCCCCCTTGTCCACTGAATGCAAGGCACTGGAGGTTTAAAACAGCGTGGGAAGGGCAATGTGGAGCTATGCAGTGGAGGGCGGGGAATCACCAAAAAAATTACCCTCTGCCTAAGTGCCATTACCCTCATGGAATGGCTCCTCTGGATCCAAGCCAATAAACATAGATTTATATAAATATGCCGTGAACTATTAAGAAGCATCAGCACAGCCACAGGGTTACTAAATCAACCCAGACCTACATCAGCCAGCCTATGAGGACATCAAGACCAGCTGACAAATCAACAGAGCACCCTGTGGGAAAGCACTTCCCTTCCCAATGGCTGACAACAAAGGTGGCCTTCATGCCTCTTCTTCAGGCCACCCAGGGGAAGGCTCAACTGTGAGCTGCAGGTACGTGGATCACCCAGAAGAAAGGACAAGAAGTGGGGACTGGCAGCACCTACATAGGTTCATATAGGGCAGGGTTCCCCGATCTTGTTGAGTCTGTGGGCAGTTGAAGAATTGGAAGAATGAGGAGTTGGCACCACCATGAAAAGGTCTGCCATAGGCAAGGGGGCTTGTCAGTTGCAGAAGTTTGGGAGGTTGGGAAGGCTGCTGGTTCTGAGTGGGTGGTCCCTACAGCCACTAAGGTGATGCCTCCTGAGTTCACCTGAAGTAATGAAGTGCAGAATAGGTAGGACTAGTTATTTGCTTTAGGGAAGAAGCAAGTGGGTGCCAGGAAACAGAATCACTGATGGTGTCCACCCTTATTTAGGGAAAGGAAGTCCTTCAGGTCTTTAAAATTAAGAACTGGGTGGGTGGGTGAGTGGAGAGAAAGGCCATATACGCTAAGGGGGGGGGGGGGCAGCCAAAGCAGGACAGTGAGCAGAACTGGAATGTATTGATTACTTAAATTTTTGTGGCTCCTCTCCAGAGAACCAGCTCGATGCAGTTTGCAAAATAAAACATGAGAGAAAACAAAATACACCATACAAAATATAGGCAATTAAAATCAGCATTAAACAAACAAACAAACATCCAGAACATCAGGATTCTGGACAGCTGGCATGTAAACATCTTGAATACATAAATAAAATTTGATACAGGGGAGTGCAAAGGTACTAGGGGAAGAACATGCATTTGGTTCAATCATATATACCAGGCTGGTTCAGACCAAGTGACAACTAAAGGATAGTGCCAAAAGCTTCCTACGAAAGGTAGACCTTGAAGAAAAATCTGAAGACACAGAGAGAGAGAAAGCAAGATCTGAAGACAGAGAGAGAGCAAGAGGCAGAATCACACAAGAGTGTTGACAGGGAGTTCCAGGTATAAAGAGTGTGTTACTTTGGTTGCAAATGGAGGGATAACTTGCTCTATGAAACCTGGGAAATCCCATTTTCATCTGCAATGTCTTGTTAAGCAGTGTCCCCAGGAGGTGCACCTACCTGACCTCCACGGCATCTTCCATCACAGTCATGTCTGTCTTGCACTTGGCTGATGGGTTGATGGCCAGCTCAGCAGGGGGGATCACAAAGCTCTTGCTCAGGGGTAGCCACATCCCTTCTCCAAGAGTGTATGTGAATCTGGAAGCAGGAGAGAATGGAGACTCATGGAAGGTACATAGAAAACAATTCTCCATTTCAAAGGGGGTCCCATCCATTTCAATAGGGCTGGAGAGCGTGCCCATTTTCAGACCACCTCGACTTAGTCTACCATTTTGCCCAATCTATCTCTGAATGTCTTCCCTGTCCTGTCAAGCTATTTTTAATGGGCACTAAATGCAATCCCTATGTTCAAATGTCTGAGTTCCACAGACAGGTAAGGGTGTTGAAGAATGCCCCTGCTAGTTAGTGATGTGCCCCCAGGAGATTCTGCTACACACTGCTCTTAATAAGATGTGAACTTTGCCTAGAAAAGACTTTTTCTCCATTGATCAGCCACAGAAAAGATAGCCTGGAGGCACAGAAACTACAATATTATGACCAATTATGCCCATTTAGCAACTCTGCAATCCCATGGATAACTGAAAAAGGCAGGAATCCCAGTACCAGGCCAAACCAAAGGGGGAAATGCAAGATGTTTTGCAAAAGAGTCATGGTGAGCTTGTATGTTTCCAGGTCAACATCTTCTGGGGCTTAAGAAAAGAGCTCCTTCACAACCTGGAAAAACTCTGCAGAACAGCACTGAAAGATGCAATGTTGGAAGAGCTTGCTTTGCACCCCCAGAGTGCAAAGCATGAAAATGTGCTGTCACTTGCATTTGGTCACATTTGCTTTCAGTTTTTGTCCACCTGCACTCTGTCTGCCTGACCATTTCATTGTTCAAAGGTCCTTCATAAACCAAGAGGCCTTCCAGACTCCACGGAGAAAAGAGGCTACTCAGGGACAATTGTGTCTGCTTGCTTTTTGGAGAGAGGGGTTGCCATTACCCCTAGAATTCTGCCTTTGAAAGCAAAAGCTTTGAATTTTGAAGTAATCTGTCACTTTACATATCCCTATCGCATTCCTGTTTCTAAAGTGTCAGATTCCTAATTAACATGCATTATTGCTCTCAATTACACTGTTCGTTGGCTTGTATTCTTGTGAACTTTAAAGAGGTTTGGAATATAAAGGTTTAAAATAGTATGAGGATGGAGCCTGAATACTGAGATGACACAGCCTGAATCCAGGCGAATGTGTGGACTTCCAAGGATTTAGTGTGGCCATCAGAATTTTGGGATCTGGAGTACGAATAGGAACCTGCGGGTTCTCCAGATGTTCAGGGAATAATTTTATCAGTTTCACCGCATGGCCAGATGTTCAGGGACTACATATTCCCATCAGTTCCCTACCAGCATGGCCAATTGGCCATGCTGGTAGGGGCTGATGGGAATTATAGTTCCTGAACATCTGGAGAGCCGCAGGTTCCCTACCCCTGGAATAGATAGATCTGCAACATTTCATTGGAACTGTCTCCTCCCCCCCCCCCCCCCCTAATTTCAATAGCTGTAGCTTCTGGTTTTTCCACTTGGACTAGTGGAGACCATCACATCCATCGGTACTATTGTCATATGGTTGTCAGGTCTCACTATATGCAAGATGTATACAACATCAATGTGGGCTTACCTTCAGTGGAAAGGAAGAAAGCTACCTTCCATCGTCTTCCCTGCTACCTCAGTTTGCTTATGATTTCTCTTTATCTTAACTTTCCCCCCAAGATTTCTATTCCATCTTTCAGCCTCATCAGGCCCTCCAGGGTGGCTAACCACTAAACACACACACACACACCCCAAGAAATCTCAATTAAAGTATAGGACATGAAGAAGGCATTACTGGGGAACCCAGAAGTTATGTGACATTCATGGACTTTGTGCAAAAAGTCTTCACCCATTTGCAGAACACAGAACTAGAAGGAGACAGACAGCTATCATCGAGGGAACTAGGATTATGAATGAAGGGATAAGATACAGAAGTTCAGACCCTACCCCCAATTCCTTTCCTCTAGTACTGAAAATGCAAACACTCAACCACTTAATTCCAGGGGGATATGCATATCAGTCTATTGTGGTTGTTTTTTTGTGGTTGTTCTTTTTTTAAAAAAAACCTTCTAAGATTCGTAGCTACAAAGCTTCAAATCCTCATGCTGTGTAGCTACGTAGACACGACCCCTCCCAAATTAAAAAAAAAACTAATGGAAATACAGCACAAGACAGCCAGTGTGAGCTCAGAAAATGGCACCAATGAGAAAATCCAGGGACTGTGGAGAGATGTGGAACACATTTTAAAGAGATTGCAAAGCAAGTGAAAACAGTTTCAAGATTTTTCACAAAAAGAATAAGTAGGGAACAGAATACGAATAAAATGTTTTCAGGCTAGAAATAAAACGTTTTGGGCTAAACACGAAACTTCATGGAGGAAATGTTTTATTTCCTGCCTGAAAACATTTGATTTGTGTTGTGAAGAAAGGGCCAATGTGGTTCCTCTTTAAGATGCCAGCAGACTTCTGTTAACATTTTATTCTTTTTATAACAAGAGGAAAAAACAATCTGGGGTGGAGGGGTGGGAGGAGAATAGACAAGGAGGAAGGAAGCAGAGGTAAATGTCAGTCACTCCAATCTGCTTAAGGCTTACCTGAATATCTTGTCAGAAGGTTGTTCACCTAACACCAAATCAAACCCACGCTGGAATATGGTGTATGGCCACGGCCTAGAGAAAAACACATCATCTATAAAAATCACTGAAATTTCTATAAGCAACAGATTATCATCACCACCTTTTTCATTCCAACTCACCAATGTCTCCTCCTTACTTCATCCCTCATCCCTCAGGGGATTGTGTAGTGGTTAAGAGCAATGGACTCCAATCTGGAGAACCAGGTTCAATTTCCTATTCCATCACATGAAGCCTGCTGGGTGACCTTGGGCCAGTCACGTTTCTCTCAGAGCCTACGCAAAACACATCTGACCATCTCTTGCTTTGAAAACCCTACGGGGTTGCTGTAGGTTAGCTGCAGCTTGATGGCACTTTACACACATCCGTCTTGGAAGATCAGTACATGGCACGCTTTAGCCTAGGCCAGTGGGAAGACCAGAATCTCATCCCCTGAAGTTTTTGGATGGTTCCCGGGCTTTTCAAATATAGCTCTGCATTCATGAATGCTAGCTTCCACCCATGCTCCTTTTTACAAAAGATATGCCAAGTTTCTTGAGAATCTAAGTTCTCCATTCAGTTGAGAGGCAGCGTGGTATAGTGGTGAAGAGATTCTAATTGGGAGAGCTGGGTTTGATTCCCCACTCCTACACACAAAGCCTGCTGGGTGACTTTGGGCGAGTCACAGTTCCCTCAGAACTCTCTCAGCCCCACCTGCCTCAAAGGTGTCTGTTGTGGGGAGAGGAAGTGAAAGGATCTTGTAAGACCCTTTGAGTCTCCTTACAGGAGAGAAAGGCGATTACTACTACTACTACTACTACTACTACTACTACTACTACTACTACTACTACTTCCTCCTCCTCCTCCTCCTCCTCCTCCTCCTCCTCCTCCTCCTCCACCACCACCACCACCACCAAATGCCCAACAGGATTCCCAAAATGCTGACTCATACAAAAGAAATAAATCTCTCAATACTGATTTTCCCCAGAAAATGAATCTTATTTCAGTGGGAACAGTACCAGAGAAAGAGAGACTTTTCATGAAAATGCTATGCAGATTATTATGATTTATGTGCTATGCCACAAGTGAAGGTGCTATGCAGATTATTATGATTTTTTAAAGCAATGTAAGCAACAAAATTTGAGCTTGAGGAGATATGGAAGAGCCTTCCAGGCACAGAGAGCAGCTGAGACCCTGTATGGTACAGTGGTTAAAAGAAAACAAAATTTCAAATAAATCCTTAGGCAAAAAAAGAAAGTGAGGATGGAAAACATTCCTCACAGAGCTGGGATGCAATCCCACCCCCTCCACTCTAGGAATAGGGTGCCAATTTTTAAAGGTGCCATGGTGGTTAATAACAGCAAGTGCTCCAACTGTATGGGGATGTTTCTTGGTCCTGTGGGACTTGAGTGGCCAGTAGGGAACAGACCTCAGGAGCTGTGTTAGAGTCTGAGATGGGAGATCTGGTGCTGAAAGAGGAGGGCAGGGCTGTAGCTCAGGGCGAGAACTCTCTTTCTCTTGAGACTATTCCTGGACAACAAAATAGATTCTTACGTTCTTGGGGTGGTGGTAGGGGAGGGAATTTTGGAACCTCATCCTCATCCTGGTCTGAGTCTTCTTTACCTAGAGAGGAGTCAGAGTCTGTGTTCCATGACAAGTTCAAATCCCTACTCTGCTATCAAGCTTACAAGGGTAATTTTGGAGTAGTCACAACTGCTTCAGCTAATCTACTTCACAGGGTTGTTATGAGGGAAAACCGGAGAGGGGGGACTAACCCAGTGGTGGGATTCAGCAGGTTCGCACCACTTCAGCAGAACCGATTGATAAAATGATGCTTGTAAACAACCAGTTGTTAAATTATTTGAATCCCACCACCAGAACTGGTTGTTAAATTATTTGAATCCCACCACTGGGCCAACTGTATGTGCCACTCTGAGAAGAAGAAGAAGAGTTTGGATTTATATCCCCCCTTTCTCTCCTGCAGGAGACTCAAAGGGGCTGACAATCTCCTTGCCCTTCCCCCCTCACAACAAACACCCTGTGAGGTAGGTGGGGCTGAGAGAGTTCCGAAAAGCTGTGACTAGCCCAAGGTCACCCAGCTGGTGTGTGTGGGAGTGTACAGGCTAATCTGAATTCCCCAGATAAGCCTCCACAGCTCAGCCGGCAGAGCTGGGAATCAAACCTGGTTCCTCCAGATTAGATACACGAGCTCTTAACCTCCTACGCCACTGCTGCTCTGGAGGGAAAGTCAGGATTAAAAAATTACTGGATATGTAGCCAATAAAAGGGGGAGGGCCCTAACCTAAATGGCCCAAGCTAACCTGAATGGCCCAGGCTAACCTGATCTCAGAATCGGTTCTGGGTAGCACTGGATAGGAAACTACTCACAAATACCAGGGCTATTATTCAGAGGCAGGCAATGGCAAACCACTTCTGTTAGTTTCTTGCCTTGAAAAACCTACTGGGTTGCCATAAGTCAGCTGTGACTTCATGGCTCTTTGCACACACGCAAGAGGAAGCTGTTACCGATGACGTGATGACTTTGTAAAGAGAAAATGTGGCATGAAAAATGAAATCAGTAAATCAAGGGGAGGAGGAAAAGAGAGCTAAAGGTTCCCAGTAGCAAACACAAGCAAATAATGTGCATGTCATTAAGCATCATATTGATTAGGGATGGGGAAGGAGGATCGTTTCCTGATATGTAAGAGGGCCACACTAACCACTATTGCAAGGACATGAAAGATACCCTCATTTCTCATCTGATGGTCTTTCATGTGCAGCACTCAGAAAGGGCTGTTTGCAAAAGTACATATTTTGATGTTCTTTCAGGGCATGGATATGATTGTATGTTTCCCACCGCCGTTGTTCAAATCGACAGCTGGAACAGGGCAATTTTTATTCATATCAGACAACAGGACCTTCCTGAATGAGGCAAGATTTCCAAAGAGCTAAACAGGCCAGTTCTGTGGAGCTGACTGATACCTCTCCATACTCCTAATGGACGCATTTTATTCCTCCTCAGCAGGCTTGCAAGTACGGAACAAAAGATCAGTAGGCCCATTGTTCCACAGGGAAAGCAAAATGGACACTTCCAAAAGGAGATGTTCCTATTCGGGTGCTGAATTCAGCTCTGGTGAAAAGGTGCTAAATCAACAGCTCTTTGGGCCAGAATTGAGCCAATTACGCACAGCAATTCAAGCTCACCTGTGGTTCATGGCCCACAGTCATTTCTTGTCAGAACAGGCTCATTAGAAAAAAAGTATTATTGGAGACCAGTGAATGTCCCATCAACTTTGATTAACAAGGAAGGAAGAGAGAGACCCAGCCTTTCCCCAGACTCACTCGCAAACTATTTTCTATCGCTGAGGAGACTTGCTTCAGGCAGATCAACAGCAGAGCCCTGGTCTGTTTTTCTCAACCTAGTCCTGCCCTCTTATTCCCTCATAGAAGTCGAGAGAACAAAGGAGTAGGAATAGGTTGAGAAAAACAAGCCAGAGGAGGTAAGCCCTCAGAAGGTAAGAGTAAACATCCCACTGCAGAAGCAGTATCGACAGTGTGGAATTACCTTTCCTCTTCCAATTAAATGCAGAGGCCAAATCCTGGACCCAAGCGCAGTAAAATTCAAACTGTTTCTCTGGCATTGTCTGACTAAATGCTCCCAAATCATGGCAACTGGTTAAGGCCCTCCAACATCCCAAACAATGTTGAAAAGCAGACCTGGCAAGGGGTAGCTTGTCATGGGGAGGGGAGAAGAAAGCTGCGCCCACTGAAAAGTCCTCCACCAAACAGCAGTTAATGGTACAACCATTCCCTCAGAACTGGGCAGCTGATGGTGACTTTCAGACAGACTGTAGTAAAACCAAAGCAGTCAAGTCAACTTTATTGTAGAGCCGTAGGCCATTACAATATTACTACATTAAAACATCTAATCCAGTTTAATATACAAACAGATAAAAATTTATGACTAAAAATCAATTATGTGGACACTAAGTCCCTCACAATCCCCCTTCTAATGTGTTAAAATTGGATTCAGACATATCCCATACAGTTTTTAGTTTAATCGTTTACTTTTGTGCGTTCTTGGAATGAATCTTTGAGGCTGCAAAAGCGAAAAGGCCAACCCTATAGGATATGTAAGGATCCAAATCTGCAAGGAGAAGGTATATTTTATCTGACTCAGAATACACCTGGGACAGAGATATAAAACTGTGCAGAAACTTAGCCCTAGGCTCTGCGTACAGGGGGCAGTTCAGTACATAATGAGGTAGATTCTCTACTTCATGTCTGAAAATACAAATTAGTTGTTCAACTGGTATTTGAGAATATCTACCTTCTAAATAATTTGTTGGCATTGATTGAAATCGTAGTGCTGTCAGAGCCAAAGCAGTCCTAAGCACTCACAACATTTCTAACATTGTTTAGTCCTCGAACTGAACAATTTTGAATTGTTGCCATTCATTAGAGGGGGACACTCTGGACCATAATCGAGAAACACAGTGACGACACTAACGCTCAGAGGAAGCATTGTATATACAGTGACGGTTCCTTAACCAATTCGTTGTTCTTGTTAGTGATCCAAAGAAATCTGAAGAAACTTTGCTACTCCCACAGTCCACCTTGATGTGACATAGTTCCTTGTTTCTTTTCCTCAAAGCTTTTACTTCTTTATTTCAAAAAGCATTCTAATGTCCTCAGGAACAGGAGAGTGGTAGATGTTTGCATTTTTTTCTTCTTGTGGTGCAAATGGTAGCTGGGAGAGGATGGTTTTTAGTGGACTGCTTTTTTTTGTTTTCTAATATGAGGCAGTTCTCTTACGTCATAGTTTAGGGAACGCTGCTGTACCAGGAACCCTCTCATTTCCTGCATTAGAAATTGTTTTCAATATGGGACTCCTTGGACTAATGGCAAGAGTGAAGCAACAGCCTGATTTAGCTAATCGACAGCTTGACAAGAGGCTGAGGGGCGACCTGTTTATGTGAGAAGAGAAAAGTTTGGATTTATACCCCGCTTTTCTCAACCGTAAGGAGTCTCAAAGTGGCTTACAAACTGCTTCCCTTCCTCTACCCACAACACACACCTTGTGAGGTGGGGCTAAGAAAGAACTGTGACTAGCCCAAGGTCACCCAGCAGGCTTCCTGTGAAGGAGCAGAGAAACAAACCTGGTTCACCATATCAGAGTCCGCTACTCATGTGGAAGAGTGGGAAATCAAACCCGGATCTCCAGATTAGAGTCTACCTGCTCTTAACCAATACCCCACACTGGCCCACCACGTTGATTTCAGTGCCCTGGATCATAAATAACTGGAATGGGAAATAGAAGAACCAAGACCCTGCAGATGTAACAAGTTCCTTCTGTGCAGCCACTCAAATGTCTGAAAGTGCTTGTTGCTCTATGGTGTAAGCAGCTGAACCCTTCTCTTACCAAGGGGTGCCATGAAAGCATGAAAGCCAATGACTGGCATAACAGCAAGGCACTGCTCCCCACAAAATGGATGCCTCTCAGAGAGTTTTGGGATCCATCTTGTTGTGTCAAGCTTGGACAGGAAGGAGGTTGGGAGTTGAGCTTTTCCCCCGGCCCTAAGGTGTGCCTGGTTGAACAACGGGACTAATCCCCATTGTGTCACCCTGAGGTGATTTAATCAGCACTTTGAGCAGATGGTTACTTACCCGATCTGCACCAAAACTCAGAAATCAATCAGTATTAAAGAAAACAACCCAGGTATTCTCTTGGATTCTGCCAAATCATTAAGCCTCTCGTATCTTTTTGTTTGAACCCTAAAAAAGGAATCCATTCCTTGTCTTTGGCTATCCTACCAGCTCACCTCATGCTGCCTCAGGACCCATTTTGGGGTTTAAACATTGGTCCTTTGACCATTCATAGAGTGTGTGTGTTCCACCAGTGTGGCCTCTTCCTTTTGCTTCCAGAAACACTAGCTGTTTTCCTCTTCAACACTACTTAACCTGGACATCTCTTCAAAATTAATAACTATCCAACTATCTCCTTTTTCTCTTAGTCAGCTCAGGTATGCTTTGGGTGCATAAAATCATTGCCTAACATAAATTTCTTGTCTTGCTATTTTTATTCTTTAATAAAACAACATTTTAATGACAATATTTTAATGCCTTCTCATTTGAAAGATTTCTCCCAGGACAATCCTGGTATACATAGGTTATTGATCCCAGTTATCCCCTTCTGCACTGTCTCCAGCTAATTCCCCCAAGGAAAGTGGAGACTTTCTACTTAGGGCAAGGTGACCAGATGTCCCGCTTTTGGCGGGACAGTCCCGCTTTTGAGCAATTTGTCCCGCGGGGTTGCTTAATTCTCCCGCTTTTTGGAAGGCTGCCGCACTGCCTTTTGGGGTGCTCCCCTTTTCCCGTCCTGTCACAGGGCGGGAAACTGGGGAGCGCCCCAGAAGGCAGTGCAGCAGCCAACTGTGACAGGGTGGGAAACTGGGGAGCGCCCCAAAAGGCAGTGCGCTCCCGCGGCCCCCCGCGCGCGGATGCACGCGCACACGTCCCGCGTTTAAAACGTGAAAATCTGGTCACCTTAACTTAGGGTAACAATGGAGTCCCTTTTCTTATCATAATTTCTGCTGCCATCCCCAAGGGAGCTGCTGGCCTTTCATCCTGGGCACAATGAAAACTCTGGAAGACTTAAGCTTGATGCCTGGGAGGAGTCATGGACAGAAGATCATTTTCAGCTTGTCCTACCTTTTCAGTCAGTATCTTTTTGCCCCCTGAAGTTAAAATCACTTTGTTTCACTCCTTTCTCTTCCCCTTCCCCTACAGTGCTTCTTTCCCCACTCCTTTGATGTTCCCCGCAGGCTGGTGGATGTTATGATTCTGTAACTCTTGGTGGATTTTTCAGTTACCATCCTTTAGAGTTCACAAAGAAAGAAAACGGAGCCTGATCAAACACAGTTCACTGCCTGATGAGACTGGATTAGCCCTGATGGAAACGACAGAGCTTATATTTCACTCCAGCTTCTAAACAGGTTGTAAATTCGGTCCTCGTAAAAGTCAGTGACTAGCAGGGCTGAGATGAAATAAACAGACCGGCATGTAGTTCCGTCTTTGGGTTCACAGTGCAAGTCTGTGGGATCTATTATTCCATGAAGAACTGAAAACCCTCAGAACTGCAGTTCCTTATTAGTCTGATTTTCAGCTCTTGTGATGTGGAAATACACAGAGGATGTCTGGTAAATGAAAAGAAGCTGAAGTGTTCAGATAGTATCTGGGGAGGATTTAGGCTGGGTTTGTCAGTGGCAGAATGGAAACTTTTGTCTCCTACAGATCTCCACAAAATGCTGCTTTCTAGGAGACAGGGGATCCTGAGAAACGACATGGGTGTGTTCTGCACAAAATCAGAGGAACTGTTAGAAAACACTAATTTAGTCTGCGTCCAACCCTTAATCTAGTCCAGTGATGGTGAACCTATGGCACAGGTGCCAGAGGTGGCACTGGAAGCCCTCTGTGTGGGCACGCACATACAAAGTTCGTCATGTGGGGGGTGAAAAATCACCCCCCCACACACACACATCTAGGCTGGTCTGGGCCACTGAGCACGACGTGCGTGCACCACAGTGAGCAGGGAGGACTCGGCTGGCAGGCCTGATGTCTGTGCTCTGGGTGGCTGCTGCCCGAGGCGGGGGGGGGCAGACTTGCATGAGGGCTGCTGCCCGAGGGGGAGGGCGCATAGCGGTCCATGCAGACTTGATGGCTAGAGCAGGCTGGCCCCTGCTCAAGTGCGTGGGGCGGAGGAAGAGGGAGCCAACTGTTTTTTTCTAAACTAAAACCTCAGCATTCAGATTAAATTGCTGGGTTGGCACTTTGCGATAAATAAGTGGGGTTTGGGTTGCAATTTGGGCGCTAGGACTCAAAAAGGTTCGCCATCATTGATCTAGTCTGTTTTAACTGAGCTTTTCTTCAAACACTTGAGGGAAGAACACACAAGTATCCTTTCCCCACGGTCTCTTCCCAACAGCCATGAAGGAAGTTAGGTTGTGAGACAGTGGTGGATTCCACGCAGCACAAATATAACATCTTCAGGACATTATAAATAGAGTTTTGGGGAAGAACTTCACACAGGTCTATTCTCCCAAACGACTTAAGCCCATTTTATTTCTCTCAACCTGTATTTTTCTAAAATCACGAAACTAGCGGTCTTTTTGCAAACTCCCGGGTTTGCAAAAGGTGTGTCCATGCAAACACAACAGTCAGGAGATACTTTATTTTTCCCACCCTCTGGCCGATTCCCCCCTCCCTTCCATCCTTCTACCTTTTCACTTTTGTTTCTGCTGCTGTTCTCCATGTCAGAAAGATTCTGCTCACCGGTCTCTGTACAAGTCCCCCAACCACAAGTCCCCCTAAACAGACTAAAACTGATCAATTTGTGTTTGATAATAATGAACTCAGTTTCTGTGAAGGACTGGTGTTGTCAAATGGGTACCCAGCTCTTGAAGATGCTCCACTTGAGGATGCTGCCCTTTTTACAGATAGCAATTTGAATGCAAGCCAGCAATCCCGCAACAAGCAATCTAACCCAGAGCATGTTCCTCACAGGTGCACTAAGGAGAAGGAATGTTCACAATCTGACAAAGGGAGAGAGGGAAATAATCTTATTTACCCATCCTCTACAAATGTCAGTCTGTGCACACTAACTGAAGTTTTGTCTAAGGAAGCCATTCCAATGTCCAAATCTCTGAAGTTGCTGCTATCTAATTTTAATAAAATAGGCACTTCTAAGTGCTCTCTGTCACACAGAATGGACCAGGTAGCAGTTAATCAAGAAAGCCCTCCTGGTACCAACAATATTATTTGTAGTTCGTTTGCTTTGGTTCTTCAAAGGAATCCAATAGCTATGCTAATCGGTGGACCCTTGAGGAACCACAATAGACGAACTAGTTTTTTTTAACAATAAGAAACTCCTTGAGTCAATTATTGGGTTGTGCCCCTTGGGAAACCCAATTACAGATCTATGAGCTATTGCCCCAACTTTTTGGCTATAAGAGACTTGAATTGACTTTTTACTCAGCGAAGACACTGACTTTGCTTTTGAAGCATAGTCAATTTTAATTTCAATGGTTTGACATTATTGTAACTAGAGTTTTCAAAAACAACATAAGAAGCCCGCTCAGTGGGATGGCAATACATGAACGGAGAACTGATAATTTAGTTCCTATGACTGTGGATGCACCACCTCAACCTCAGACTAACATCTTTATTGGGCTTAGACAAATTAAAGAGGATTGGAATCAATTTGAATCTATCACTAAAGAAACAGGGAACTCTCATCAAAAGATACTTCATGTTTTATAAGGTAGCAATTTAGCTACTTCTTCTGAGCTACAGAGATCTCCTATGGTTTATTCAGATCTTTGTTGTCCTTGCCAGCCTCAATGGACCGAATGCCTGCGGCTGATACTGGAATCTCTCAGCACACAGCAGCCAACTCTCCTCCTCCACAAATACTAATAGCTCCTAAAAATACATCGGAGAGGGTAGGGAATTGGCTGGATCTTGATTTAGATCTGAGATCCTCAAGGGTTATATGGAATAATACTAATTGGAAATTGGAAAGACTTGGGCACAAGAGCTGGAAGAAATAAATGAAACCTCACCTATATCAGGCCCAGGGCAGCCCAATGAGACTAATAACGTAATACCATCAAATTCCTCTAATGCATTGGTCCCTGTACAGTCTAAAGGTGTTTCACCACTTGCTAATGTAGAAAATGTGGCTTGTAATGATTTTATTCATTTGCCATATAATGAACAGGGAGGTATAATTGCTAGGCTGGAAATGACGAAGTCTAATTTAATTCAACATGTCCTCACACCCTATGCCTTTGTCCCTCAAATCTCCAGGTTATGACAAGGTAAATAATGATGGTCCTAATATCTCACCTAAGATTTCTTTCTCAGCTAACCAGAACACAGATATATCATTTAGTAAATGTGATTCTGAGCCGTCTCAAATGGTAAATCTGTGAATGGGTGCGTTGTTTATGATGACACAGGGGATTTGGATAGGGTGGTACAACTGAGCAGACCAACTAAATCTACCAAATTCTCATGCCCAAATTCAAGCCTAAAATTATTTTCTTGGAATACAGCTGGGTGGAAATCCAAAAGGGACGACCATGATTTGATGGATATTTTTTTTACTAACTTTGATTGTTCTACTACAAGAAACTTGGTCAATAGATGTCTAAGTTTGAAAGGTTTTCTCTCCTTCCATCTATCTGGCTTTAATCCAAGGGGACATTACCAAGCTGGCCTCTGTATCCTTATTAAAGAAACATCCTATAACAAGATATCTTGAACACACTCACCCAGGCTTTAATCATGGATTTGCATCCAAAATCATTGTTACTTGTCAATGTATATTTATCTCCCAATGATATAGAATTGGAACTTGGCAATCACTGGAGACAACTTAGTAATTACATATCAAACTTGGAAATGATGTTTCCCTTTTTCTCTTATTCTGAGTGATTTTAAAGCCGCAAATTGGTAAGGATATTAATGATTCTCAAACACTTAATGAGTTTGACAATACTAACTTGCCTGTTTCAAGTAACTTTAATGATATAAAATCAAACAAAAGTGGCCGGTTTTTTATTGAGTTCATCGCTTGAGAACCTATAGTCCAAATTAGTTCCTTGAATGGCTCCACTTAATCCCCACTTCCCCCCGACTCATGCTGTCTTTACTTCCTTTATCTCTCGCCATGCCGGAGGCCTTGTAGTATAATAGATTATGGGATTTGTTCACCTAATCTTATGGATCTAATTTACCATTTTGGGATTGAGAAATGGACCGAAAGCGACCATGTACCATTAGTCACACTTGATACAAATACTAGTCCCCCCCCCCAAATTACTGATAGAAATCAAACCACTTCAAAGGAGGGAGTGAAGGGTGGCATGCAATGGAAGGGCAGTAAGGGAAGGTAGGGAGGGAGAGAGTGGCATGCAAGGAAGGGGAGGGAGGGGGCTTGGCATCTGGACATGGTCCACCAACCCTAGCTGAGGGAGGGGGAAGGGAGAGAGGTGAGGGGGAGGGGTGGTATGCAAGGGAGGGGTGGGAGTGAGGGGTGGCATGCAAGGGAGGCGAGGGAGGGGAAAATTCATTGATCACCTAGAATAGCTAATCTTTTATCATTAAATCTGAAATCTGAACCTTTTTTGTCTCTAAGGTAGTTTCCTCACATGCAGGCTTGCCAATGATGCCAATGCAAGCCCTGTGCAAATGGCCCCACAGGCTGTGTAGCCCCCCAAACAGCGGCCTACCTTTCCCCTGCCTTTCGTCACTCTGAGGAGGGAAGGGGACACGCCCCCTGGCCAGAGCAATGGCTGAAGCGACAGAGGCAAGGAGGCATGTCCCCTTCCCTCCTCAGAGCGACGAAAGGCAGGAAAAAGGTAGGCAGCTGTTCGGGAGTGCCACAGGAATACGCTGGCGTCCACCCGCTGCTGTTTGCTCGGCAACAGGTGGCAACCGGAGTATTCCATAAAACTCGCCCCCCAAGCGAGTTTCAGAAGCAGCGTCTTCGCACCACTTCTGGGGAGCCAGGACAGCGCTGCTGTGATGCAGCAGCGCCTCGTGTGCAAACAGTGCCCCAGAGACCATTTTTTCCCCGTCCCTAGAGAGCTGTTGTTTCCCCGTGTGGAAACTGCCTAAGAGATTTGATAATCAGTTCTGAGCCTAGTTCCCTGTCTCAGAAATGTTCTTAAGAAATAGTTTCCAAATTGCACTCGTTAGCAAAACCTACCCAACCAAGGTTAGTATCTGATCCCAGGTGGTTTTATTTTGAATGTGTCTGATCAAAAAGACACTTGAGGGAGATTTTAAAGCTTTTCTGTAATACTAGTGACACTTCTTTTGGGAGAGTCTATTTATAACATAAAAAGACACACCAGTTTTCAAATATAAGGGAAGAGAACCCAGAATATTAACAAACAATGGGCTATTTTATATGATACCTTAAAATCTAACAATGTCAAACTATTCTGGGCGTTAGTGGATGGATCTATAAGACATTCATCAGTAATAAATGTAATGGAATCACAGTGGTCTGAACATTATTCAGAACTCCTCCACGATCCCAAAGAAATATCTGACATATGGGATAATTCACCTGGTGATAATCTCATATCATGGTCATCCCCTGAACTAGATGAAATCCTTCAACTAATCTGTCATCTTAAGAGAAATAAGACTCCAGGTATTGGTAGAATCCCCGGTGAGGTTCTCCTGGAACATGCTGGCTGGTGGGCTCCCATATATTAGTGAAGTTTACTTTTTAAAATCAGCATGGTGTAATTCCTGAAACTTGGCTATCATTGATTATAATGCCAATCCATAAGAAAGGGCCCACAAATAGACCTGAAAATTATAGACCTATAAGCCATCTCTCTGGGCAAACTTTATGCTAAATATCTAGAAAGTAAGGCCGTTTCTGCACGGCCATGCTCGGGGCTGTGTGTGCGTCGGCGTATATGACGCTGCCGCATCCCCCTGGGACCGTTCGCACGAACAGTCACGGTAGGGGTGGGGAAGATGGTGCAGGCTGCGCCGTCACCCGAACACCTTCCCTTCCCTCCGACCTTCTGGCGCGTCGCCCGGGCCAGGGACCATGCCCCCTGCCCTGCGCAACAACCCTGGAGTCGCAGGGCACGGGGGGCGTGTCCCCTGGCCTGGGCGACGTGCCAGAAAGTCAGAGAGAAGGTAATACATTCGAGAAAGGGGGGAATGGCACCTTCCAGTTGGAAGCCGCTGTTTCCGAAAAACCTTGCCCAGGGACCGAGGTTCGGAAACAGTGGCTTCGAGCTGCTCGGGTGTTGCGAGGCTGCTGCTGCTGTGATGCAGCAGCGGTGGCCGTGCGAACCCCTCCCCAGGGATGCTGTTTTTAGCGTCCCTGGGTTGCTGTATTCCGCCCGTGTGGAAACAGCCAAAGTTAAAAACCCGGATAATTGAGAATAATATAATTGGCCCAGAACAGGGAGGCTTTAGAGCTGGAAAATCTACAATCGATCATTGTCTCATTCTTTCCTTCCTTATTGACAAGTACATTAACAAAGGATGGAAGAAACTGTACATTGCATTATTGGATTTGAGCAATGCTTTCGATACAGTTTCTAGAAACCTTCTCTGGCTTATACTGTCTCATTTGGATATGGAACCTTGCCTACTTATACTAATCTGGAAAATGTTTCATGGTACCTCTTGTCAAATTAAACTGGATCACTTAGGCTCACTATCTAATAAAATTAAAACAACAAGGGGGGTTAAGCAGGGCTGCATGTTAGCTTGCATTTGTTTAATTTATACATAAATGACTTATATGTTTATCTCAGTACAATTGAAGGCCACCCTCCCAAATTAGGTACTAGCTCCGTCCCACTTTTGTTATATGCTGACGATACTGCCATTTTATAGCAAACAAGAGTTGATCTCAAAAGATACTTGAAAGCATTCTTTAACTATTGTGACTTGAATGAATTGAAACTTAATCATGTAAAATCTAAAGTTGTATTTTCGAAACACTGGCATCCATTCACATGGAAAATTGAGAACATCTATTTAGAGAAGGTTAAATCATTCAAATATCTTGGCCTGATTTTTCATTATAATTCCACTTGGTCTTTACAAAGATCATGTTCTGTAACCTTTGGGAAAGCTTTAACTTCGGGCATTGTACAATTCTATTATGGGAAAGGTTGCCAATCAATGGAAGCTGTTTTAAAGATTTTCCAGGCAAAGTTGATATCAAAAATCCTCTATGGCCGTGGTGGCGAACCTTTGGCACTCCAGATGTTATGGACTACAATTTGCATCAGCCCTTGCCAGCATGGCCATCTGGAGTGCCAAAGGTTCGCCATCTCTGCTCTATGGGATACCTATATGGATTGATGCTTTTAATTCAGCAACTGAAAAAAATAAATCCTTTTTTTTTGAAGGGGTATGGGTGTCCCTAATAGTGGAACACTCTGCACTCTATGCCGCGATTCAGGCTTATCCCTACTTAAAACTAAGGCCTGGATTTCCACAGTATAGTATTGGCTTTTTAAAATTTATTTATTTATACTTTAAATTTCTATCCCGCCCCGTCCCCAAAGGGCTCTGGGCAGCGTACAGCATACAATGGATACAGTCATAAAATATCATAAATAGGCTAAAACTTATAAAAGCAGCGAAACTAGCTACACATTAACATATAAAATGTAGAATGAATAAAAGCATAGATATAGGTATAGGCGGCGCCCGATACCTAATATTAAATTCTTCCCCCTAGAGAGGAACAGCAGATCTTGATAGATGTTAAAGGCCCAGGTGTAGGGCCAGAGAGGGGGGGGGGGCACCATCAGCGGCTGGTCTCTCCAAAGGCCCGGCGGAACAGCTCTGTCTTGCAGGCCCTGCGGAACTCACCAAGGTCCCAAGAGGGTCTCCAGGATAGCTGGTGGAAGAAGCTGCTCCACCAGGCCGGGGCCAGGGCTGTGAAGGCTGCCCTGGCCTGCGTGTGGAGAGAACCAGCCGCATCATCGAAGCCGGAACCACTATAAATTGGCCTCTACGAACGAAGCAGGCCATGTGGGAACATATGGGGTGATGCGGTCTCGAAGATACGAGGGAGTCCCAGGCCGCCAGTGAAGGCCTTTAAAGGTCAGCACCAACACCTTGAAAACGCATCCGGAACTCTACTCGGAAGCCAGTGCAGTTGGCGCAACACAGGCTGAATGTGATCCCCAACTGGCGCTGCCTGTGAGCAAGAGCTGCCACGACATGTTTGGACCAGTTTCAGTCTCCGGATGCGAAATGCGCAAGGGAAGGCCAGCTGATGAGAGCGAAGTTACAATAGTCTAACCTGGAGCGTGACCGCTGCATGGATCACAGTGGCCAGGTCCGCTTGGGAGGAGGAAGGGGGCCAGCCGCTGGGCCTGGCAAAGATGGGAAGAAAAGCAACTCCGAAAGTTATATGGGCCACCTGGGTCTCCATAGAAAGAGACGAATCCAGGTGGGACTCCCCAGGC
Source organism: Sphaerodactylus townsendi (assembly GCF_021028975.2). NCBI lineage: Eukaryota > Metazoa > Chordata > Lepidosauria > Squamata > Sphaerodactylidae > Sphaerodactylus > Sphaerodactylus townsendi. Next base: position 26,942,482 of record NC_059429.1, read on the forward strand.
TATGCGCACGTGGGAGGGGGTCGGGCGCCAATGTGACCCCCCCCCTCCCACACCGGGCTGCTGAAAAGTCCGCTACCACGCCAAGCCAAAGCGATCTCCGCCTTCGACATGGATTCAGTTTTAACTCTTGCTCTTGTCGCATGAACTAACCAGCAACCGCTTCCAGAACCCAATGCTGTAGAGCCGCGTTTAGGGGCGGCGACTGCTATGCCCCACCCTCCATCGGCTACAGAATGAGCTGGAGTAGTCATCAGCGTGCACTCGATGACAGACCTGTTCTTCCAAAACCTCCGTGCACTCAGCTGAGCAAGGGGTCGCATATAGATGTTAAATAATAGCGGGATAATAGCTCTCTGGGTACACCGCGAAGAAAGCGGCACTTCCGGGAGGCTTGATCCCTCGCGACTTCACTTGCTGATTCCGGCTCCCCGGAGAACAAAACGAGGGTAACGCATTGAAGGATTAATCGCCCCGTGACTGGAGGCCGCCAGGCGGTGGGTCAAAAGGTCGCGGATCGACTCATATCAAACGCTTCGCGTAAGATCTAATAAAACCAGCAGCGCCCGGATCCGCTCTCGTCAAGCTGTATAATGGAGTGCGTCTGTGACGGGCGACGGTGAACAGTTCTCGGCCTTCCGCGTACTCCAGCACGGAAGCCGGACTGGAAGGGGCTCTAAAGCCGTAAGGGCCGTCCAGAAAGCCTGAAGCTGCTCCAGCACTTACTCTCAATTACCTTTCCCCAGAAACGAAAGATCTCGAGACGGGCGGTAATTCGGGCTGTGGATCCCTTGGATCTAACGCGGTGGTCTTTTAAGATGGGTGGGACTAATTGCCTCCCTTCCAACTCCATCCCGAAAGACTCCTTGCTCAAGGGAGTGCATTGATGATATTCAACAGATGTGGGGTCAGGGCTCTCCCGCAGGCTTCTTTAAGCGCTTCAGGAAGGGCACGGATCCAGAGGACAGGTAGTTGGTCTAACAGCAGCTAAGGCCCTGTCGACAGCGGCTTCAGAGAGCAGGTGATAAGATTCAGGCTTAAGATTCATTTTAGAACAGATAAGAATGATATCATTTCTCACCTTCTCAAATATAACCATATATCATGGTGGTCCGAAGCAATTATTTCAAAAATCAGAAGTACTGGAATTGACCTGACCACGCTGCAAATTAGTAGTAAACAGTTTATTCTGACTCAAATTAAAGATAGGTTGAGAGATCATGTGAGCGACACATCTTTTACTCAACTAATATTGCAGTTTGTTCCCCTCAAGCTTTGGGAATCACTTCTAAGTATGGGACCACAGCCAATTATCTTGTTTCTATACTAACTGTTGAACAGCACCGAGCCTTTATGGTGGCCCATCTTAATAGCTTCCCTTCAGCTGGGACAATAGGAAGATACCAACAAGTTCCAAAGCAACAAGATATTGTCGTTGCGGCTCTCTTGATTCCCTGTCTCATATTCTTTTCGACTGCAATTTATATGTTGATGTACGATCTCGATTAATTCACCCTCTGTTATCACTAAGGAATATCCAAAGCCCCAAATGTTAGATAGAGGAGCAGAGGAGAAAAGTGATTGTGGCTGGCCCAATCCTTTCAGCAGATTGGGCTATGCTTGATCTAATTCTGCATTATTGTTTTAATTCTGTGTTATTTTTTAATCAAGTAATTTTTAATTTGTGCATTTTAATCTTGCTAGCTGGTATATTTTGCATCCTCACAACTTGTTAGCCACCTTGAATATTAAGAGGTTAAGGCAGGGAAGAAATGGAAGATAGGAAGGCAGAGGCATAGGGGATGGTACCTTCGCAAAATGGCGCCTGCCCCCCTCCTCCCCCACTAAATCTTTAATTCTAGCTGGTTTCAAAATGCAGCTGGAAAAAAAACGCTTCGGTGCAGGGAAACTTACACTTCTCCAGGAGACCTTTGTGAGCCTCTAACCCCTGCAGTTGCCGCTTTTTTCAGCCAGCTGCAAGCTAAATCCATGGGTGAGGGGAGTGCAGTAGGGCAGGGCGGGATTTTCTGCCGCCCCTTACGCGTGACTCCACTGGCACATGCCTGTGTAGTGTGGCCCCTGCCTCTGGTAGCTTGCTAAAAGTACTCAGAGGCTGGAAGGAAACAAGGAAGGAAGAAAGAAAAGGAAAGAAAAAGAAAGAAAGAAAGCCTGTGGCAAGCAGAACAAAAAGAGCTCAGCATGGGTATTTCAGAAAATCTTTCCCTGCTCTATTATTTGCTCACATAAATGTCAGGCTCAAGTTATGAAGTACCAGGAAAAGAGTCTAGAGTGCACATTTCATCTTCTGTCGTCATCTTTTTTATATTTATTGCCTATCAGGCCTAGTTTAGCCACCCACTTCATGACAGGAGACTCTGAATATCTTACAGACGTCGCCTCACCTGCTAAAAGGAATAAAAATCCAGGTTGCTTCTTGAACATGAGCATTCTTAATTCAGCCATCTCTTTGATTTTATGGAAGCCAGTCAGAAAGGATGCACGGCTGGTTCATTGAGGAGGTTAAGCTGAATTCAAAGGCTTCCACTGACGTGAAGAGTGATGAGCTGTGTTTCCATGAAAATCCAATGTCATGACACAATTTAGCCCCACCCCATGTATGCGGCTGCAGATCTGTGACTGGATCTTTCCATATGCAATTCAGCATCAAAAAGAAGCCATGGCTGTAACAAGTGATGTTCAGTTATTGCAAGATTTATGTTTCAATTTTATTGTGTGTTTCCTTTTGGATTTCTTATTTTCATTTTGTATTAATGTAATCGTAGTTGTGAAAGTATTTTTTATGTTGAGAAATATTTTTTTAAAATCTATTTTTAAAAAAGACGCCATGGAAGAATTCTTTCTCTCCAAACTATTTCACTGAAGAAAACCAAGCCCAGTACCTGGACTGTTTACAGCCAAGGTGAGCAGTGGGTGTTGTATAGGTACAAGACATGTACTTTTCTTCTTATTGGCTCCACTTCAGAATTTTAAATCTAAAGAGGAAAAAACTGCTCTCTTTTGTGTGAGGTAAAAAACAACCAAAGCAACTAGAAATCCCTTCAAGCCAGCCCATTGTGCAGTATAAGAAGTTGGAAAACCTCGATGCACTGCAAACACCAATTTTGTATGTTTAAAGTCAGTTTCCTGTTTCAAAAAACCAAATGCACTTTAGCTAGTATCTCAGAAGAAGAAGAAGCCTTTAGATCCCCCTCTCCAGCATGAGGACCTTCAAAGCGTTTACAATCTCCTTAATTCTTCATGTCACAACAAACGCCTGTGAGGTAGGGGATGGAGAGAGTCTGAGAAGCTGTGATCTGTCTTTCACCCAGCTGGCACGGGAAATGCAATAAAGCCATCAATTCCCTGAGTAAGCTCATTCCATGAATATTCAGCGGTGAGCTCAAAATCAACCCCGATCCCTCCAGATTGCTAGGATACACGAGCTTTCAACCCTATGCCTACTGCTCTTTTAATGCAGAGATCTTATATACGCAGAATGATAGGAATGTTTAAACAGCAACGCTTCTGCGTTCATAAATGCCGCGAAAACCGCAAATTGCTTTCATTTACTTGCCAGTTCCTCTAACCCTCGGACTTTTGCAACACCCTGCATGGCCAAAGCAAGTTATTAATAACTAGAGTCTGAAGTGTTCATTTCAGCTCTTTTGCAGGCAAGCAATGTAATCTCACCGGAAATCTTTTTCATCCTCGTTCGCTCCGGTATCAGCTCCCTGCTTCAAACTCAACGTACTATGGCCACTGAACTGTCAGTGAGTCTGCAGCTTCAGCGGGAAAACCTTTGGCACTCGTGGCGGGTTCCGGTAAAACCCGTACCGCATTTTAACTTCCACGATTTGCTTTTTAATGGCTAACATATCCCCGGAGAGAGACAAGCAATGATGTCAATTAACTTCAATAAACTGTGTGATCAAGGCCTGCAGCATCAGGGCATACTTCCAGTCCTTTGACATTCCACTTAACATTATCCGGATGGTCTGCCACCATAATTTGCACGTGAGAAGGCTAATTCCTTCCGCACATGTCAGGCGTTTGGCATTTATTTTAAATAGCTGGAGCCACGCTGGGTGCCATCACGTAACAGGGCTGAGGGGCCACGGCTTAATGGTAAAACATCTGCTTGCATGCAGGAAGCCCCAGGTTCAACCCTTGCCAGTGTAGAAGGTGACATGAAAGACCTCAGTCTGAGACCTCGGAATGCTGCTACCAGCGATAGTAGCCAATCCTGGTATTGCTACTGACTCAGTATAATGCAACTTCACATGTAAACATGGCCATTTGCCACAGTCAGAGTTACTAATCTCTTTCAAAGCCACCTATGCTAAGAGGCCAATATCAAGTGCAATGACATGTAGCATGAAAAAGTTCTTTCTTTTGTGTCTCTGCAATTCAGCGGCTCAGTTCAAACATCATGCAAAACCATAGCATATTTTAACCATGGTTAACAGACCGTGAAACCAGGATACAACTGGAAGATGATCACTCAACTCTGATGTTTGCCCCAACAAATACTGGTTTCATTTTCTTCTCTCTCTAGCTGGAGAAGGTTTTGCTGGGGAACAAGCCAGAATTAAACCAGGATCAAGCCTGGATAACTATATCTTCAGATCCTGGCTTTTTAAATTCTGATTTGATAGAATTATAGTGAATGGAGTGGTCAGCATACACACAATCACACTAATTAATTTAATTAGAGCCATGGTTTCACACTATGTGAATTAAGACAACTTCAGTTAATTTCAGTAGGAAATGCTGAATTCTAGCTGTGTGGTTCCACCTGTCCTCCAAGGAACCTTCTGCCAACTGAAGTGACTCTTCACCCAACAGAGTCTCCTTAGACTGAAGAAAGACTTCAAACTTTGCTCAGTGGAATGGAGGAGATAAGGATAGGATCAATCTAAGCATTATATCACCGTAATATTATGATACTCACAGGCTACCCATAGTAAGCTTAACCATCCTGAAAAATCTGCAGTTGCAGAACATGTGTTAAACAAAACTGGACATAATATTTTATTTGAGAACACTGAAATTCTGGACAATTCCAGAAGCTTACTATGTCAGACTGCACAGGGAGGCTATTGAAATTCACAAACAATTGGGTAATAACTTCAATAAGAAAGAAGAGACATTAAAACAGCAAGCCTGGCTCCCAATACTTAAAAATGGACTGATAACCCCACACTCTATACAATGCACTCAACTACACTTTGCATGGCAAGTTCCACCTTAAAATTAATTTAATGATTGGTTCCCCACCCTGGGACATGGGACAATATACCCTACTAAACGTTCCCTTTCACTTAGGATACAGTGTGAAAATAGACTTTTCTCTCGCGTGATACACCTCTCTGAAGATGCCAGCCACAGATGCAGGCGAAACGTTAGGAACAAAATCCACCAGACCACGGCCACACAGCCCGGAAAACCCACCAGAACCAGAAGTCCAGGGTTGCTCCTGGACAATGGAAACATAGCCTCTGCTTAATCACTTGCCTTGAAAACCCTGTAGAGGTTGCCATAAGGCACTTTCCCTACCACCGTTTCTTCTCTAACACTTATCCATCAGCACTGTCCATTTTAATTGAGTGGAAGAGCTTTGGTATGCAAACGCAAACATTTTGAAAAGGAGGAACACTCTTTCATGATGAGTTCTAAAAAGCAGTGCCCAGAAGCAAGGAAAAAAAATGGTTGAGGAAAATTGACTTGAAACCCATTCTCTGAATTCCTTCAAAATGCTAAAAGGAGTATTTATTATGCTATTCCCACACGATTTGTTTACTAACCTTGCACATGAAAAGATCCCACTTCTTAAGAGGATGTGATCTCTTCGGGGCTGGCCAGAAGCGGTTTGAATGCAAATAGTCCTAGGTTTGATCCTACAGTTTCGTGCTTGCATGAACTGGAGCCACTCCTGATGGCAATTCACAGGAGTAAATCAGAGATTCTGAATAATGCTTGGGTTGTCACAAGAAGAGGCAAACCTCCCTCAAGGAGGGAACCAGCAGTTGAAAGGGATGGCAGAAATCTCTTAACAGAAAAGGGCAGAAGAAGTTGTAACCAGACCATAAGAAATAGAATTTAATGTAGAAATTAGTTAGAGAAGTGTAATCCTTAGACAGACATATAAGTTTGATTTTAGGCACGTAAAATGGTTCCTCTGTTAAACATGAAAAAGCCTGCCTCTCAGACGTTCCTGCAGGCCCGGAATAAAAGAGATAATAGTTCAGGACATACTGGCATAAACACTAAAATGTCTTAGCAAAGGCTGAGGAAGGTCACATTGCCTGGTAATACTGAATGTGTTAAAGTTTTGACTAAGAGACATAGAAAAAACAACAACACAAGCCTGGTCAAGGGTGTCTCCCTCGGTGGCAAACTGGAGCCCGGGACAAACCTTGAGCTTCTGGCGCCTCTGCAAATGGGCGGCCACCTCCCCCCACCATGAACAAACAACAATGATTTTTTGCACCAGCTCACAAAACACCTCCCACCTTCCCAAAAGCAAAACATACATGGCTCTCCTCTCTCCCACCAATCTCTTTTCTTCTAATTTCCTAATCACAACAACCCTATGAGGTAGGTTGTAAGCCTGAGAAACAACTCCCAAGCCAAAGTGCAAGTTGGTGTGCATTAAGCATGTAAATATCTCACAAATCACCCCCAGCAAAACATTTACTAAACAAATGTCAGCATCATCTCCTCACAACAACACTCTCCTTAGTGGAATCCACTCCACAAACAGCATCACTTTCAATGGTGTGTAAAGTAGGGAGCCCAGATTCTTCTTTTAAATCCACCTTAAAGGGAGAATCTGGGGCCCCCGGTTAAAACAAAATTGAAAGTGGTGCTGTTTGAGGGTGGATTCTCCCCCGCCCTGAAACAGCATCACTTTTGAGGGTTGGAGACTCAGATGAAACAAATACCAGATTCAGCCAGAATCTGGGCAAATTTGGGCACATTTGGACAAAAAGTGTCTGATTATGTCCTGCCCAAATATGAACAAATGCAACTGCAAGGTATTTGGGCTTTTTTTTTGGGGGGGGGGGGGATCTTTGGTGTTTTTTGGCCTGCAGGGAGGGCATTTTTAAAGCTAGCAGCACCATGATTTCCGGGCATCATCAAGAGACTGCCCTGATGATACCACCCAAGTTTGGTGATGTTTGGTTCAGGGGAAGCAAAGTTATGGACGCCCAAATGGAATGCCCCATCCCCATTGTTTTCAATGGGAGCTAACAGGAGATGGGGGCTGCCCATCTGAGGGACCATAACTCTGGTCCTCCTGAACCTAACTCCACCAAACTTGGGTGGCATTATAAGAATAGTTACCAGATGATACCCTGAAAATTTGGTCTCACTAGCTTTAAAAATACACCCCTTCCAGGCACCCCAAGAAATTTGCCCAAGATTCTTTGTTTTGCAGTGACTTTGCTCCATTGTAGCCAATGGGGAATTTCTGAGGCAGGCTGCACATTTTTGAAGATAGAGGCACCAGACTTTCAAGGTGGCTCCAAGAGGTCTTGGGTAATAGCATCCAAGCTTGGTGAGCTTTGATTCTGGAGTGGGGGGAGGGGGCGAGTTGAGAGAGTTCTGAGAGAACTCAGCCCGCAGGCTTTCATGTGCAGAAGCAGGGAAACAAAATAAACCTTTTGGGGGCCCATAAAATTGAACCCCCAGAAGCAAAGGTCTCCAAACCTGGATACTATTACCAGGAGGGCTTCCTGGAGCCACCTTGAAAGTCTGGTGCCTCTATCTTCAAAAATGTGCAGACTGCCTACACACTCGGAAATTCCCCATTGGCTACAATGGAGCAAAGTCACTGCAAAACAAAGAATCTTGGGCAACTTTCTTGGGGTGCCTGGAAGGGGTGTATTTTTCGCTAGTGACACCAAAATTTCAGGGTATCATCTGTTAACTATTCTATGATTCCACTCCAAGTTTGTGAAGTTAGGTTCAGACCAAAGTTATGGTCCCTCAAAATGGGTAGCCCCCATCTCCTGTTAGCTCCCATTGAAAACAATGGGGATGGGGCACCCCATTTGGGGGTCCATAACTTTGCTCCCCCTGAACCAAACATCACCAAACTTGGGTGGTATCATCAGGACAGTCTCTGGATGGTCCCCTGAAATTTAGGTGCCGCTAGCCTTAAAAAAGCGCCCCTTGCATGCCAAAACGTAAAAAACCCTAAAAATGTTAAAAACACACAAACGACCCTGAAATGGTGGCGCCCCCCCCACGTGACCAAATGGGGGGCGCCCGGGGACATAGGGTACCCCCTGGTCCCTAGGCAGGTACGCCAGTGAGCCTGGTACTTTTCCAACAGCTCAGTAAAATGTTTCAAGAACCCGCTCCCCAGGATTAATATAGGGCAGGATGACCAGAGGTGCAAAGGAGCATCTGAGACAAGGATCTATCACAAGATGTTTGTATTCCGGGATAATTGACGTCTTAGAGGTGCCAGAGAGTTTCTGGAGAAGAATCTTGATGGGAGTGGATTATTATTATTATGAATAATTTCTGATTCGATGTAACTGTTTGAAACCCTATTAAAGGGGTTGTCTTTTTTTGCTTGTTGGTTCTTTGCCCCTCTGCTGAATGAATCCTTGTCAGTTTAAAATAAAAGTTTTTCTTTAATTATTTTTGGCGTTGGCTCCATAGTGCCTAGACCCAGGGTGCAGTGACAAAGTGAACAGGGGAAACAGGAAACCACCAGGATAGGACCAGTAAAGTTAAATTTTTTAAGAAGTACTGAAACCCTAAGTCTTAAAAACTGTCTAGTTCACAAGAAAGGCCTTGCAAAACGATATGTAAAAGGGAGGAATTCCCTTGCAAAGAGAATATTTTGGTGCAAGAAAAGGAAATCTTAGTCATAATAAAAAATGTCATTTTTTTCCTCTGGTCTATCTTAAAACAGTGATTTTAAAATTCCCAGTAGCCCTGGAACAGTGGTTGCCAAGTAAATATTTGAGGAACTCTTTATTTTTTACCACTGACAATAGTGCCTAAGAATTACACCCCCTCTAAAGAGCAACCCACTGTGTCTAATTGTTTTAATGATGTGTGCTGGGGGAGATGAGTTAATTTTAACAGTTTTAAAATGTGATGCGCTTACCCTGTCATGTAAATTGTTAGCAGCCTTGGTGGTCCCTGCAAGGGCAGAAAAATGGGATGAAAAATCTGTAAGCAACAACAACATCTGTGTCAGATGCTGAAGAGCAAGGCCACTTAGACAAGAGCCAGGAAGTCAAAGTCAAGCCAGAGGGGCAGGTGACAGGACGATCAGAAGCAGAAACATTGCACCAGACTGGAAGTCAGGATCCATGAGAAGCAATCAAGGGTTAAGCAGAAATGTGGTCAAGGCCAAAGAAGGAAACAGAATGATGAAGACAATCAAAAGAGAAAGGAGTGAGGTCAAACACAGGCAGAGGTCCTGTAGCAGCAGCTCACCCTTTTCATTATCAGTACCACACTGTCTAGACTGAAGAGCTCAGGCTAAGGCAGCAGTTCTGTACCTCCTGGACCAAAATCACTTCAGTCAAGTGATGTCAAAAGCTATCACTGGCAAGGGTATGGTTCCTCTGCTGTCCATTTTGAAAGGGGACACTGTGGTATGGAAGAGAGTGGATGAATACCTCCACCTGCAAGCAGGCAGCTCACACCACCAAACAAGCCAATCTTTGCAATGGTTCTGGGTTTTGGCCCCCACAGCTCCTAACAGCATGTCTCTTGGGCAGAAGAAGGAGAACCCAGTATTGATTCAAAGAGAGGCATAACACAGCCCCTTTTGATGGACATTCGTCTCCACCATGCACCAAACACCTTGTGCATAATTTGCCATAGTCTTCTATCTGCCAATTTCATTGTTCCCTTATGCCTACCCCCATTTCTAGCTTTTAAGTGTTTGTGATTTCCTTTTAAAATTTACATTCTTTTAGATAAATAGTTTTTGTTTTATAAAATCTTATATTTTAATTGTATCTTTTCTAGAGAAGGAGAAGGAGAAGGAGAAGAAGAGTAGTAGTAGTAGTAGTACTAGTAGTAGTAGGAGGAGGAGTTTGGATTTATACCCCCCCCCCTTATCTCTTGTAAGGACACTCAAAATGGCTTACCATCTCCTTTCCCTTCTCCCCCCCCTCCCCACAATAAACACCCTGTGAGGTGGGTGGGGCTGAGAGAGCTCTGAAGAACTGTGACTAGCCCAAGGTCACCCAGCTGGCATGTGTTGGAGTGCACAAGCTAACCTGGTTCACCAGATAAGCCTCTACAGCTCAAGTGGCAATCGAACCAGGTTCTCCAGATTAGAGTGCACCTGCTCTTAACCACTACACCCTGCTGGCTTTCTACCTTACGCTGGCCTATGATCATAATAAAGATTGATAGATTGATACAAGCAAGCACAGGGACACACATAAAGTTGCCTCCTATTAAATCAGGCTATCATCAATGTCAGGAGTATTGCCTACTCAGACTGGCAGCTGCTCTCCGGGGGTCTCAGGCGGAGGTCTTTCACATCACCCACTGCCTGGTCCTTTTTATGTGGAGATGATCGGATTGAAACTGAGACTTTCTGCAGGCAAAGCGGAGGCCCTTGCCCTGAGTCACAGGTCCTTCCCAATCTATTGCAATTTCACACAATCTATCGCAATTTCACACTTCACAGCTATCGTGCTCCAGGAATGGAGAGCTTCTCTGCTGCCTCTCCCCAGCGCCACTCACCAGACAGAGAAACAAAACAGGTGTGAAGAGTTTCCAGAGATGAGACTCAGAGGGTTCAAAATATAAGAAACTTGAACAAATGAATAACATAATACCCCATGTCCTGTTCAAGCTTCGGGATTTAGCAGGGGAACAAAAAGGTGAAAACAAGCAGTCCTCTCTCCCTTCTTTAGGTACTTCAAATGATGTTTGATTCAGGGCAAGAAAGCTTTACTGGAAGTAGAAGTTAGGGTTCGTAATGATCTTAGATCTCCAGGTTGGGAGCTATGGCTATTGTCTCTTGTCTCATGGACAAGGTAGAGTCCCTATCTGAGAATCTATGGTGACCTACCCATCCAAAAAACTGCCCAAAATGGAAGAGACCCCTCTTCTTCATGTCTAGAGTTTTTATTACCTTTTTTTCCTCACACACACCTTTAGGACAGCCTTCCTATGTCAAAGGAAGAGTTTTACTCTAGCACTTCAGTCTTCCCAGCTCTATGGTTTGAGGTATGATTTCTAGCAACAGATATGTTAGTAAGTTATCAGCTTAATTACGCTGAAGTGCTCTGTGGTGGGAGTTGGATGGCTTTGATCTCCACCTCTTCTCAGTTTCCTAGGCTATCATTCTGCTGTGGGTTTCCTGTCCACAAACAGGGAGCAGTTGTAATAATTGGATTACATAATGTTTTTGTACTGGTATGGAATATTTAAGCAGGTATCCAAGATGTACCTTGTAGTTGAAAACTGGAATATAAATCTAATAAAGCAGCAGCAGCAGCAGAGAGCCAGTGTGGTGTCGTGGTTAAAAGTGGCAGACTCTAATTTGGAGAACTGGGTTCGATTCCCCACTCCTCCACACAAAACCTGCTGGGAGATCTTGGACCAGTCATAGCCCTCTAACGGATTATCTCAGCTGACATGGATGAAGTCAATGGCAAACCACCTCTGAATATCTCTTGCCTTGAAAGCCCTATGAGGTTGCTATAGTCAGCTGGGACCTGACTGTACACATACTACACATACATGTAGTAGTAGTAGTAGGAATAGTAGTCAAGTCAAGTCTTTATTGTTTGAGCCATTGGCTATAACAATACAGAGATACATGCAGGTAAAACATTTACATTAAAACAATAACTTAGTTTTACATTAAAATATAAATTATTTGTATTCCTTCTAAATTCTCTAAAATTAAAAAATGCCCCCATCAAATACCTTTCCATCAGTGGGCCAGATGTTTTTGCAGCTTCTTCCTAGCTAGTCTAAGTTGGACTCCTTCCAGTACTTTGGAACACTCAGTTCAAACAGCTTTTAAATACTTCCTTTTGTCTCCTAGTTTCCTAGCCGCTAGGGACAATGAGAACGTCCATCTTGTAAGGTTAAATATAGGAATCGTAATATCAGATAATAAGAAAAATCTCAGTTTCTCATCATCAGACACAAAAAAGCTAGTCCTAGGTAGTATTGGCTCCAAAAAACCTTTTCCCCTCATTTCTGAATATAAAGCGACAGAGAGGAGTATATAATGAAAGAGATCCTCAGGCTCTTGTTTTCCACAGATACAAAAGCGCTGAGAAAATGGTATTCCTGTGTATCTACCACTAAGCACTGCTGGAAGGCGCATTGGATTGAAAATCTAATAGAAGCTATAAGCTAATTCTTAGGTTCTCTTGTTTAAAGTGTGAAAGTGGCTCAGTGATATGTAGCTCTAATATGATCTCTTTTAAATAGTTTATACCATGGAGCAGTTTTTGTCTGGACTATTAATTGTCTGTTTATTCTGGCATCTTCTCTGTAGTAGGAATAGTAATAAATATAATAAACTGTGGATGGTGAAGCAGTCAGTTGTTGATAGGAGATTCTAATCTCAGGGCTGGCTACACATTATGCTTATTGTATAAACCAGGTTCTGATACAAGTTCCCCAAGAGGCAGGCAGAGAGAGAAGAAGCGGGTTGCAGAACTACCTACCACTTTATCTTGTTGTCTATCTCCGCTTATCCACTCTCTCCTTTTGTGGATAATTGTTTGGAGAAGGCAGGAAGCAAAGACAATTAGCTCCTAAGGGCACAAGATAAGGTGTGATAAAAAGGCCAGGATACCCACCTTTTCTGCCTCTCTCTTCAGAAGGTGCTTTCAGGATTCTCTATGCTCAGAGCCTGGTTTATGCATAGCTGCATTTTAATGCATAGCCAGGATCTGAAATGTGCTCATTGGGGAATTCTGATACCGCCACAGTTCTGATTTGTAGCATTTTGACAGTAGCTCTGTAGATTTCCAGTTCATCACACGTTTTGTAATTTAGCTACAGCTGTCACCACCAGCTAAAGACTTTTCTTTTGTAGTCAAGTTGCAGTCAACTTATGGTGACCCTGTAGAATTCTCAAGGCAAGAGACAATCAGAGGCGGTTTGCGCTTCGGCATAGCTCCCCTAATATTCCTTAACAGTCTTCAGTTAGGGTTGTCAACCCAGAGGCAGGGCTACCAGGGGGCAGGGGGTGCCACGCACCAGGAACACGGTTTTGGGTCATGTGGGGGGTGCAAAATTCCCCCTTCCTCTTTCCCAGGCCCCTCCCCCCTGTCCCTCCGCCCCCCCGCAGCGCCCCCCACCCCCTTCCCACACTTACCTTTGTTCAGACTGAAAAAAAAAAGGCCTGTTCACAGTACAGGCTAAAAACAGCCTGAGGAACTACACTTCCCAGGAGACCTTGTGAGCCCCAAGGTCTCCTGGGAAGTATAGTTCCCATCAGGCCATTTTTAAGCCTGAACTGCGAATAGGTCTTTTTTTATCCTGAAAAAGTTCTAGAAAAATAACTAAGGTCAGTGTGGGAAGGGGGAGTGTCGTGGGGGGGGGGGGCACCACGGGGAGGCCATGGGGGGTGGAAAATATAGACTGTGCACCAGGTGCAGTTTGGCCCAACTATGCCTCTGTGTCAACCTCCAGGTGGTGGCTGGAGATCTCCCTCTATTACAACTGATCCCCAGGAGACAGAGATCAGTTCACAGCTGTTTTGGAAGGTGGAGTCTATGGCATTTTACCACATCGAAGTACCACCCCTTGGCCAAATCCCACCCTCCTCAGGCTCCACCCACAAAATCTCCAGGTATTTCCCAACCCATAGTTGGCAACGCAATCTCCCATCCAAATACTAACCAAGGATGACCCTGCTTTGCTTGCGAGATCTGAGCAGATCAGGCTAGCCTGTGTGATCTAGGTCAGTGCATAACTAGCGATTACTCAAGAACACATACATGCAAATATGGTATGACTTTTAAAAAGTGAAAGCAATGCATGTCAAAGCTCTGGGATTAAAATTTTCAGGAAACAAGGGGCGATTCTGCACAGGCCAAATATAATGGGTTAAGGCCCCTTTAAAAAGCGTTTTGGGGGAAAGTTCCCACAGAACTCACCCCCTCCCCCAAATGCTTCTGACCAGTTATATTTGCCTGAAGCCAGGTTGAATGAAAGTTGCTAAATTAGTTACTTTCCCCCCTCGAGCCCGGATTTCAAATGCTTCCGGCTTGCCTGTGCGGACTACAGCAAGCAGGAAGCATTCTATGCCCACCCAGTTCCGTCCACCATCACGGTGGATTCCCCAGGTGCTGCTATTAGAGTGGATTTTGTTGTGCCAGTAAGCGGGAAGATTCTCAGGGATGGATTCTCAGAGGGATGGATTCTTAGGTGGGCAGATTCTCAGCTACGAGGCTGACACAGAAGCACTGCATTTCCTGTGTGAACTGTGCTGCTTCCTGTTGCGCTGCCCCTGCACCTGCCGTGCAAATGGTGGCACAAGCAACATGGGTTCATGTAACCCGTTTCAGTTGCCTGCTCAGAATCAGCCAATCAGAGATGGGGACAGAATCCAGACAGCATCTGTGCTAGTGAACATAGAAGTTGCCTTGCTGGATCAGATCAGTGATCCATCTAGTCCGGCATCCTTTGTTCACATAGCAGCCAACCAGTTGCTCTGGAGGACCGACAAACAAGGCATAGAGGCCAAGTCCTTCCCCTCAATGTTGCCACCTAGTAAAAGAAAAGAGGAGAACTCTTAGCTCTGGGGTTCAGAGGTTAGCTGTGTCTGGATGCAGAGTTTTAGTAGCTCACTTATTAAGGCCTGGTTTATAGCCACACAGAGACATTCCTTGACTTTTCCACACAGGATCACTCCTCATTTGCTGGTTGGAAGCCGAATGTGTAAACAGTCCTGCTCCTAGAAAAGGCTGTAACTGAGGTGATCCCAAAGGTGGGCCACTGCGAGTAGCAGAGTGCTGGACTAGATGGACTCTGATCCATCAGGCTCTTTCTTATGTTCTTATGATCCAGAAGTGTTACCTGGATGAACGACTTATTAAATGCTTGTCCATTGCTCAAAATGGCAGACCTTCAGCAAAGAACGTGTATGTGTGAACTATGGTCAAGCGCTTAATGACAAAGTGCAGATCTGCCTATATTAGTGGTGGCAAACCTATGGCATGGGTGCCAGAGGTGGCACTCAGAGCCCTCTCTGTGGGCACGCGTGCCTTCACCCCAGTACAGACTCATAGCCTCCCCCTTCCCGCCTCTCCCCGCCCCACCAGAGGCTGTTGTCAGCTGGAGCTGAGGCTCAGGGAGGTCCTCTTGAGTCAACCTGATTTGCTGTAAGTACCACCTACCACCCCACAAGTACCCCCTCTCCCCCATCTCATTACCAGACCAGGCAGCAGGCCCAGTAACCCCGAGCTCACTTGGGCACCGTGTCAGCTCCACAGAGAGGGCGCCTTCCCCCACCACCAATGCTGCAGTCCGAGTGTGTGGAAGAGACAAAAGATGTTAATGCTTGAGTTGTTTTTTCTAAACGAAAACCTCAGTATTCTGGTTAAATTGTCGTGTTGGCACTTTGCGATAAGTAAGTGAGGTTTGGGTTGCAGTTTGGGCACTAGGTCTCGAAAAGGTTTGCCAACACTGGCCTATATGGAAGACGCACCCCCTGTAAACGACCTGCTTCTTTTTCACTTGCAGCCAAGACTCCTTTCAGATTCTGGCTCCTTACAGTGCTCATTTATCAAGGCACCCGGTCTTCGGCCATTCTGTCTTTTCCTTTCTTCAGCTGCCTTCCTGCTGTCACCTCCCAGCTAGACATTTACAGGGAGGAAAGCAAAGGTCTATACTTTTCTCCACAGGATATGCAGGAGTTGCAAAGGAGAATAGGGGACACCCGGGGAGCAACGGCAGCAGCACCAGGGCAGTCTGGGAAAAGGTTGGCTGGGAAGGAGAAAAGGAACTTTTCATCTCTCCTTCCTCTGGTTTTATAAAGGCAAGGCACACAGCGGGTTGGGGTGCGGGTTTGGAAAAAAAAACAGCTATAAATTGGAGTACTGTGTTCAGTTCTGGTCACCACATCTCAAAAAGGATATTGAAGAGATTGAAAAAGTGCAGAGAAGGGCAACGAGGATGATTGAGGGACTGGAGCACCTTCCTTATGAGGAAAGGCTGCAGCATTTGGGACTCTTTAGTTTGGAGAGGAGACGTCTGAGGGGGGATATGATTGAAGTCTATAAAATTATGCATGGGGTAGAAAATGTTGACAGAGAGAAATTTTTCTCTCTTTCTCACAATACTAGAACCAGGGGGCATTCATTGAAAATGCTGGGGGGAAGAATTAGAACTAATAAAAGGAAACACTTCTTCACGCAACGTGTGATTTGGTGTTTGGAATATGCTGCCACAGGAGGTGGTGATGGCCACTAACCTGGATAGCTTTAAAAGGGGCTTGGACAGATTTATGGAGGAGAAGTCGATTTATGGCTACCAATCTTGATCCTCTTTGATCTGAGATTGCAAATGCCTTAACAGTCCAGGTGCTCGGGAGCAACAGCCGCAGAAGGCCATTGCTTTCACATCCTACATGTGAACTCCCAAAGGCACCTGGTGGGCCACTGCGAGTAGCAGAGAGCTGGACTAGATGGACTCTGGTCTGATCCAGCTGGCTTGTTCTTATGTTCTTATGTTCTTATGTTCTAAATATTGAGGTAGATTGTCTGGAATGGTTGCGGTCAATTTGAATAGAGAGAAAAATGAAAGGTTGTCCTAACCTTACCTGGACACCCACCATCTCAAGAGGATGGGTTCTGACTGCTTCAGAGGAAAAGGGTAATTCTATAGAAAAGAAAGGAATAGAATGGGTGGAAATAGGAAAGGAAGGAGACCCTGTGTGTGTGTGTGTGTGTGTGCGTGTGTGTGTCTGTGAAGTGCCATTAAATTACAGCCAACCTATGGAAACCCAAGAGTGCCAACGTGGTGTCGTGGTTAAGAGCAGATGGATTCTAATCTGGTGAACTGGGGTTGATTCCCTACTCCTCCATGTGAGTGGCAGAGGCTTATCCAGTGAACCAGATGTGTTTCCGCACTCCTACATTCCTGCTGGGTGACCCTGGGACTCTCTCAGCCCCACCTACCTCACAAGGTGTCTGTTGTGGGAGAGGAAGAGAAAGGAGCTTGTAAGCCACCTTGAGTCTCTTAGGGGAGAGAAAGGTGGGATATAAATCCAAACTCGTCCTCGTCCTCGTCCTCGTCCTCCTCCTCTTCGTCTTCTTCTTCTTCTTCTTCTTCTTCTTCTACTACTTACTACTACTACTACTACTACTACTACTACTACTACTACTACTACTACTACTACTACTACTACTACTACTGGGTTTTTAAGGCTAGAGACATACGGAGGTGGTCTGCCATTGCTTTCCTCTAAATAGTGACATTATTCCTTGGTGGTCTCCCATCCAAGTACTAGCCAGGCCTGATCCTGCTTAGCTTCTGAGATTTGGTGAAATCAGGTTAGCCTGGGCAATGCAGGGCATTAGGACAAAAGGGGAAGTCAAAAGAAAAACACAGGTTTATATGCTACTGCTCTGCTCAGCAAAAATGTGAAGCCTTCCCTCAGCCTATGGAGCCTTCCTCTGGCCCGTTTCTGTCATTAGTAGGCCTTCAGACTTTGCTGAGCAGAGTGGGAGAATGCAAGCTATGGGATTTGTTGTGTGTGTCAACTCATATTCACCTACATCTGTGAGCCACCCCAAACCCTAACCCGCAAGAGAGCCAAGAGCAACAGGAGCAATGCCACCAGGCTTCCATGATGGGTAGTCAAGCCATCTGTTGATTGGATTCACACCCAGTGCCATCTCTATGCCTGTTTTAACATAGGCATGTGTTTGTGAGTCAGCTGTGATGATGCATAACTGCCACACAAAATCTGTTCTGCTCTATGGACAGCCCTTCTCCCATCTGCTGTCTTCTGTGGCCAGCTACAAAAGTTGCCTGGTGCTGGGCTTGGGCTGTGTGGCAAAGCTCCTGCCTTGCCTCGCCCTGGCATCATCTTTTTGCCTCCTCACGCCACTGCTGCTGTCTTCTGTCCTGCCAACAGAGCCAGCAGAAATAATCACCCTGTGACATTAGGGTGTGCCTGATAAGTGGCAGAGCAGCCAACAACTCAGTCCTCAAGGGAGTTGTACAAACTATTTCCCTTCTAATTAAAGACTTTCTGACAATGGATAATGAGCTGGAAGGAAGAAAAATATACCACTGGTGTCCCTGGGGAAAAGCTGGACAGATGCATGACAGAAGAGGGAAAACCTTCCAAGAAATGAGAGGGAATCTTTTATGTTCCTCCATTGTTGGTGCCCAGAAACAACTACTTCTGGAGACCTCGACTTTTGGGCAAGATAAGCATTTCTTTCCTCTCATGCAACGACTCTGAAGAAGGAAACAGCAACAGCCTACCTCTACTGGGAATGAGAAGCAAGAGCTGTCAGAATGGGAAAGCAACCTGATCTTGATTGCAGAACAAATACTGACACATTATTGATCCACTTCCATTACTGATTCCATTTCCAACTTCCATCCAGTGGGCAGCAAATGGCACATGAGTAGCCAGATGCACCCAAGCCTGGTTCCCACAGTTCCTTTCTTCTAGAAGCAGTGCCACCAATAGCCTTCCCTGGAAGGAAAACACTCTTTTGCATCAAGGAAAAACCCTGTGCAATGGATGAGAGCACCATGACTAACGGAATAGATCCAAGGGAACCACGCTTAAGGTGCTAACAGTTTTTACTTTGTATTAGTTTTTTTCCTGACAGGTTTTGCTTTCACTAAGGCCCCTTCTGCACAGCAAATGTATAGTGGGTTTCAGTCGGGATAAAGTAACCTGCTTTCCTGTGTTCACGTTTGCATGCATCCGTGAAGGCACAGATTAGAGCACATGGAAACAATGAGGACTGCTGTCGCACCTTCGCACAGAGGCATATCTATTTTTTTAAATTTACCTCCCAATGATGCGTAGCTATGTAGACATGCACAAATGAACCCCCCACAACCATGCTGACATCTCACGATTGCACGATACAACTCTTTGCGCCCGCGGGCCATGCAGATGTAAAGCACAGCTGAATAAAACACAGCTGAATAAAACACAGCCTCCTGCCCAGCCAATCGTTTGCAAGCGGCTGCAACCTGGGATTTTTAAAAAGACTTGTGGATAGTGCAATTCTTAAAAAACCCAGTTTGGGGGAAATAACACAGGGTTTTTTTGTATTTTTTTTAGTGTTTTTCAGTTTTTGGCCTGCAGGGGGTGCAGTTTTTAGGCCAGCAGCACCAAAATTTCAGGGAGTTTTCTACTAATTATACCACCCAAGTTAGGTGAGGTTTGGTTCAGGGGGTTCAAAGTTATGGACTCCCAAAGGCAGTGCCCCATCCCCCACTGTTTCCAATGGGAGCAAATAGGAGATGGGGGCTACACCTTTGGGAGTCCATAACTTTGGACCCCCTGAACCACATTTCACCAAACCTAAGTGGTATCATCAGGAGGGTTTCGTAAAGATACCCTGAAATGTTGATGCTGCTAGCCTAAAAACTGCGCCCCCTGCAGGTCAAAAACTGAAAAATCACTTAAAAATACAAAAAACACAAACGAACATGTGGGGGCGGGGGGGGGGGGGCAGCAAAACTCAGATTTTGCACGAGGCTCCATTTTCCCTAGCTATGCCTAGGAGACCATCCAAGAAGTCCAGGTTTGCTATGCAGAGTCAGCCAATGACAAACCACCTCTGTTAGTCTCTTGCCTGGAAAACCCTATGGCTGTGACTTCATTGCACCTTACATACAGAGAGAGCTGGTCGGTGATCTACACAAGCACTGTGTATTCCAGATCAATTTGGCAACCAGTCTTCCAGGGTCCATGGATCTCTCTAGAGAACCCGCTTACTGAGCCTGCCACTGTCTATCCTCAGCTATCAGGTCTGGGTCTACAGCCAAATGGAGCAAAAAGAATATAGATAGAATGACAATGCAGACCGCAAACCACATTAATTGCACTATGTGCATTATTAATAAAGCTGTAACCCAATTAAAAGGAAGCCGTAGTCAATTAATTGTTTGCCTTGTAATTAAGTGGTTAAATCTGCATGCATCAGCATGTTAACACAATGATAGCAAAAAATGGGGGAAGGACTGCACGCTTTCATGGCTTTGAAATAGCTCTGCAACACCTTGCATCGAGCCCCATTTAAAAGAGGAATTCTCTCCTGTGTGGGAGAAAAAAGGAATGCCTCTTCACAGATGGTACCTGCTACCCATAATTTTTGTAATTACTTGCACTAAAAAGTAAAAGAATAATTGGGGGCGCTTTTGAAATTTGACTTTGATCAGTTAGCCTATTATAGGTTTGTGTCCTAATTATGCATTTTTAAAGATATTTATACCCCATTTATGAAGCAGCTCACAACATTATTCTCCCCTCCTCCATTTTATCCTCACAAGAACCCTATGAAGTAGAGTAGGACAAGGAGAGAGAGAGAGAGAGAATAACTGGTCCATGGTGACCAAGCAGACTTCCTTGGGAGGGCAAACACACCACCACAAGGCTCCGCCACTCCTTCAAGCCCCCCCTCTCTCTCCCTCCCCCCCACACACTCTAGATGGAGCTCAAAATATACTTTTGGGCCCAGTCTACCTCCTGAAAGAAAAACAACAACCTCGTCTCTCTAATAATAGGGAAGTTGGTGCTTCCTAGTACACTAACAGTCAATGCTATTTCTCTGTCCGTTTGCCTGCCTCTCATATTTTCACTCCCCCTTTACACCAAGGATCTTTAAGCAGCAAATACTGTCATCTCCCCACTCTGTCTTCACAATAACCCTGAGAGACATATAAAAACACATGCTTAGCTGAGAAAAAATGACTGATCCAAGTTTAACCAGCAAGGGCCAAATGCTCCTGGCAATTCTAAACATACATCGAAAACAGCGGTTGCCCACACTTATCTGATCAGGCCTCGAGTTCCCCGTGACACAGAGAAGTGTCACGGATTTGAACTTGGTTCTCTCAGGTCCTAACCTAACATTTGAACCACTACACAGGTGAATAGGGCAAAACGTACACTTCAGATAGAGAGAGCACTTTCCTTTGGATTGCCTTTTGAACATCTGAAGCCGTTGCTGCCTCTTCCAACAGTGGTCATTCCTGTCCAGTATCACAACTGATTTTCAGTGGCTTTCCAAGGGGTCTCCCCCCCCCCCCAAAAAAACATTGGCGAGTTGAGATCTTTTTAACAAGAAATACCAGGACTGAAGCTGCACCTGCTCTTTTTTGGCGGCACAGAAGGTAACTGGACCCTTTTTGAGTGTTCAGAACTCTTCATCAAGCAGAATAGAGAGGGACCATTTTTCAGCGGCACAGAAAGGAAGAGCTGGCTATCAATGAAGGACACGGAGAAAGTGGTTTTGATCACTAAGCTTCCTTTCATTTTAAAGTGCCTCCAGGCCAGCAGGCACAAAGAGACATTTGGCTTCTTGGGCCATTAAAAAAAACACCTGTCATGTGGCCCCATGCTGGCCCATGCAGCCTATCAGGAGGCTTTTTCTCAGGATACTCTGCTGCAACTTCCAGTACCAATGCAAACAAAAAAAAAATGCGCTCGAACCCCAGTCGGCTCTCTGAAAACAAACGTGTCATTTTTCCTCCTCGGCGAGCTGTTTCAAGTCTTTGAGCAGAAGGAAATTGGTTGAAACCGAATCGGACCTGAAAGCCACTGGGATCCCTGCTATGGAAACCATTGTGCGAAGCGAAAGTTGGACTTCAGAAACCGAGGGCGGGATGGCAATGGTACTCATTAAATGTGAAATGTGGGGCTGGTAATGAGCTACTCAGATAGCTGACTTGCTTTCAAGTGCACCTATAAATAGTTTCAGGAGGGGAAAAAAGAGAGAGAGAGAGAGGGACCTGAATTAAATATTGCTTTTACCGCTATCCACTTCTGAGTCAAACTCGGGAAACTTCAAAAGAGAGGCAGAAAATGGCCCCCCCTTTTTCTTAACTGACAGAAGCTCAGGAGACTCATCAAGGATGCCAGAATGAGTAAGGCACTTGTAAACTTTATGTCCTGCTAAAGAATGGGCTGATATCTCCACTTAAGAGAAGTTGGAATTAGGTGACGTGGAGGACCTTGACCTGAGCCCCAGGCAGCGGCCTCTGCTGGGTCTGGAGGGGTGAGGGGGAGGAAGGGGGGCAATTTCCCACCCCCCACATGATCCAGAGCTGTACGGAGGGAGAATGGTGCCCGGAGACAACTCGGTCTCCAGGCGCCCCCCCACACACTCAGGGGCATGGCTCAGGGGGCATGCCCCCCCCAAATCCCCACCTCATTAGGCTCCCTGCTGCCCTCTCTAGAACTTGGGGAGAGCAGTTGCCGGCCTCCAGTTACATGCTTTTAAAAGCATGGAGGCCAGGGGTGGGGCTTAGGGTGGGGCTCAGGGGCAAGGTCCCACCCCAAGCCTGCCCCCACTGGGCTCTCTGCAGCCCAGTTGCTGCTCTCCCCGGAGCCTTGGGGGAGCAGTTGCCAGCCCCCAGCGATGTGCTTTTAAAAGCGCAAAGGCTAGGGGCAGGGCTTGGGGAGGGGCCACACCCCCAAGCCCCACCTCCTGCCCTCAGTGCTTTTAAAAACACGTCACTGGAGGCCCGGCAATTGCTCCTCCCAGGCTCTGGAGAAAGCAGCAGCTGGGCTACAGAAAGCCTGGGGAAGGGGCATGGAGGCATGGAGGGAGGTGGTTGGGAGTAGGGCTGGGGAGAGGGGCAGGGTGGGGTGGGGTATGGCAGACTGGGGGACAGAGCACAGCTCCCCCCCCCCCACATCCCTGGAAGCCAGCTCCCCCACGTGAGTGAAAGGTGTGCGCCCAGGGACATGGGTATCCTCCCCAGGAAAAGTTGGCAACCCCTGGGTGAGGCTTGGGAGCAGAATAGGGCCTGCCAGGCAAAGCAAGCCTGTTGCCACACAAGCTATTCCAAGTTCCCTGATAGATATACCTATACAATGAAGGCAAGTGTTGCATTCAGATTGTAAAGTCTGAGGACCATTTAAAAACTGTAATGTGTGAAGCAGCTCTACTTGCATGAACACTGTAATACTTGAGTGGACTGCTCACAGATTTCAGGACTCATTTCGTCTTTTATGCAGGCAGTCATATATATGCATAGATGGTAAACATCCACAGTTATTAATTTCAGAGGGGTAAATCTGTAGTTGTAAAATAAAGGAGTTCTGTGGCACCTTAAAGACTAATAAAATTCCAGCTCACAAAAGTTTATGGTGGACTAAATTGGTACTTTTTAATATGTCAGTGGCCTCCTGTATTATTATCCTAATTGTGAAGCAAACATGCAGCTTTAGAAATATAGGGAAATATTGCTCAAGCTGCAATTGGCCGTACAACCGGTAGTTCCGCGGTGTTTCGCTGCTGCACATGTACAAAGATGTCTTTCTCCATTTCACATTTAATACACTTTACAACTCTAAACACTGGAGTACAGAAATGATAGGCCATATGGTAAGAATCCTCAATTTGAATTAAGAAAACCTGTCATTGTAGAAGTGTACCAGCTTTACAGTTAATTTAATTTTCCAAATTGGAAAATGCACAGATTCTAATATGGTGACTGCATTAAAAAGGCAATTTTCTTTTCTTTTTTGGGGTCATTGTCGCTCTTTGCCAATTTAAATTTTTTCCATGCCATATGCAAGAATGCATGCGGTATACCTCCTGTAATCTTTAAACGGAGGACTCTCCCTGTGAGCCTTAAACAATGTTAGAACAGTCATGTTTTAAACAGCAATTTAGAATAAATATTTCATCGTCGGCATTTAATATTCACATTTTCCTTTCAGGTGCGCTCGCTGGTGGCCGGTGCCTTCCAATACTAAAGGAAAATAATGCTGAAGACACCAAAGCACGCTAAAACGAATCAGCGAATCCACTCCGGGGAGGAGGGGCAGCCCCGAGACATCCACTGCAGGAGGGTCATTGTGTATTCTGTGTCAGGCTCTTGATGGTAGTGGTCTGCACCTCTCTGCAAATAATGCTAATGAGCCATCCCATAATGCAGGCAATATATTGCCTTGGCCAACTATCTCGGAGGATTGTAAAATATTGATGTGTTGTCCACATCGATCGGCAGAATTTTTTTACAAAGGCAGTGGCAGAACAGAAGGAGCCTTGCTTCAAAGACAAGCTAAGTGGGACGAAAGCAGGGCCTGAAATATACCGGAGTCGCTCTGGACAGAGGAACGGTCTTGGTCTGAGGACTGGAATGGCTAAATTTAAGGACATTACAGACCTTTATACAGAAGTCTAACAGGCACAATAACGGCATCACTTTTCGTTACATGGGGGTAATCCCACTGATATTTTGTCCTATAAACAGTGAAGGAGAGGGAGCAGCCACGATCTTTTCTTCAGCTCTGAAGCCAGTTATGGATAACAGCCTGCTGGAGAGAGAGGGGGCATATCTGGAGGCAACAGGGAAATAACAAATCGTGCCAGAGGAAATGCTGGAGTGCAGTGGGAGCTGCTCAGTATGCTGGTCAGACCATTTCTTATCTGCTGAAGAACCACACGTGGCTCTTGTGCCACAGATTGGCCACCCCTGGCTATGAGATGTCAGGTCCAAGACATTGCAGCAGGCATCAAGGAAGGCCTGGAAGCAAATGCGACTACAATCAAGGAGACAGGCCGAGGGCTCAGCTACCTGAATGATCCCCCCCCCCTTGCAAATGCAGCCTCTATAGTCATTGCCTCAAGGAGAAGGACGGAGGGGAAGTTGAAACTTTCCTCCCTGCCATGTTATTGCTGGAAAAAGCCAAGCTACGGTACTTTGACTGGGGAAAATGTATGGGTACTTTGAGTCATCCTCCCGCAGTGGCTTTATTGAACTATAAAATGGCAGGAGATTAACTCTTCATCTTTCCTCACACCTGTCTCCTTGATCAAACAATTCTGGAGGCTATGTATTGTTGAAGGCTTTCACGGCCGGAATCACTGGGGTGCTGTGTGGTTTCCGGGCTGTATGGCCGTGTTCTAGCAGCATTCTCTCCTGACGTTTCGCCTGCATCTGTGGCTGGCACCCTATCAGATCCTCTGAAGATGCCAGTCACAGATGCAGGCGAAATGTCAGGGGATAATGCTGCTAGAACACGGCCATACAGCCCGGAAACCATAAAGCACCCCAATTCTGGAGGCTGTGTTTACTAAATAAGAAGAAGAGGAGGAGGAGTTTGGACTTATACTCCACCTTTCTCTCCTATAAGGGGTCTAAAAACGGCTTACAAACTCCTTCCCTTCCTTTCCCCACAACAGACACCTAGGCTCATTCCGCACATGCAGAATAATGCACTTTCAAACTGCTTTCAGTGCTCTTTGAAGCTGTGCGGAATAGCAAAATCCACTTGCAAACAGTTGTGAAAATGGTTTGAAAACGCATTATTTTGCGTGTGCGGAAGGGGCCTTAGTGAGGGAAGAGGGGCTAAGAGAATTCTGAGAGTACCGTGACGAGTCCAAGGTCACCCAGCAGGCTTCATGTGTAGGAGCAGGGAAACAAACCCAGTTCACCATGTAAGAGTCCACCACTCACGTGGAGGAGTGGGGAATCAAACCCAGCTCCCCAGGTTTAGTGTCCACTGTTCTTAACCACAACACCACACCACACTGAAATAAATATGGGGTTGGCTCCTACTGATCATTTTCACTGAGGAAAGTTCCGTTCTGCTACCAGATGTGCCTTTCGTTTATGGAAATGAGCCCTGGAATCTAAACCATGGCAAAAAGAGTAATGTGTAGTTCAGTCCATACTTTAGAACAGTGGCTCTCAACCTTCCTAATGCCGCGACCCTTTAATACAGTTCCTCATGTTGTGGTGATCCCCAACCCTAATATTTATCCATTTTACAGATGGAGAACACTGATGCAGAGAGTCCTAGGTGACCCCTGTGAAAGGGTCGTTCGACCCCCAAAGGGGTCGCTACCCACAGGTTGAGAACCACTGCTTTAGAATAATAATTGTTAAAACCAGGCTACGTTTGAGCCAACCGTAGTTCGGCCACTACATGAACAAAACTTCCTTGTTCCTTGGGATATCTGCAGGCATGGGTGCTTCTTTCCATCTTCCCACCACACCAGGAAGCCTAACAAGACCTCTACATTCTGGGCGAACCATGCTTTTTTGCTTTGTCCAAAGCCTACACTTTGATCTGTGCTCTTTCCTACAAAACGAGATTTAGTTTGGAATCCTGGCTTCTAGAGAAAAACCCTCAGATGTGATGTGAATCAAGAAGCCTTTCAGCAACTGGTCACAAGCAGCAGGAAGAGTCAGGGAGAAAGGAAAGAAAGACGAATGCAAGACCAAGAATCCCCCTCAGACTCATTCATGTAAGATTGTTTGTTTTTATACTTGAATGATGGCTCTCCAGACTGCATTTCCCATCTGTTTGGAGATACTGAACTCTCAAATCAAGTGGCTGCTGTCAATTGGAGGAAAGCATTCTCCACCATTATTCTGTCAACCTTTCCAGCATTACAGTGTGCCAAGCAGTGTGGTGTAGTGGTTAGATTGCTGGACTAGAAACCAAAGGTTACTGGACAACAGATCTCAGTCCTTCAAGCTTCCATTACCTGGGCTGATTCCACATAAATGCTTTACCCCTTTGGTGGTCCTCTTGCCAGCAAGATTGTTGCCGAATTTGTGCTTGCAACAGAGGTTCCATGCGGCGCAATGCAACTCAGTTTTGCATCAGTTAGCCATAGTTTCCTTTTCCCACTAACACAACGCTACACTTAACCAAGCATTTGCACAGCACTGTTCCAGAAAAACACTATATTTAAATGTCTTGGTAATATTAATTGCTGGAAGGTACATGGTGTCCCACTGCGGTCATCTACATTGGAAAAAAAAATCACTTGGCCACCTACTGCCTGGGGGAAAGGAAGAGAGCACATCGGGGACTTTTCAAATGCTAATCGAGAGAACAGAGAAAGACATTTGTATTGTAATGTAGGAACAGAATTACCACATTACCACACCTGGCGGTATCAGCAATGATATCTCAGCCTTTCACTGTGAAAATGCAGAGGAAGGGGGCATTTCCTTTCAATCAGACACAAGGCACACTCCCCTTCTGGACACATCTCAAAGACTGACTCAACAGCACCATGCTGGGGAAAACCCTTTCCCCCACGTTTTTTTTTAATATGCATTGTTTTTAGAGGGGAAGAATGGGCTATTCATGATTTGTGTAGCCACTGAGGGTGTGAGAAAACAACAACAACAACAAAAGCACACAACTAGAGTTGCTGACGTGAAGAGAACTCTTTGAATTAAATCAGCCCTGTTTGTAGGTGCTGCTCGACCCCCATCTAGACCTCACTCTTCTTTCTCTTCCCTTCAATTTATGGCTGAATCTCCTATTGTTGCCTCAAGCCCCTGGTTTTCCATCCATTACCTAATCTGCATCTCCTCCAACAACTCCTTTCCCCCAGTCTCTGCCATTTATGCATACAGTGCTTATCTCGCGGCCATGTGCTTCACAGTGGGTTTTTCTTGTGGGTTTTTTTTGTTAACATAGGGAAAAAAACCACTGCAAAGCATCCACAGCAGATCTGATTCTGCTGTTGTGTTTGCAGGGAAAGCCAGGAGGAGAGAGTAAACCTAAAGAAAGGGAAGAGCATGTTCATTCTCTTTGAAAAGTTGTACTGTGAAAGCTTTCAGAACCCACATACATTCTCCGATCTGAGAGCACAGTGAATTCCGGAGAGGGGGAAACATGTGTGTAACCAAGAATCCAACCTGAAGGGAATGTACACTCAAGCCAATTACTCACTGGTGCTGTGGCATGTGGCGGGACAGGAAGTGCCTCAGGACTAGAAATCTTGTCCTGATGTGCTTCCTGTTTGCAGGGTGCCGAGAGAGGTGTTTTCAGGCAAAAAATCTTGTCCTCGCATGCTTCCTGTTTGCAGCATGCCCAGACAGGAGACACGTCAGGGTAAGATTTCTTGTCCTGATGTGCTTCCTCTTGCCGCACGTGTGCTTCTAGCTTTCCATGGGGAAAGCAAGAGCACTTCTGGCACGTCTTTTTGCACCAGAGCGGGGCAAAGCTAGAGAATGCTGGCAGCAGGTAATTAGCCTCCATGTGAAGGAGACCACAAGTGCATAAAAGCCCCCAGAATCTCACTGACATCCCAAACAAACTGTTAACTTTCCTTTCTCTCATATATGCTAAACAGTGAACTGTCATGTTCCCTAAGTAGCTGAACATTCCAACGCCTCAATCAATCTGTGTCAGGGACTTCAGAATACAACATAGGGCCTTTCCCCACTTACCTTAAGCCCCGCGCTACTCTCCTCAAGTAGCGCGGGGTCCCCCGGCACTCCCCATGACAGGGGCGGCGACAATGCAGCCGCCCCGACGCTGCCGCTGTCGCGCCCCCTCAGCGCCGCGTCGTTTACCACTGGATGCTCTTGCTTGTAAAGCGGGCACACTTTTGAGTGACTTAGCCGGACGCCTGGGCGCGCGCCAGAAATGACGCGCGCTGAGAGCAGCGCGCGGCATAGCGGGGGTCGTGGTGAGTGGGGAAAAGCCCATAGATGGTTACCTTCAGCTGGCTTAATTGCACATCATCTCCGCCATTCAAAAGCATAGGCATATCTCTAAGTCAATGAATGCCGGTCTTTCTCATTGCACTTGCACAATACATATGCGCTCAGTTTCATTATGAAATTGCATGCACATTAAGAGACTGCCCAGGGAAGTGTGAAACCATCTTGACAAATTCTGCCAAAGCTAGCAAAACTTTTGTCAATTTCCCATAAAATCTCTCAGGTGGATTGCCTGAAAAGGAACCTCCAAATGCCTTTGCAAGAAATGCTGGTAGTTAACTTTGCAAACAGTGAATGAGCTAGGATTTTTATTGTGTGCGTCGTATGCGTTGACTGCAACTTGACAGTTCTTTCCACCACTACTTCACCTGGCAATCTCACAGACCTTATCTGTACCACTCACCCTGCGATTCAGGCAGGCATTTATGGATCTGATGGGGGCGGGGGTGATTGTTTCTTGGGGGCTTTCAGTGACAAAATACTCCGCAATCAGCACAATTCTACATGTCAGTATTACCCACAATCCTCAGCCCACGTTTTGCTGATGTCCTGCGCTGCCTTTAATTGCCAAATTGGTTTTAAAATGAAACTCTCCGAGAGGAGTCAGGAGATACAGAGTCGGCAGCCCTCTCCCCAGGCCCCAGTTCAAAGAAATCTCTCCTCGGGGCCAGAGAAGGGAACGGCAGGCTATGTTAGCATGCTCTCTCGACAATCCTCTCGCACATAGGAGCACAGCAGGGAGTGCTGGGAAACGGAGTCTTTGATGATCTCCTCTTCCCACTGAGAAGACTAATGACTTCAAAAAGGGCAGCTTGCCAAGGATAGGGTTGCGCTAGAAGTGTAATTAGGCAAGAGAGATAAAGTTTTTGCTCACTACTCTAAAAGAAAATATAACCTTTTCTGTGAGAAAATTCTTTGTAGGCAAACTGTGGCGGTGGAGTGGGGGGGAAACGGGGAATTTGGCAAGACTCAGCAGCAAATGTTAGTTTCATGGCCAGGGATCCTATTCTGGTCTGAAAGGGAGAAAACAGTACTTGGATTTCCTTCTTCTTCCCAGCTCAGCTTCCAGACAACCACACAAGTTTACAGGGAAATCTCCTTGGCCTGGCTGTCTCATGTCCTTCATGCTGCCTCCCAGCCAACATTTCAAACCTCCTCCCGAGTTCTCTCTAGACCAGTGATAGCGAACCTTTTCGAGACCGGGTGCCCAAATTGCAACCCAAAACCCACTTATTTATCACAAAGTGCCAACACGGCAATTTAACCTGAATACTGAGGTTTTAGTTTAGAAAAACCGGTTGGCTCTGAGGCGTGCGTTACTCGGGAGTAAGCTTAGTGGTAGTCAGTGGCTTTGCTTTGAAGCAACCGTGCAACGGGTGAATCACGACTCTAGGAGGGTTTACTCAGAAGCAAGCCCCACTGCCAGCAATCGAGCTTACTACCAGGTAAAGGATCGCACTTTAGTTCTTTGCATGAAAATCAGTGGGGTTTAACAGCGCTTGACAGGGTTACCTACACTGCTTCCCCAAAACTAGGTCTTAGGTTTAATGCTAATAATCGAGCCCAGCAGCCCAGGCCAGCCTAAATAAGTGTGGGGGGTGATTTCCCCCCCCCCCACATGACGAACTCTGTGCGTGCCCACAGAGAGGGCTCTGAGTGCCACCTCTGGCACCCGCGCCATAGGTTTGCCACCACTGCTCTAGACTGCCGCTGCCTGCAAGGCTAAATGTCAGGGACAGTGCCTGGGGATTGAGGCTTCTAACAGCTGTGTGATGCAAAGGGTTAAGAATGACACCTGGGCGAGGGGAATGTACTTTCCCTTTGCTATTGCTTGACCATTGTAACCAAACCGGTGACATGTTAATGGATTCTTCTCCTATTAATTTTTCTGTGTATGCTTACATATGTAGATAACTGGGCTGACCCTGCTGGTTGACCGTCAGGGAAGATGGGAAGTACTATGGCTCTGCAGGGGAAGACTGCCAAGTGGCTATATCTCTCTGTGTGCTGGCCTTGGGGCACCTAGCTCCAAAACATTCTCTTTCACACATTCTTAGGGAAAATGGGAGGGGGAAATCCAGGGGGATAAATGGGCCTGCGAAAGCCAGGTCTAGCTTTCTAGCTTCCTAAAGCTGGGTGCTTGCTGCCTATCAATAAACACTACTGATCAAGGATCCAGAGTCCGTTTATTGACTACAGGTCCAAGACCTAACACTAAGGAACATGACTAGCAATGGGGCTGTGTCTCTCATTAGACTTTGGGCCTGCTCCTGCTCAACTGCAGTAACTAGGGCTGCCATCCAGCTGATGGCACCCGAAGATCTCCCACAAGGAGCAGCAGTGGCGTAGGAGGTTAAGAGCTCATGTATCTAGTTAGTTCACACAAAACAGATCTGTACAAGCAGGGTGAAAACACATGCTGCCCCTATAGACACATCATGGTGACCAGGCGTATTGGGAGGATATACATGCATTTGGCAGGCTTGTCACATCTTAAAAGGGCACTAGAAGTGCTCCACTTTGGCTGCCTGGTGGCCATTACTGCTGGGGAGGGAAGGAAATCCGCATTCTACATTTCTGTCTCAGGTGCTAAAATTACTTGGGTTGGGCCTACGAAGCATGGACATCCATTCTGATTTCACATAAATGATCAAATTGTGAAGGAGGTAAGCTGGGAGAGGAGAGGAGAAGACCAAAGGCTGGCAGATGGACTTCATGATTCAGATCCAATATGCTACCTAATACCAGTAAAAGGAATTATTAAAAAATGACAAAATTCTTGGGAAGCTCTATGTAAAGCAGTTTGTTTGTCTATTAGAGTTGCAAGTACACGCATTCATTACTAGGTGTGATCATTTGGCAAAAATGAATCACCCACCCACCCCCACCCACCACAGGTTTTCAGGTTTTTTCAGGTTTTCTTTTTACCAGAGGCGTAGTAAGGGGGGGGAGCAGCCAGTGCACCAGTGCGTCCTCCGCCTCTGTCCCACCCGCACCATGTCCCCAGAATGCCCTTGCCACATCCTCACTGGGGTGCACGCCCGGTGCATCATACTCCCCATTCCCCTTGGAGCTACGCCTCTGCTTTTTATGAAAAAAACCCAGGCTATTAGGAAGACCTAAATAAGCCTGGTGCCAAAAAAGGTCAATAAGATTTGGCTTTTTCAGCTCTTGGAGCAGCCCCTTCCCTTGCCATGGTTTCCCATGTGGACTTGGGAAACAATGGGGGGAGGGCAGAGGAGCGTGGACTTGAGAAGCCATGGCAGGGAGCGCAGGGGAAAAATGGATTTCGGTTTAACCCCCCCCCCCCTTCTGTGAAGCCAAATAAAGCTGATGAAAGTTTACCAAAAATTTCCAGGTTTTTGAAAACCAAAATTTATCCCTGGGGGAAAGATGCCAGGATGTGCGGAGCTGGTAGTGGACCAAGCAGTCAGTCAGATGGGGTGCCAGCGGACTGAGAGGAGTCCCAAGAGGCAGGTGGGGTGCCTGCTGCCATTTTGGGACATAAGGAGCTTACACTGTTCTTTCCTTTTATTCTCAAAACAACCCAGGTATGTCAGCTAGGCTGAGAGTATCACTGGCTCAAGGTGACCCCACAAGCTTCCATGGCAGAGCAGGGAATCAAACCTGGGTCTCCCAGATCCTAGCCCAACACTCTAACCACTATGCAGTGCTAGTGATGAGAAAAGGGAGAAAGAACAAGGAGGAACAAATGAACCAAAGAATTACAAGAGGGCATCTGAAGGTAATTATGTCTCTTGGGGACTAGGAAATGCAAAAAGGGAAGAGAGGAGGAGAACACTAATTGGAAGATAATCTCATTTGCACGCTGAACAGTGATGACAAGGTCTTAACGCAATCTTGAGTTGCTGGGCAAGTTCGAAGGGAAGCTTCCCTAAGGACCATGAAAGCATAGCGTGGCTGGCTTGCCCTTTCTTTCCAGAAGATTTGTGAGCAGAGCAAAGCGGGGGGGGGGGGGGGGTCCTCTATAGCTTGACAAAACGAGACTCCAAGTTCAAATGAGGGAAGCCCTGAGAGGATACAATGAGAATCCAATAGACGATCCTAGAAGGAATCGAACAGCGTGGAGTCCCTTAGCGAGTGATTAAGGAACCACCGAGAGGCTGGCAAATGGGCAGAGTGAACTGGGAGAAAGTTAGAGGGCTCCGGGGAGAGATGAGGAGGCAAGAAACCATTTGTTACGCTTAAGCCTTAAGGATGTTCTGATTGGAGTGTTGACCGCTACAGACAAACTCTGCATTTGTGTTTTTTAAGGAGACTTCTCAATCCTGATCACAAAAATTAGCAATTACTAGTGCTCCGTTGGTCCTTCGAAGGCCTTGTTGTTGTGAGGTAAAAGAAGAGTTGGATTTATATCCCCCATTTCTCTCCTATAGGAGACTCAAAGGGGCTTACAAACTCCTTACCCTTCCCCCCTCACAACAAACACCCTGTGAGGTAGGTGTGATCGATGTGAAAAGGTACTGGAGGCCGATGACAAAACACCTCTCTTGGTCTCTGCCATGAAAACTCTGTGGGGTTACCATAAATTGCTTGTGACATAAAGGCACTTTCCAGTACTAAAAAATGATGTTTGAATGCTTCCTTGTCATAAGACTCATTAAATTCTATGGCAGTGACTCCCAAGGATATCAACCTTTCTGTTTGGCAATTCTACTCAAGTGGAGGGAGGAAATCCATACAGGATGTGATACTGGGCACCAAATGCAGTCTCCTAAGTATTCCCTGAAAGGTGTGTATGGGGGGATTTCCAAGTTTCTGCCCTCGGAGAAGCTAAGTCTGTAGGGTGTCGCCAGCAAAACGGCAGCAGAAACTTGAGCTTGGAGTCTTAAGAGCTATCTGCTCTGATCCTTTCCAAATATTAAGAACTTCAACACAGGGCTTTATCTGTAAGCCTACAGTGGCAAGGAGAGGGCCCCCTGAGAACAGGGCTTTTCTGCCATAGCGCCCAGCCTTTGTTATGCCTTCCCCAGTTCTGTTTGTCAAACTGCGCCATTATTAGTCTAAGACCCCAATTTAAAACTTGCTTGTTTGCTCGAGCTTCCAGCAGCGTTAAATTGCTCTCGTGCTCTCTGTTGAATATTGTTTTAATTGTGTGATTATTTTTTAATTGTCGGAATGGATTGCTTTTTATCGCGCTGTTCACTACCCAGAGACCTGCCTCCGTGTAAAAGGTGGGGGGAAACAGTTCAAGAGCCACCATTCTCAAACCAAACCGTAGGTCAGACTGTGGGGTGGGTTAGGATTTGCAGGTGGGTCATGATGCCGGGCGGTGAAACAGGTGAGCTGGATGGCAAATGTGAGTTTGCTTCTTCCTTTGTGTGATATGACCATACAATACCATCTGTTGCTCAGTCAGAGAGCAGGTGCACTCTAATCTGGAGAAGCGGGTTTGATTCCCCGCTCTGCCACTTGAGATGTGGAGGCTTATCTGGTGAACCAGATTAGCTTGTGCACTCCAGTACATGCCAGCTGGGTGACCTTGGGCTAGTCACAGTTCTTCAGAGCTCTCTCAGCTGCACCCACCTCACAAGGTGTTTATTGTGTGTTTGTGTGGGGGTGAGGAAAGGAGATTGTATGAGTCTCCTTACAGGAGAGAAAGGGAGGGGGCGGTATAAATCCAAACTTTTCTTCTTCTTCATGCTCTGCATGTAAAAAGATTATAAATGAGAATCAAAACTTAAAACTTGCTCATGGTTAACCGATGCATGATTCTTGCATTTGATGTTGAATAAGGGGAAAGTAGCATGGGAAGTTTGCAAAGTGGTCCTGAAAAGAAGAGTTCTAAGAGAAGCAGAGCCCACTACAAAGAGTTTGAGACCCGCTAGCTGGAATTAATAAAATTGTCTCCCCTTTGCTGCATTTTTCCACCAATGTTTGCTAGCAGCCTCAATTCTAGGAAACAACAGATTGACAACAAACAGCAGGGAATACCAAAGCAAAACCATCGGGCGGGAGAAAGGGAGTGAGGGAGAATCTGGCATCCCCTCTGCAACTCGTCCAATGCCCCTTGCGTAAGATCACACCCATGAGCTGCGCATTAATTTAATTAAACTTGCTGGTTCACTTCTCGCATTAATTAACATGGATTAGAATCCCCCTTCAGACATAAACATGTCCTGAAAGAAGAAAAAAAGGCTGGGGGGGGGGGGAGAGTCCAATTCTGGCCTCTTTTGACACTCTTTAAGCACCATGATTGCGATGAGGATAGTGTTGTTAAAGAGGGCGAAGGGGTAATTAATCCATAGTGTTCTCGTGTATGTCAGTGGGCAAGGGGCCCCTTCCCCAGCTAGCCTACAGGCCATCAAAACGGTTGGAGTCTAATTTCAGCAATTTCCCACTCACTTAAGCAGCTCTTGCGCTCTCCGGGCAATTCCACAATGCTGGGAGCTGTTGCTTCAGCAGCAAACGAACAAAGAGGGAGGGAAGGTGATGGTGCAAACTCCCCACTCACACCCCTCCATCTCAAAACAGAAAAAAATTAACATATTTATGCCCAAGCAACCTCAACTGTGGATGCGCTGGTTTGCCATCATGATGTTGCAAAGTCAAAGATACACAGAATCTCATCTTGTATTCTGATCAAAGACACAAAGATACCCAGCGCATGATGCAGCTAGAGGTGTGGGGGGGATTCCTGGGGATTCGGGGCAGTGCTGAGGATGGGGGAATTTGGGGGAGGCAGATCAGTGCTTGAAGCTGATATTTCTTCAGGGGACCTCTGGAGATCAAATGTAATCTGGGAGAGCTAGAGGCCCTGCCTAGAGCCACAATTAAGCATTTGTTATACTACTTTAATTATACAGGTGTCTAATACTGCTCTGTTTTTTAGTTGACATCCGCCTTAGTGCCTTGATTGGCTGAAAAAGCAGAATATAAATCTTTTAAATAAAATAAAATAACTAGCACCATCTATATACTGCTTATTAGTTTATCCATTTTATATTATTACTTTATATGACACTTTAAAGAACTGTATTGTATAAGTATATATGCAAGCTGCTCCCATCCAATTCTGGTGCAACAGAACAAGGTATTAATTCAAATAAATTATAATAAAAAGAACTAATAATGTAACAAATTTGTAAATCCACTAATGTCAACAGAACGGAAGCTCTATTGTCCCAGGGAAGCCATTAGGATTTAGATATGCTTGAATTTTGGTGAGATCGCACTCATAGGGCGATTTCCTCACTGGCGATTAATCCTGGGATAGTCACCCAAAATATTCAGGTTCCCTCGAGATCTCCCCACTGTCGAACTGCAGAACACAGATCAGTCCCGTTTCTGCCACTCCCCCCCCCCCATCATGGGATTTTTTTGGACCTGCTTGTATATGCACCTTTTTGAAACAAACACTCCAACTGGAGCTAATAGGAGATGGGGGCTACACATTTGAGAGTCCATAACTTTGGCCCCCATGAACCAAACTTCACCAAACCTGGGTGAGAGTCTCCTAAAGATACCATTCAGGTTTTGTGAAGTTTGGTCCAGAGGGTCCAAAGCTATGGACTCCCAAAGGGGGTGCCCCCATCCCCCATTGTTTCCAAAGGGAGCTAATAGGAGATGGGGGCTACACATTTGAGGGTCCATAACTTTGGCCCCCATGAACCAAAGTTCACCAAACCTGGGTTGTATCATCAGGAGGGTCTCCTAAAGATACTCTGAAATTTTGGTACTGCTAGCTTAACAATTGCACTCCTGGCAGCAGGCACACACCCCACTCGCCCCAAGGGGCAGGCCTTGATGTCTTCACTAGAAACATGCTGCAGTGAGGATGTTGGAACCTGGATGAAAAGGTGCTGATTCTTTTGAAACTTGGTTGTGTCTAGATTAAATTTTCAGTGAGAATTCGGCCATAGAAAAAGGGGATGGTTTTTAAAAAGTGGTAATACCTGGACAAAATCAAGTGGTGCTGTGTAGAAGTGCAACTCACACCATGGGTATTATCATGATGTGAAATCGCCAAGAATGTAGCATTTCAAATACTAATGTAATCACTAAAAGGCCACACCTCACATAATAGACATTTTCCCAATTAGTACATTAAATGGGGGACTCTGTGCAGAAGTACTCCAGTATTTAAGTCTGCTGATTTCAGTGTCTTTGATGCTGGAAAGTGCCATCAAATCACAGCTGACTTACGATGACCCCTGTAGGATTTTCAAGGCAAGAGAAAAACGGGCAGGGTTTTTTGCCATTGCTTGTCTCTGCATACCAGCTATGGACATCCTCGATGGTCTCACATACCAACCAGTGCTGAACCTGCTTAGTTGTGAAATCCGATGAGATTGGGTTACCATTAGCGTACTAGCTTTCTGCCGATTCCTGCGTTCATTTGGACAACAGTGTTCTGTAAGGTGGGCAGCCCGATCCAGAGCCCTCCAGAGAACTTTCTAGCAGCAACGGGAACGAGAGAAAAACAAACAACTCCCGCCACCAGAAAATCCTCCACTGGCCTCAATGGACTTATGCTGTCCCCAAAGGTGCTGTAAATCCAAGGGCCGAGCACCACGCCCCCAGGTGGAAGCTGGCTAAGGTCGGATCTGCCCCCAGCCATGCCAGCACAGAATCCTGTGCCAACAGAACTGGGACGTGGCAGCTGCTTCCAGGGTTGGGTGCTGTGGAGACACATGGCTCCCAGGTGATTGCGAATCTGCCCCCTCCGCTGGTGCATTAGCCTCTTATGCTGGCAGGGCGGGCACAAGGCTGCGCCAGCTGTAGAAGTGAGCCTGCTTCGCCCCCCCCCCCCTCCCCGGGTCTGAATTGGGCTCTAAAGTAGTTTGGAGAGTTCCACATTCTGGATACACGACTCCAACCATCTGATTTCTTGGAATCACTCACCATGCATCTCTGAGCAGAATTACACCCTTCTAAGTCCATTGAAGTCAACATGCTTGAAAAGGCAGGATCCCCACAGCAGGTGTTAAAGGAAAGGGGGAGCTACAAGGAGCCTCAATATGGGTCGGGGCCAGGATGAGAACGATTGTGATGGGGAAATAGATCTAACCCTTCCCCGTATGATTTCACCTATCAAAACTCCTCCTGCTCCCCACACTGGAGGCGTTATTCAGTTTGGAAGGGGAAACAACAGGTCCCCTCCCTCTGTCTGTCTTCTTTCCCTTCAAGGGCTAAGAAGAGTGCAGAGCGGCAGACTCAATTTCAGTAGGTGAAATATGTAGGGCAGGGGTCTGCAACCAGCGGCTCTCCAGATGTTCATGGACTACAATTCCCATCAGCCCTTGCCAGCACGGGGCTGATGGGATTTGTAGTCCATGAACATCTGGAGAGCTGCAGGTTGCAGACCCCTGATGTAGGGGAAGGGGGAGAAACCTCACATAATATGAGCTTATGGTACACAACTGCTTTTCCCCTCTTTTAGAGACCTGTCACTAATCTCTCACGTTTTTGGCCTCAACTCTATCAAAAAACACTTGCAAAAAAGCCAGCTGACATATGCGAGCAAACATAGTCAATGCATTTCTTTTCTAAAAGGGGGGGGGGGCGGCAGAACTGAATCTACAGCATCACCCTGAGATTCCATTAGTAGCATCCCTTCAAAATCCAATCCAGCCTCTTCAGACGTCATTTGTTGCTTTACAAGTGACTCCTCGGGGTCTCTGCAGCGAAAGAGCTCCCTTCTCCAATTAATTTTAGTCACAGCTTATCCAGACTTGTAATGGCTTTGGATCCTTTTTACAAAGGATTGCACATTCGGCGTTCCCTGAGAGATCGGTGCAACGTCAGATTTTGCAAGCGGAACAAAGGTGCTAGAGCAGGGGTAGGGAACCTGCAGCTCTCCAGATGTTCAGGAACTACAATTCCCATCAGCCCCTTCCAGCATGGCCAATTGGCCATGCTGACAGAGGCTGATGGGAATTGTAGTTCCTGAACATCTGGAGAGCTGCAGGTTCCCTACCCCTGTGCTAGAGGGTGGGCCAGAAAGCAGGCAGCGGGGGGGGGGGGGGCTGCAAGGTAAAAGGTAGCAAACTGGTCCTATATTTAGTCCCCTTGAAGTGCTCTCTGGCGGTCAAGCATACATCAATCCGGTCCTCAACTGCCAACTGAGAACTGTAGAAAAGTGAGGTGTCTAAGAGAGTCCCATAAACTTGGGCCTTTGAGCACTGGTCATATTGCAATTAAGAAGAAGATGAAGAGTCTGCATTTATACCCCACCTTTCTCTCCTGTAAGGAAACTCAAGGTGGCTTACAAGTGCCTTTCCCTTCCTCTCCCTACAACAGACACCTTGTGAGGTAGGTGGGGCTGAGAGAGTTCTGAAGAACTGTGACTAGCCCAAGGTCACCCACCAGGAATGTAGGAATGCGAAAACACATCTGGTTCACCAGATAAGCGTCTGGCACTCAGGTGGAGGTGTGGGGAATCAAACCCAGTTCTCCAGATTAGAATCCACCTGCTCTTAACCACTACACCACGCTGGCTCTGCTTAAGGCAAGTAAAATTGTATCAAAATGCCTTCCTTCTGGCATCACTAACTGAGCATTAAGGCAGCAGACTAGCAGACAGCCCTCTATTTGTGGGAACTTTTTTCAGGCCAGGTCCACACACATGCAAGCAGAACGGGGTTATCAATCTCCAAGTATGGTTGGAGAACTCTCACTATTACAATAGATCTTCACATGATGCAGATCAGTAAACCTGGATAAAATGGAAGGTGGACTCTATGCTCTTACACATCATTAAAGTCAAGTCCCCTCCCCAGGCCTCATCCTTTCCAAGTTCCAACCCCCCCTCCCCCACAATTGGAGGCATTTCCCAACCCAGACTTGGCAACGATAAAACAGAATGATGAGGCAGAGTCTGCAGGTACCAGCTTTATTCTGCTTTACCAAAAATTCCTGGGTTTGAAAAACCCAAAATTTACTGAGGGCAACTGTTTGTATTCAGCCCTAGTAGACAGTACCATTCTTAATCGCCAAAAGGTCTGAGTCAGTATAAAGAAGAGTTTGGATTTATATCCCCCCTTTCTCTCCTATAGGAGACTCAAAGGGGCTTACAATCTCCTTGCCCTTCCCCCCTCACAACAAACACCCTGTGAGGTAGGTGGGGCTGAGAGAGCTCAGAAGAGCTGTGACTAGCCCAAGGTCACCCAGCTGGCATGTGTGGGAGTGCACAGGCTAATCTGAATTCCCCAGATAAGCCTCCACAGCTCAGGCGGCAGAGCAGGGAATCAAACCCGGTTCCTCTAGATTAGAATGCGCCTGCTCTTAACCACTACGCCACTGCTGCTCCTCAGCATCATGTGTTCATGAGCTCACTCCATTCCTCTGTTAAACAAGGAATATCAGAGAAGCAAGGCACCCACTTCACACTTTTGGGGCTGCTCTTGTATGTGCTGCCGCTTTAGGAGCTGCTAGTTTGAAGACTGATTATGACTGCTCTTGATTGCTGATTTCACATGCAGGGCAGAATGGGAAACAAATGACTTTTTTTTTCTAAATATTCAAAAAAAAATTCTAAATATTCGAATGCTAAATATTCCTGTAGCTGTGTAAATTTTACAAACACTACTCCACATTTGCATAAAAGAAATAAAGAACTCAAACTATGTACGAAGGCATTTCAATGCATAAGAAAGATCTACAGGCAGCCTTATCACGACAAGTAGTTCGACTGTTTAGAGTTTAGACAAATAACTTGGTGTCTGCACACTTGGCCCCTGAACACTAGGTGGCAGTGTGGCCATACACAGAGCTATACATAGGTATACATGGCACAAGCAAAAGATTTCATTTAGACTGCTTATGGCAATACGAGAAATAATCATATATTTTGTTCTCTATGTGGGCAAAGGCTAGCCACCAGAAAGGTAATGCCTTGGGATTCTACCGGTGGACAGACAGGCTTCACGAATTCACCAACCAATTCCTAACAAGTTCCGGCATCAGAAGGCACTTGCTAAATGCAGGAGAAGGAAGATCTGGTTCCATAAATTCCAGAGGCAGGAAGGGTTTCTAGGAAAAAAAACCCTAAACAAAGCAGCTCTGCAGATCTGTTCACCAATGTGCCAAGTCACTCAACACAGCATCTGCAAGACTTAATCTGTGTTTGACTGCGCTGGAGTTCACCTAAGACAGGGGTCTGCAACCTGCGGCTCTCCAGATGTTCATAGACTACAATTTCCATAAGCCCCTGCCAGCAGGGCCAATTGGCCATGCTGGCAGGGGCTGATGGGATTTGTAGTCCATGAACATCTGGAGAGCCGCAGGTTGCAGCCCCCTGACCTAAGACATTTGATTTCTATACCAAGACTGAGTCCTGCAATATGTTATGATAATGGTGAGAATGTTGAGGATGTTCCTCTGACCATGTATGGAATTCCTCTCCCACACTGCCCTGTTAGAACTGTTGAGGAAGGCTTCAAGGGGCAGGAAGCACATATCCAAGTTGAACTGGAATCCATCATTTCACTGTGTCTTCACAGAACAAGCACTATTGGACAGCTAACTTTTCTCAGTACCAGGCTGTCTTCTAGCCTGGCTTGACTGCTCCTTAGAAATTTGCTGGCTTATTCTGCCTCCTTCCCATAGGTTCCCGCCTCAATCATCTGGACTCATTCTGGATTTGTTCTGGCCTTTCCTTCTCTCACTTTTTGCTTTGTGTTGTTGGCTTTTTAAACATGATACCCACCCAGTGTTTGAACCAAAGAACAAACCTCCTGGAATTCATCCTGAAATGTAGGATTGTGAAGCTTCTACTGATTGTCTTGGCCCTTCAAACACCAGATGAATCATCACACAATGATCCTGAAAATCTGAAAGCATCACTTACCCTTGATTTGTGCCCCACTCGTTCCTGATGCAGAGGTGTTTGTGCACAGGGTCCTTCATGTAACCTTCATAGCACAGGCACTCACCTAAAAAGGGAAGAACCGACAGAAATGGAAATCATAAACGGCATCTCAGGTATCCCGGAAGAAGATCTTGGCCTTGTGGCAGACCTTTCAACGCAATGTGCAGCCTCAGCGACAAGAACCAATTCTATAATGAAAAAATAAATATGGCTGTTATTGGAGTTTATGTCAGTCTATTGTTTGCTGAAGCTGTATTCACAATACACTGTACATCGCCATCTCAGTATTTTATCAAAGGGAAAAAGAAAGGAAATGGCATCTAACATGATCAAGGGGTTCAAATACCTTCTCAGGTATGGACATTTGGGTGGGGTTTTTTGTTTGTTTTCTTAGGCCCCTTCCGCACATGCAGAATAATGCACTTTCAATCCACTTTCATAATTGTTTGAAAGTGGGTTATGCTATTCCGCACAGCAAAATACAGCTGCAAAGTCCACTGAAAGGGGATTGAAAGCGCATTATTCTGCATGTGTGGAAGGAGCCTTAGTCAAAAGTGAGAATGGAGCTTAATGTCACTGTAAGCTCCAGACTCAGAACTCCTGACACACCTCTGGTCTGACCCAAAAGGTCAAGGACAAAACGCAGGGAATTCTGTGAAGACTCCCAGTCTCCCTCTCTTTCTCCCTCCCCCCCACCTCTCTCTCTGTTTTCTTTCCAAAATTCAGGCATGGATATGCACAATTCAGATGGGGACTGTGGCATAGGCCAAGGGAAGTTTAAACCTTCCTCCCATGCCAGCTTCTCAATTTGAAGCTGACCTGGGCAATTTGCCATGCTGAGGCAAGGCAATGGATACTGATGTGGATACCTGCAATGGAGCCAGGTCAGGAAAAGTATGCATGAGTACAGATTTAACCCTCCTTTCCTTTGTGCCAAGATACCAATCGATATTAAACTCCATTCACTCTCAGTATCACAAGTGAATACTTGTTTGTAAACTCTTGACCAATATGGAAAAAGTAGACAGAAAAGATTTTTTCTCTCCATCTCATATCACTAGATTCATATTACTAGAGTTGGAAGAGATCGCAAGGGCCATTAACCCCCTGCAATGCAGGAACACACAATCAAAGCACTCCTGACATATGTTCATCCAGCCTCTGTTTAAAAACCTCCAAAGAAGGAGACTCCACCACTCTCCGAGGCAATGAATTCCACTGTCGAACAGCCCTGACAGTCAGAAAGTTCTTCCTAATGTTTAGGTGGAATCTCTTTTCCTGCACCTTGAATCCATTACTC
The DNA here is from genome assembly GCF_021028975.2 of Sphaerodactylus townsendi. NCBI lineage: Eukaryota > Metazoa > Chordata > Lepidosauria > Squamata > Sphaerodactylidae > Sphaerodactylus > Sphaerodactylus townsendi. The sequence goes on from NC_059429.1 coordinate 26,985,270, forward strand.
TGTGTCCTAGTCTCTGAGGCAGCAGAAAACAAGCTTGCTCCCTCTTTGACATGACATCCCTTCAAATATTTAAACATAGCTATCATGTCCCTCCTTAATCCTCGCTTCTCCAGATTAAACATCCCCAGCTCCCTAAGTCTCTCCTCATAGGGTATGGATTCCAGACCTTTTACCAATTTGGTTGCCCTCCTCTGGACACGTTCCAGCTTGTCAATATCCTTCTTAAATTGTGGTGCCCAGAACTGAACACAGTACTGTAGGTGAGGTCTGATCAATGCAGAGCAGAGTGGTGCAATTATTCCTCTCGATCTAGACTCTATACTCTTATTGATGCATCCCAGAACTCAGAGTCAGTCGATAAAACTGACTGGCGGCAGGTTGGGGACACAGAAAAGGAAGAACTTCATTGCTGTTAAGCAGGAGGATGGTCATTGGTTCAGATGGCTTCCAAAAAGGCATACCCATTGAAGAAAAGTGGTCTCTTGTTGGGCCATAGGCCTTCATGTTCAGATATAACATGAGTACCTTTGGTCTCATCCTGCAGGACTCTTCCTACATTGCTATGACTGTAACTAGTTTAAATGCAGCAGGTTTTCCATGCAATCCCTGGACTCTCCCATTGGAGGAAATCAAATCCTATAAGCAAAGAATTTATGATAAACCAATAGAAAACCTCCAGTACAAGGGATACACTCTCATCCAGTAATTGGAGAGATCTCTGTGCACTATGGAAACAAACAGTTAACTGGTTGTTGTGGGTTTTCCGGGCTGAGTGGCCGTGGTCTAGTAAATCTTGTTCTTAATGTTTCACCTGCATCTGTGGCTGGCATCTTCAGAGATGTATCACAGTTATCTCTGTGATACACCTTTGAAGATGCCAGCCACAGATGCAGGCAAAACGTTAGGAACAAGACCACGGACACACAGTCTGGAAAACCCACAACAACCAGTTGAATCGCCTTTGACAAAAACCTTTGACAAAACAGTTAATTGCCAAGTTGATGTGATCTTTTCCACCTATCTTCAGAAACAGAAGGCAATCCAAGGTTTAATGTATTGCGGAATCCAAGGTTTCCTGGTTTCAGAAGCCTTCCTTCAAACTTTGGTCAGGTGTGTTCGAATCCCAATGTTGGTGCCTGAGCAAACTAGAGTTTGGTTTCTCTCCACAAACTGAGACTGTAAATTGGAATCTACCTGTGATTTAGAATCTCAGCTGGCCACAAAGAGCAACTGAAAAGGTCAATTTGCTACTTTAGAAACAGTATCTGAGCTTAAAACCGTGTTAATTAACACCGAAAATACAAATGAACCCCAGTTGGTATGGAGAAACACATTTGCATCCAGAGATTCGGCCAAATGGAGATGGTTTCCAAAATCTTCAATTCCATGCTGAGTGTGGGAGGATATGAGGGCTGCTCGCTTGCCTACACAACAGCAAGCTGAGTTTGTACCTGTCACAAACACACACCAATTTGTTTGTGACATCTGAATGCAGCCAGTAAGCAGTGATATGGTCACCCACCCACCCACCGATCTTGGTCTGTTTTCCTCTGCTTTTTAGAGCAGTTGGGAACACAGACGTTTCAAACACGATACTTTGGGCTGGCCTGGAGTCACAGCTCTAATTAAATTCTCCGTGTCAGGCTGCTGGTAAACACACAGGGGGAGAGCTGAAAAACAACCAGCTACCTTACATGACATAATCCATGAGACGGGCTAAGTACCCATGTCTAAGCACTGTCCTCTCTTCCAAGATCCCAGGAAGTCAGGGGAGCACATGGGGACTGGCAGTATTGGGGGAAGGGGGAGGGGGAGGAGGAGGAGAAGAAGAAGAGTTTGGATTTATATCCCCCCTTTTTCTCCTGCAAGGAGACTCAAAGGGGCTTACAATCTCCTTTCCCTCCCCCCCTCACAACAAACACACTGTGAGGTGGGTGAGGTTGAGAGAGCTCTGAAAAACTGTGACTAGCCCAAGGCTGACAGGTGTTGAAGTGCACAAGCTAATCTAGTTCACCAGATAAGCCTCCACAGCTCAAGTGGCAGAGCGGGGAATCAAACCCGGTTCTCCAGATTAGAGTGCACCTGTTCTTAACCACTACCCCATACTGGTGAGAAAAAGGCCATAGGTTTCCTTAGATAATCTATTACTCAGAATGGACAGCAGCAGCAGATCTTGAGGGAGGGAGGTGGGTCATTCGCTCTACCAGATCTTTTGGCTCCCTCAGTAGCAATGGTCTTCAGAGAAGTGGCTCTCAAAAGCAGCCCCCTACTGCCTTCCTCTCCACCCCTGGTAAGGCGTGGATGGGACTGACTGTCACCTGGTCAAGAATCCTCAATGGTTTCTCTGGGAATTGGTGTAGGTGACTGCTAGGGCATCTTGTGCATCCAAGCTGCTGAGATTAATCTTTAAAGCCCTTTGTGATGTGGGACTCACACACGGGTGGAATCGCCTCCCCCAGTATATGAACACAAGGCAGGTCACGGAGGTCTTTTTCTGCTCAGTCTTGCTCAGGGGCTGCTCCAGTATTATGCAACCAGTTTCCCCAGCGGATCCAACCTTGTGATGATTCCAGAGGATCCATAAAGCTTTCCCAACAAACTTTTGATGGCTCATAAATAGAGGTGAGGGTCTCCATTTGGATTCCTGTAAACAGAGACCATCGCTGCTTTTCAATGACGCCTGCCACTTTGACTCACATGGATCATGAGAAAATGGGTGGTAAGTATTTTTAGAAATGTTTGAACACCTGATGCTCCCTTAAACTGAACCAGGCTATGGGTCCATTGAAGTCAGTATTGCCTGCTCAGACTGGCAGCTGCTGTCCAGGGTCTCAGGCTAAAGCAGCAGTGGCGAACCTATGGCACGGGTGCCAGAGGTGGCACTCAGAGCCCTTTCTGTGGGCACGCGTGCACAAAGTCCGTCATGTGGAGGGGCGGAAAATCACCCCCCACCCCATCCCACACACACACATATCTAGGCTGGTCTGGGCACGATCCTTTACCTGGGAGTAAGCTCGGTTGCTGGCAACGAGGCTTGCTTCTGAGTAAACCCTCCTAGGGTCGTGATTCACCCATTCGAAGCATTGCACAGTTGCTTCACCAAGCTTACTCCCGAGTAACACACGCCTCAGAGCCAACCACTTTTTCTAAACTAAAACCTCGGTATTCAGGTTAAATAAATGGGTTTTGGGTTGCAATTTGGGCACTCGGTTTCAAAAAGATTCGCCATCACTGGGCTGAAGTCTTTCACATCACCTACAACCCTATCCTTAGACAGTCAGCGTGGTGTAGTTGTTAAGAGCAGGTGCACTCTAATCTGGAGAACCGGGTTTGATTCCCCGCTCTGCCATTTGAGCTGTGGAGGCTTATCTGGTGAACCAGATTAGTTTGTCCACTCCAACACATGCCAGCTGGATGACTAGTCGTAGTTCTTCAGAGCTCTCTCAGCCCCACCCACCTCACAAAGTATTTATTGTGGGGAGGGGAAAGGAAAGGAGATTGTAAGCCCCTTTGAGTCTCCTTACAGGAGAGAAGGGGGGGGATATAAATCCAAACTCTTATTCTTATTATTAGAGATACCAGGGATTGAGTCTGGGACCTTCTACATGCCAGAGAGATACTCTATAAGTGAGCCACAGCCACTCCCCAAAGTACACATGCACAAAGCTGCCTGGTAATGAGTCAGATCATTGGTCCATTGAAGTCAGTGTAGTCTACTCGGACCTGCAGCAACTCTCCAGGGATTCCGGCTGAGATCTTTCACATCCCCTACTGCTCGCTCTTTCTAACTGGAGACGATGGGGATTGAACCTCTGACCACACGCATGCAAAGCAGAGTCTCTTCCACTGAGCCACAGCCCATCCAAACTTGTAATGATCCCCCTGCTCCCATCACTGCGACCTGCTTTAGGAAGACTACCTACTTCACAGGTGTCAAACTCGCGGCCCTCCAGATGTCATGGACTACAGTTCCCATCACCCCCTGCCAGCATCATGCTGGCAGGGGATGATGGGAGCTGAAGTCCATGACATCTGGTGGGCCGCAAGTTTAACACCTATGACTACTTCAATGTATTGTCGAAGGCTTTCACAGCCAGATTCAACTGGTTGTGGTGGGTTTTCCGGGCTGTGTGGCCATGGTCTGGTAGATCCTGTTCCTAACATTTTGCCTGCATCTGTGGCTGGCATCTTCAGAGGTGTATCACAGAGAGAAATATGTCACTAGACACAGTGTGTAACAGACTTCTCTCTGTGATACACCTCTGAAGATGCCAGCCACAGATGCGGGCGAAACGTTAGGAACAAGATCTACCGGACCATGCCCACACAGCCTGGAAAACCCACCACAACTACCTATTTCATTTTAATGGTGGCTGGTATCCTTCCACTCTGTTTAGCCTCAAGTCTGAAGCCTTCCTGCGGTCTCTTTATTAGGAAGAAGACTTCCTGGGCCTGAGGAAGACTTCAAACTTGAATCAGAAAAGTAGGCACCAGTGCTGACTTGGGAGTGGTCTCAGGGGAGGAAAGAGCTACCTTGTTCCTTCCCTTTTTCTAATGCCAGTGTTGGATTAGAGCCTCAATCTGCAGATCATTACCCACAAGCAGGTTGCCTGCATACAGGCGTGCGCAAGGATTTCTCATGCTCTGCCATGGAGCAGATGGTTGGTGGGGAGGGGCCCAGAAGGTGGAATAAATCTAGGAAGGTGTCCAAAGCTCTCCGCATTTTTTTGAAAACCGAGCTCAGAGGTTTCTGTCTGGCTTGAAAAGCCATCCCCCCTCCCAAACACTGTCTTGGCAGGAGAAGGGGCAAGAAACCAGTGTCTGGCTCCCAGGAAAGCACGCAGCATTCCGTTTCCCCCTGGATAACGGGACAAAGAACCAGGCGCTGACTTTGTATGTAGGAGATCTGGCAGTTTGCTGTGGGGTGCGGATCAGACTTGCGGAGTTACAACTTTGCTGAAAACAAGTCAGGGTCTGCACACAAAAAATCAAGTCAGGATATGGCCAAAAGGACAAAAGGCACAGCAGAAGCTCTTGCAGAAAAACAAAAAACGAATTCGTGGATTTTTCTTCCCTCCCCGCCCCACCGAATGCTGACAAAAACCTGTGAAGTTGGAAAGGGTCCTCCCTCCCCATAAGGGTGCTGAACACCCTCCCTTCTGTCAGGCCTGCTGGGGCTGACAGATGCCATAGCAGATGGCCCTGCGTTACAGCTCCACAATGGAATGCGGGCTAGGTAAAGAAGTGAGCCACGGCTGCAAAGGAAAGGATTAGATGCTCACGGAGACATTTGTGCAGGGAGAACAAAAGACTTGCTCGGTCTCCTCTTGAGCAATGACTGGCAAACTAAAGGTACGCTTATTGAAGAAGGAGGAGGAGGAGGAGGAGGAGGCTTGAAGGGGTTTACAATCTCCTTTCCACCCCCCCCCCCCCACAACAAACAGCCTGCAAACTGGGTGGGGCTGAGAGACTCTGAAGAACTGTGTCTCGCCCAAGGCCACCCAGCTGGCATGTGTTGGAGCACACAAGCTAATCTAGTTCCCCAGATAAGCCTCCACAGCTCAAGTGGCAGAGCGGGGAATCAAACCCGGTTCTCCAGATTAGAGTGCACCAGCTCTTAACCACTACACCACGTTGGCTCTGGAGGATGTGTCTTCGTCTAACTGAGTCTATTTCATGCATAAGGTCCTAGGCTTGATCCCAGGTAGCCAATCCAAGCAGAAAATACTGGACGAAAAGGACCAGTGGTGTGACTCCATACAAGACAGCTTGGTGCGTCTGTGCAGTCTGTGCGTTCCACCATGCACGAGGATCAAAAGATTCTTTGACAGATCTGAAAAGGTCCTGTGAGCAGCGAGGTTTCTCATCAACACTTGTTGGATGGGGTTCTGTTAATTGTCACATATGGAGAACCGATCCCACCCAGGCAGGGCGAACCTTCCTCCCACGCCCACCTACCGGTTTCTGGGTCGCACTCATGTTCGCAGGGGTCAAGAAGTCGTCGGGCACACAGGTCTAAGGCCCAGGGGCCGCTGGAGTTTTGCTGGGAGAAGAGGACCACCTGGGCAGGATTGAGCCAGTCGCTGGCATCTAACTGGCTGCCCTCCAGCAGGATAAATCGGCTGCCTGCACCATAAACAAAATGGAAGGTTTTTTGGGGGGTGGGGTGGAGGGAGAAATAGAGAATGCTTTCACGTACAAAGCCTCTATCCTCTTTAATTGCCCCTGCTGTTATTTATGTGGACATTTGATCACTGTAAATGCAGAAGAGGAAGAGGAAGAACCGGGAGAGTTTCTCATCCAGAACACCCACATTAAGCAGCACATGTGACTGAAAACACCCTAACAATGCAGTCCTGAGCAGAGTTGCCTTTCTGAGTCCACCGACTGCAACGCCTTCGGATGGGTACATCTGCTCACGAGCGCACTTTGAAAGTTCTCCCCTCCAAACCACTTCAAAACCCATTATTTCCCTCTCAAGGACATTGTTCGTTCTTTGAATTCCTGCAAAATAGGGTACATTCACAAATTTTCTTTCGGAAGCCTCTCCGCCAGTGCGAAGGTCATGCATCTATAGTCATTGTCTGCTGTTTTTTGGGAAAAGCCAGCGTGCCGCAGGAACCAGCATGAAAAAGACAATGGATTGTTTTGTGGATTTGTGAGTGCCTTGTTCCATCCTACAGAGACAAGTGACTAAGTAAAACTGTATGCCTTTCATTATCTCTCCAGGTATCATCCCATTCTTCCTCCAAGGAGCTCTGAGAAACACATATGCTTCTCTCTCTCTCTCCCCTCCATGTTATCTTCACAACAAACCTGTGAGGTAAGTTCGGCTGAGGGCGTGTTACTGGTTACATGATCAAGAGGAGGTTTGGACCGTAGCACTCTGATCACTACACCTCACTGTCAATGGCCTGCCTGGAGTACAGGCCTCCTCCCTGAATGTGAAAATGAGAAAACAGGTCACATAACCCCGTGGGAAGGGTTTGATCAGAACACCCCTGGTATAATTACAATGGAGTTGGGAGGTACAGGCACTGGAAGGATGTAAACATGTTAGCAAGGGAGCTGTCACAGAAGTAAAACGGCGGCAGGGGTGGGGAGGGACTCAAAGTCACGTTAAATTCTCTCTCACTCATTAACTTCTCCTTTCAAATCAGTTCCAGTTTCCTCAAACCTGTTTTATTTGTCACTAGATTCCACCTTCTGGAGTGCCATTGCAGACAACCAAATCGGTGTCCTCAGGAAACCTCCCCTGCCCACCCCCACCCCCGCTCCCCTTTACTGGCTAAGTTGAAGTTCTCACTCAGATGGAAACCTGGATCTGGGCGGAACCAGGCCAGACAGGAAGCGGCTGCTCGTGAGATCCACTCATACAAAAGAATTCACTGCACACAGAAAGCTAGCCTGTCCAGAAGAAACAGAGGTGTGACTTTACTCCTCCTTATGTCTACTTTTGTTTAGTTTGGAGGGGACGTGTGCGTGTTCGTTTACAGGACAGCACCCAACTATTTCCCCCTCCTCGTGGTACAAACACGTTTCCTAACCCAGAAAGGCCATTACTGCATCATTATTTTTATTTTTTAATTTATTATTCAACTAATATCCCGCCCTACCCCCATAGGGCTCAGGGCGGCGAGCAACATTGATATAAACAAAAGGCATCAACAGGCACCATCACTGGGTCCCTCAGCTCCAGGCTGTTCACTGATGAGGTAACTCAAGTGTGTTCTGCCTTACTCAAGCCTCTTCTCTTCCTACCCCTCCACAAGCAGAAGGTGAGGAGGCCCAGGCTTGGCAGAAGCGCAAGCACACGACTCAGTTTTCACAGGAGAGCATTTGTTCCTACAGTCTGGCAAGCCACAGGCAACATGAAAACAGGAATATGGGGGGTCTCAGGCCCATAAGCCATGCTCCCTTCTCAGCAAGCACCTGAGAACAGAGGAGGCTTCTATCCTTGGACTGAAAACCTGCACGTAATCCGAAAGGTGGGTTCTACCAAAAAAGGGCTGTGGGTGGGGAGATGTCTTAAATGGCCTTCTAGATGAGCACACTGGCTATGTGACCTGCCTGAGGGTCCCAACCAACAGTGGATGACCGCTGTCCTTGCTGACTGGTCAGCATGGGGCCTCAGTCACATTTACGCGTTGATCTGTTCTCTGCTTCCAATCCTGCCTGAACTGTACATAAAGTGGCTCGATAGGAAACTAACTGTGTCCGACTACCCCCCTCCCCCAGTCCAGCAGCTGACCCTGTGGAAAAAGAGGCAGGGTGGAATATATAGTGCGTATGCTTACCGTCAGCGATGAGGTGCTCTGGGACGTGCAACGTTATCTTGACCACCAGCGGGCAATTCACGTGGGAAGCGCACACCAGGCCAATGACGCAGCTAGTGATGCTAATGAGGGTCAGGGTGGTCTTGCTCACTGGACTCCTTGGCGAGCCAACTGCAAGGGCAAAAGAGACAACAGTTGAGGGGGAAGAATCCAGAGGTCATCTCGCCTGGTCCTGGGCCACAATTACAGTGATAGAACCAGAACCAATTAAACCGAGGAAAATAAGCTGAATGTGCTAAATTGGAGAAGGCGGCAGCAAACCACCCCGTACACACAGGCTGCCTAGAAAACGGTGTGATGTCATATGTCACCTCACAGGTCAGTAATAAGCTGGTGCTTGCACAGGGGAACGTCTTTACCTGACCTGCTTTAATGACCACTGGAAGAAAGCCAAGTGATATTTTTGAAAGCAAAGAGAAAGAACTGTGCCTCTCAGCAGATCAATGAAACAGGAGAGCCTGCAGGAACTTGAGCATTCCACTGTCCTTTGCCCCACACAAGGGACTCTGAAAGTATAGTGACTAGATGTGGGCCACAGACACACTGCATGCCATCACAGCCGTCACAGGGGAAAGGGAAAAGACTTTAACACATGACCCTGCCTTCTACTGAACTGGTCCATCGGCCCATCCAGGACAGCCACTCAGATTGGCAGTGGCTCTCCAGGATCACTGGTAGAAGACTTTCACGTCACCTGCCACCTGATCCTTTTAACGGGAGATGTCGGGGATTGAACCGCCATTTCCCTGCAATTTTATTGCATGGCATCACTGTGACTTTTAAAGGCCTGCAAACACATGGACATGACCCATTGTGTAAGTGTGGAGAAAGGTCTTCCTTCTTTTTACCCAGAAAGCACTGTGATGCAACCCGCGACTTCCATTCCCTACCACAGGCTACATGAAACCCACCATTCTCCTATCTAGGGCTAAATAAATGGCCAGGTGGTAGACACTGGCAGGAAAGTGGACCGTGGAGCTAAATGAAGAGCTGGAAGAAGGAGAGGAGAAGGGCGTAGTCTGAGATTTCCCAAGATCTTGGGCAGACTCGGTGCTTAATCGTCTTGGGAATGAAGATTGCACAGGTTCTGATTCACATTTGCCTCATCTGTGTTGATTCAGGACCAGGGCGGATGGTAGTTTCCAGACACAGCATTAACAAGTGGAATGGCCCCTGCAAAGAGCTGCATTCCTCATTACTAGCTGCAAAGTGCAGAGACATCCAGCTCCCCAGGGTAATTAACAGCTCCCTGCCAAGCACTTCACTCCGCCCACTCATTTGCACCTGACAAGTCTCCGAACCACGCTCCTGAGTGGCATCCTCTATCCACATCCCCTGGGCACCAAGGCATCCTGCCGTCTACTATCTCTGACAGCTGGTATGATGTCCCAGCAGGGCAGAAGGCAAATCTCAGATATACAGGAGAGAGAGAGAACACAATCAGACGTGAAGCCTTTAAGGGCTTAGCAGCTCACCCACCTTGCTCTCGGCCTTGAGGGAGGAGCTTGTGTTTGTGTGGGGATGGGTGGGTGTTTTATCTGTGCATTGTGGTCAACAGTTTGAAGGCCGACTTCGGCAGCAGACATTGACAATCAAAACAAAGCACCGCTCCCTTTACGTCCTGTTAGATAACCGAGTTTTAAAGCAAAGGGGGAAAAAATAAGGTTCACGGCTCAAATTTCAGAATTAGCCCAGGGGTTGGATCCAGCACAACTTTTCCACAGACACAAGGACTTCTACCTAAACAGTACCACTTTCTTGCACCCCTCCTCTTTGGCAGAAGCCCGAAGTGCCCTGACAAATCAGGGACGTTTAGGGCTAACTGGGGAAAAGGAAGCCAAGCAAGTTGTACTTTGAAGACAGAAGTCCTTGCATTGGCAGAAGTGATGTGCTGAAGACAACTCAAGGAATTCTGCCAAGTCAGAGTTCATTTTTGCATATAGATAATGTTGGTTATACATCTATACCCCTCCTCCCTCCGAGGAATCCAGGACAATCTCCCCTGCCTTATCCTACTATTTTGTATCCTTCCAGGGTCATGAGATGAATTACATTAGAGAGATTACTCTCCTTGCAGGGTATCATGATGTCATATTGGCTGGATTACTACCACATGCTCTACCTCGGCCTTCCCTTGAAGATAACCTGGAAATTGCAGTTGATCCAAAAAAAGGCAGCCTGATTGTTGTTATGGTCTTGCCTAGTTTAAAAGAGTCTCACTGGCTGCCCTTTTATTTCCCAGTTCAATTCAAGATGTTGGTTTTGACCTTTGAAACCAAAATGTGGGTTGGTCTGTCTCCTCCGTCTGTCTGTCCGTCTTTCCGTCCACCCACCCATTCATCCAAAACAGCTTATATCATTCTCCTGTCCTCCATTTTATCATTGTAACAACCCTATGAGGTCAGTTAAGCTGAAAGAGTGTGATCGGCTCAAGGACACCCAAGTACATGGCACAAGCAGGGATTCGAACTCAGGTCTCCCAGTTACAAGTCTGACAAGTCTGACTCCATCACACTGGCTCTCTAACTAAAGGAAGGTGTCTCCCTATATACCCTCATGTATCAGCTACATTTTTCAGTTTGCCACCTTTTGGCTATTCCTTACATTAACCACCTGACCTCAGTTCGGGTCTACATTTTCTCTGGGGTTGTTCCTACTGTACTGAGCAGACGCTCCACAGAGAGGAAGGGGGCCCCATTCTTGGATACTTTTTGGAGGCCCAGAAAGGCTATTTTATTTGCCAGGACAGTTAAGGGAGTGCAAGGCACAGTCCTTTTATTAGGTAGGGAGTGGTGAACTTTATTTATTGTTACATGGATGTGTTCATCTATGTATTGAAAGCCACCTTGAGCCATACAGAAAAGCAGGCGTAAACGTTCAGACAAATGAACAAATGAATACTGCATTGTTTCAGCACAACGGAAATAATAAATAGGGGCAGCCTGATAGCTGTTTTGGAGAATATGCCTCCCCGTCCCCCCGAGGGCTTTATTTTGCAGTCCTCCAGAAAGCCACTTGTTGAAAACGAAGAGCACAGATGTTGGCTCAATGCCTAGGTAGCACTTTCTAACCCGCAAGCTGTGCAAACGGCACCACGAACCATCCCTTCTTTACTGAAACAGATCCAGTTCTGAAAGACAGCTCGGCATCCAGATGGCTGGACCGTGAGCTGCCACGCAAGTGGAGGAGGAGGAGGCCCCCTTGCAGGCCAAATGCCACCGATCCACTCCTGGCCCGCTCATAAAATAAGCGCGCTCTTGCTGATGGCAACATCAGTGGGAAATCATGCAGACTCCAGTGCAGGAGAAACTGTAGTTTCCGCTCACTATGGTAGCAAGATGCGACCTCTTCTTTTTTGTGTGCTTGAAGGCCTGGGTTTGTGTGTGTTTCATAAAAGCCACCTATTAACATGCATGAACAATTATGACGTGCATACAGGATTAGCATGACTTTTGGTAAATGTGGCATGTCCCCTGGGCCGGCTCAGCAGTAGGCCCGTGCGCCATCCCTCCAAACCTTCCTGAGTGGTCTCAGCCCATTCAGTGGTCTGGTCTTGGGGCCTGGATAGTGAACCGCCTTTGAGCTCTGGTTATGCCCAGTCCGCCAGCAAGTGGGGCCCGGCTGGTGCTTCCACAGAAGTCAATGTTCCTCTAGCCTCAGCTGACGGTTGGAGCCAGGCTGAACTAAGGGCTCCCTCCTTCCCTACTCTTGTCCTCTTTGCTTCTTTGCTCCCTTTCTCAACTTTGTCCCACACTCTGTCTTCATCTCTTGCTCTCATCCTTCCCTTCCTGTTCCTTCTCCTTTTATCCCCAACATTTGGGCCAAGGCCTGCCTCAAGACCTCTACACGCTGTTGGACCATGTGTCAGACGCTGCCAGGCCCCAGATTGGCCTCCCATTTGAGAGCCAGCCTGGCCCT